>NC_064763.1:32914061-33268436 GCF_011397635.1 Epinephelus fuscoguttatus | reverse complement strand
TGGGCTGTGAGCACAGGTCCCACTAGAGGATGTTGGGCCCTCATGGAGTCTGTCTCTTACAGTGTGGTCAGAAACATGAAAACCAGTAGCCTGCTGGAGGTCATCTTGTAGGGCTCTGGTAGTGCTCCTCCTGTTCCTCCTCGCACAAAGGAGCAGATATCTGTCCTGCTGCTGGGTTGATGCCCTTCTACGGTCCTGTCCAGCTCTCTTATGTAACAGCCAGTCTCCTAGTATCTCCTCCATGCTCTTGAGACTGTGCTGGGAGACACAGCTAACCTTCTTGCGCCCTCCCTAATGGAGCTGTGCAACCTGATTGGGCTGCAGGTTCTGCCTCATGCTACCAGTAGTGACAAGGACACCAGCAGAACGCAAAACTAGAGAAGAATCAGTCAGGAAGGATAAGGAGAGAGCAACTCACATGTAAAACCATTTTCTTTTGGGGGGTTGTCTTGCTTTTGCCTCTCCATTGCACCTGTTGTCACTTTCATTTGCACCATGGCAGCTGAAACGTATTCACAATCACTTGTGCTTCCTAAATGGACAGATTGGTATCCCTGAAGTTTAACTGCCTTGGTGTTATACTGTGACCATTAAGTGTTCCCTTAATTTTTTTGAGCAGTGTATTGTCCTGTCCTGTCAGTAGGCTCTGCTGTTTATTCTTACAAATCCTTTTGTAAATGTCACTTTTTTTAAACGTATATTAATTTGACAATAAACACATTCTATAAAACTGTGCATAAAGATGCCATATGGTACAAAATGAAACAATAATATTCCGTTAAAATTCAGACACATTCTCGCTTCAGTAACTGCGCCTCCGCCTCGCTTCGCCTCGCCTCCTGTGATTTATTCTACATCCTTCCAAAAATGCTGACATGCACGTGGGCGTGATTGACAGTAAGTGGGGACGCGCTCTCCCCAAGACATCTCCTGACTGGTATGAATAATGAACCTCAGGTTATTTTCTGACTGAGTAGATCATTCAGTAGCGTCGCCTACCTGTCATAGACAGAAACCGTCAAATCCCTGGCATTTAGAGAGCTAAAATACCTCGTCTATGACGACAAGCAGGCAGGAAATTGGTCCTTTTCTAAAAATCGTGTAGGCTTTTTTTCACAAGATGTACAAAGATATAACCCCAGTGATTGGATTGCTCAGGTATAATGCAGAGAAATTTATCTCAGTTCCTGCACTTTAAATGACCTCAGGTGAAGAAGAAGAAGCAAGCCTCAATTAAAATTGTCCACCTAAAGTGATGGATGCAGGCATCCTTGGGGCTGCTCAGTAACAAGATGCATCATTCCTCCCCGGTATAATTAAAATCAAACAGTTTGTGTGGCAGCTATAGCCTTTAGACTCCGAAACCTTGACCTTTAATTATGGCACCTCCATCAGTGTAAATGTTGAAGCTCCAGAGCACACTGCCAAAATGCATCATTAATCTACGGTTAGGCAAAATTGGAGTGGGGCGTCTGAAAAATGACGTTTGCGGCAAATATTTTGACCCTTAATCTGACCAACTGTGGAAAATAGGGCACTGTATATTGAAAAATCAAATTAGTGGTGTGGTATGGTGTATTTTATAAAGTTAGGCTATATGTGGACTTACTGCAGAAAAAACTTTTGTCATATTTGCTGAAACTGTCACTATATTCACACAGCACTAAATGAGACAGATAATCTGTTAAAAAAAAAAAAAAATCCTGTTCATCTGCCCACTCTGTTGCCTTGTAGTGCTTCTAATGGCCTTACCGCAAGTGAACCAAAACAACCAATCAGAACTGAGGAGTCTCTAATGCAGCTGTCAATCATGTTAATCACTGCTCGTGACTGTGATCAAATTGTCAGACTAGGCCACGCTGATTGAATTTGAATCAATATTCTGTTACTGCATTGCCCGTTTCTCACCTCATGATTTCAGAGACATAGCTCAGTGTTCTGTTTAGCTGTAAAATGAGAAAGTTGGTCTGGCCAGTGGGCGGTACTTGGTGCTTTATGTAACTGTTTCCACCACGGTGGCTGGGTCACAAACATTCTCATTTTACAGGTAAACAGTACACTAAAATATGTTTCTGAAAACATCCGACCTGAAAAACAGGCAATGCAGAAACACAGTCTTGATTTATATTTAATCAGGGCTGCTTAGTTTTAAAAGTCTGACCACACCCCTACAGTGATTGGCATGATTGAAGGCTGCCTTAGAGAATCCGCAGCTCTGAGTAGCTGCGTTCTGTGTGCCGTGGTCTGATTCTAGCAAATGCCATTTGAAGCAGTAGGAAGAGGAGGTGTGAAATGATTTTTCCCCAGACTGTCTCACATACTTTTTTCAGAATATAGTGACAGTTTCAGCAGATATCACACAAAGTTATTTTAATAAAAGTTACCAACCGTAGCTTTGGGTAACTTGAGTTATGCTGCCGGCAGAAGCAGTAGAAAAAATATAGAAATGAGTCACACAGAAGTGTGATGTCATAAGCAGTGGTTTAATTTTCACGTCAATTAGCAAGAATATTATAACCATACAGTGTAAATACCAATGAGAAAATGTGGGTCCTCACATTTACACATTTTTTTCCCCCTTCAATTAGCAGGGGAAATTGGTTTTTACCACTATCATGACTCGATGTGCTATGAAGCATCAACACTTTGCACTGATATATCCTTTTGGGAATGTAATTATAGTATCACTGATGAGGGTAGAGACATTACACAATGACTTGTTTTGACAAATCTCATTTATCAGTGCTTGGATTTTAAAGTCCCTGTAAGTGGTGTTCTCATTTGAATTATTTGCTAGACAATTTGTTATGAAGCCAAAGCTTTGACAGGAAATCCAACTGGTCACAATAAGATCCCTCCCTGGTGGTCTTTAGCATTAGCGAGGCTAATAGATATCCACAAAACCTGTAAATTAAAGCAGCATGTCACTGTCAGCACTTCCTGTAAAAGTAGCTACATGGAGGTGGATATAATTACAAAGTTTAATAAAAGTGTCATACAACAAATACACAGATGCAACACCACATAAACACACGCAAGGTTCTTTAAGACGTCTGTTACAGCAGCTTCAGCCATCTCATCATGTTAAATATATTTGGACACCCAGATTGGCTACTGGCAGACTTAACAATTCACCAGAGTCTGGGGCCATTTTTCAAAACACCAATTACGAGTCTGCATCTCATCGATCACAGGGCTAGCTATTCACTCAGAGTGACACAAATTAACTCGTGTCCCTAAACAAAGGTTGGGAAGAGACATAATTGCACCAATCATGGGGTTACGTCCTCTATCCTGCAACTGTATAACGAACGCGTCGTTTTATCTGAGGCTGGTACACTTCTAATTGTGTGTGTACCTTCAAATCACATTATGACAGCATGACAGTGCATTCTCTGTCGTTGTGTGTTTGCGCATGTGAAAGCTGTAAATGCCGGCGGTAATTAAAGACATCCAGAGCTGCTGTGGGTGACAAAGGGTGTTGCGTTCCACTTCTGTCACTGCCTTTGATGGGTGATGTTTATTTCACATACAGCTAGCAGCAGTGTGTGTGTGTGTGTGTGTGTGTGTGTGTGTAGCATGCATGTATATTTAGTTCTGCACTGAATGTTTGTCCTCTTGCAGTTTAGAATAACACTTGGTGTAAGTGTCAAAGCCATCCAAGAAATATTTCTTCTATTTATACTCATATAGAGTTACGATACGTGGTAGCTGTTAATGAGTGGTACTCGAAGGAACAAATATTCGTTGGATGAATTGATTTCTGTTCTACTGCCTCTCTATAAACAAGCCAAATACAGTGCTGAGGACAAACGTAAAAGCGAGGGGTTATTTATTTTAAGCAGCGTTATTTATAGCCTAGCACAATCTCGTTTGAAGTGATATGCTCAGCAGAACATAAAAAGAATCGGTGGTACAATTGAACTTGACGAGTAGAGGATGCATCACAAGCTGGAGCCTGCGCTTGCGTGTGTGGTCGTGTCGACAGCGAGGAATGGGCTCAAAACCACAATGGGTGGGGGCGTTGCACGTGTGTGTTTGCCTCAAGGGTTTTGATCTCTCTCCTCACTAAACAGAGTGGAGTCCATCAGCAACAGATACCCCTTCAATTATTCAGGAGGTTAGCATGAAAAATAAATGGCCTCTTCCTGCAGTGAGAGATGTGGTGCTGCCTTGGTTCCTGTGAGTCTTTCAGCCTTTTGCTGTACACTCACACAGAGGTTAGGCTGGGCAATTGATTCCTTTCAGCTATGATTGCGGATCACTGCTTTTGTCTTGTTATTGGTCAAGACCACAACTTCTGGGCAGCTGCCTCAACCTTATCAAAACTGAGATACTTTGCAACTTTTTTTGAAATACAATCCTGCTCACTGTAAGCTCCAGGGTGGGTGAAAACAGCTGTGGTAGGTCCTGTTGATCATATGTTTGAAAGCACAATAGTTCAATGGCAACTCTCCTCTGACCTGTACCACTTCAATTCTAAGCATGATTTTTTTTAATGTTTAGGGCAGGATATCTGCAGTTTAAGATACCACTTGAAATAACCCAGTACCAAGTAGTACTGCAACTTCTTCAGTCAAACGATACCCGCATTGGATCCTTTTCGTACCCAGACCTAGAACAAAAACATCTGTGTAAGGATTTGCTCACAACAAATCAATGCAAGCATTCATGGATTTAATGTGACGTGTAATTGGCCCACTACCACAGTAGCTATAACCCATTCAATCTGTGGTATGGAGAAGTCAAATGGGGTGTATCTGACAGACAGCATGCTAAGATGCCACCGAAACATTCTAAAGTATGGCTGTAGTACACGCTTGTGGTGTCTGGTGGTATTTCATGCAAATGAATGCTTCTGTTCAGATGATAGGTATTGAATAAGGTAGAAAAAAAAGGTATCAAATGAAGTACTGGTATCGCTTTAAGGGTATAGGTATTGGTGCTGCTATTGTTGTCTTTCAAACAATACCCAGCCCTAGTAATGTTCTTGCAGCTAGAGATGAATAAGTTGGCTGCTGAACAGGACAGCAGCCTTCAGAGAAATAAAGCTGCACATACAGTATTTTTATATTGATGTGTAGAGAGAACTGGATAAAGCAGTGAAGGCAGGGCCCTGTTCATTCCTATGAAAGTGCTCAGTGGTGCATGAAGCCCAAAACATGCAACAAAAATATTTACCTGGATGATTGGCACTGCTTTCGTACTGTGTGGCCCAAAGAGCGGGCGCACTAGAGACTTCCGCCACCTGAGCCAAATACTTTACTCAGTGTTACGCTCCACAAACTTCAATGGGGATGAATTGCTTCAATTTTGTGACTCTTCTAGACTTTCCAAATGCTATCGGACTGAATGGAACAAATTCTGATGGTGAAAAGTGTCATTCTGGGAGGGCTGCAAGTCTCTTTCGCCATGTGAGTCAATGGGAAAAAGTCTTTTTTGGCCACAGACATCATGTGACAGATTCCACTGTTTGGCCAATAGAAAGAATAAAGAGTTAATTTAAGAGTTCAGAGGTATACCGTTTGTACTGTAGCAGCTCCTTTTTCATTAAATCCGAAATACTGTACCACTGCCTTCATTGTTATACTGTAAATATATCTCTAGCATGCAAATAGGGACCATTGTTGTGTGTTTGCAAACCGTTTTAGCTCCTCCACTTGTTTCATGTGACAGCATGGATCTATGAGGGTAGTCTTCTGAACAATGTAAGCTTGTCACAGAGTCAGCCAGCTCACTTCCTTGATTAGGCTGGAAGCAAGCCAGGTGTCCCTGATGTCACTTTACTTTGTTCTAGGTGATAGCCATTTGGCATTTGCTGACTTTCCTTCTTTGTCTGTCTTCCCTGCTTCTTACTTTGGCTTTCTTCTCCTGTCCGACTAATTTGTGGCTGTCTTTGTGCCACCGTCTCGTTTTTCTCCTCATGATTGTCTGTCCAGAAAGAAATGAAAGGTGGAAAAAAATAGCTCTGCATAGACTCTAATGTAAGCTCTTTCTCTGGTTCTGTCTCTTTCCAGGTGGTCCATCACGTTGGTCCTCCCCTCCATGTGACTGCTGCTGCAAGAACCACAAAGGTGACGGCGAGGGCGAGAGCGGCACCTCCTTCAATGAGCTATCCACCTCCAGCTCCGAGAGCCAGTCAGAAGCCAGCTCTCCCCAGGGAACAGTCATCTGCGGCCCGGTCAGCCGCCAGTCACACCCCCACGCCAATGTCCAAACCCTGGACAGGCCACTGAAAAAGGGCCCCATTGCCATGCTCCAGCAGGGCGAACAACGACGGAAGAGTGACTTGCTGCGCACACTCACAGCGAGCTCCCGCGACACCAGCACCTGCAAGAAAAGGCCGGCGAAAGAGAAGCTGACGGTCGAGGAGGAGCTGGAAAAGTGCATTCAAGACTTCCGCAAGATCAAGATCCCGGAGAGGTTCCCCGAGAGGAAGTACATGTGGCAGGCCGACCTGCTGCGAAAGTACCGCCTCTGAGCCAGGAAACAGGACAGAGGGAGCAGACACATGAGGCCAAGGATCAGTTTACAAGTTTTTTGATCATGACTTTTCCAGCAAAAGGGAGATTACGCTAAACTGATTTGAATCCAGTTTCTGGGGGAAACTTCACCTTTATGCCAGTAGGTTGAAAGTCTACACAGAAGCTAGTAAGAAGCATAAAAACCGGACTGTTCTCTTATTGACATATGTAGTACGTATGTGTGTGTGTGTATGTAGTTTAGGCCTACTGTATGTACTGTAAGTATGTTCTGTACCTTGCTGAATGCTTCAGAGCTTCAAATAATTTATCCCTGAGGACCAACCCAAGTGGGCGAAAGACATCCTCTCTGAACCGATAAACCAACCGAAGGCCTGCTAATGGCTACAGCGGGGGTTGCTGAGGGTTACTGGACTGCACACACTGTCATCTGTCATAATTTCCCTGGAAAACCATAACAGGAGCTACAGGTTTGGTCCACAAAGACAAACTGATTTAGTATGTGAATGTGTGTGTGTTTATGTGCGTGTGTGTGTGTGTGTGTGTTCGCACCCAGGTGGCCTAGAGGTCACAGATAAATCTGCATCAGGACCCATTAATAATTCATGCTGTCCCGACAGTGCTCTCACTATAAATACACTCAGAGCTCTCTGCTGCCAGGGTGGCGTAAACAGCTAGGTCAATTACTTAACTTTTAGGTAACATTTGGGGCTTCTGAGGCAGGAGGGGGTACAATTTCATCAGAAGCACAATTAATTTTATTCTTCTAGTATCAGTTATATTGTAAACATACCCCAAGCGAATCAAAGTGTCCTGCATTGCATTGATTTTTTTGCTGTGTTGGCAAGATGCTGAGAAATTACCAGGTTACTGCGTGGAGGATAAGTGAAAGAGAATTTGATTTGATGGCCAAACCAGGGGGAAATACACAGGTTCCATATAGACAAGTCTTAATTTAACACACCTATACACACACTTTTTTCCATTACTTTACATAAATTAACAAAGCACTCACAAACAGTCATTCCTAACACACAGAGTGATCAATCATGAGGTCATTTAAATCGTGTTCAATATGACACCGACAGTAAATACAGACAGAATGGGATAGGATGGCTACACAGGCTAACCCGACAACACAGACGGATGCTCTCTACCCTGGCTGTTGACACAGTGATCGATAGTTGTGGATGATAAGGTCCAGTGATGGAGCTGATAGATGCGGTTCTTGTTTACAGTCATTAATGAAACCCCTGGGTTACTATACAAAGACAAGCTGGTCATGTATTAAAGTGCAAATTAGCCATTATTCATGTATGCATCTGTGAAGTCACGGCTGAGTCAGAGTCGATCTGATGTATTGTGACGTGGCTAAAAACACAAAGATGGCAAACAGCTATTTTCAAAGAGTACAATTCAAGAACACAATTTAATTTCCCCAGGAGCATGATTGTTATTTATTTAAGGCTCTGGTTGGATTATATGTTACTGACAGAATGATTTAGAAATTATTTCAGGATGCAAATTAAATCATTGACCACCGTGAATTGCAAAAGCACACAGACGTTCAGTGATGTTGTAAATGTAAAACATGAATTTATTTCTTTTGAAAGTTTGGAGGGCAAACTTTTGAAGATGATAGATGCCATTTGACAAAGGAAATTGTTTATTTGAATGGGTATCTGTAATCGACGGCACAATCTCTGTTTTAGGAGAGACGTATAAAAGACAGACCATGTGTAAAAATGATTGAATAAAGTGTAGAAAACAATGAAGCAAACAAATACATGATGCCGTGAGAATTAGGGTTCAAAATATCAAAATCAGACTTTTTAATCTAACAGTCAGGGGCAAATAAAAAGCATGCCGTCCAAAGTACTTTGGAAGGAAGCTTCCAAACCTCCATTATGTCCAGTGTATGAAAGAAATTTATTCAGATTTAATTTCCATAAGACGAAGCAGCTGTTAAACTGCTTACAGAAACATATTTGTCGATCTCAGCTTCAGGTAAAACTCTTGGTATTTATGAACAGACTGATAGACAGCTGTGATGAAAGATGTAGTTTGGAATAAAAACTTATAAATATTGATGTATTGACTTGTGTAGATAAAAAAAAAAAAAGTTTAGAACGACCTTCCCGATGGTAGGAGGACAATAAAAACAGGAGACAGTGGATCACATTTCCATACAGGTACTTGATTAAAGCTTCTCATTATTTGTTGTTATTGCAGCTTATGAAAGTGCAAAGGGATGGGCTTTATAAACAATCATAGCTTTTACACAGCACAAAGTACAAAGTTAAATGAAAAGTTAAAGGTAAATGAAAAGCACACAAACAGAATAACATATGCAGAGTATAAACTTATTCAAAGATCAGTTTATTTAAAAAAATACACCCCTTATATATTACTAGAAATGGACAATTTAAAAAAAAGTTCTAGTATACTTATTTTTCTATCTAAAGGCCTTTAAATTCATAGTTTATCAAATGTCCTTTTGTTGCCCATGAAATGTATTTCCTGTGAGAGAAGCAGTTCATAGGTAGTACGACATTTTTGAGTTATAGTATATTCTGTGGTGCCCATACGTCTGCTGTGGTATATTATAGTATATACATTAACATGGTTGCAATAGGTGCTAGATAAAAACCATTTTCCTCATGTCAATACAGTGAATACGACTTATTTTTCTACATTGCTAGTATATTACATTTTCATTTTAAAGTCATTTATCTTAAGAGCTGAAGTTGAAATATGTTAATCCAGACTACACGTTATATGTAAATAAACACCATAAATCATACCTATCCAGAATAATGTATTATACTCTCTGTACATAACATGCAAATCCATGAGGTGAGGCTGCTGTGCTGCTTTTAGTGATGCAGTAGACTGACGCTAATGTATTACAGCCGTTCACGTTTTATCATTTTGGGTGTTGGGCCATCAGGGATGAGGGGAAATATAATACACATCTATAACATATTATATATTTACCACTGTAACAAATGATGAGCTACTTGCTCTCCGAGACAACAGTCATAAACTGACTGCCTGCACATTCGTCTAGCAGTGCCACAGAGACAGTCACTGGTGACTCAGATGTTTTGGTGGTGCTGAATTGCAATCAGTAAATCTAAAAAAAAATAAAAAAAAAAATAAAATATATATATATATATATATATATATATATATATATATGTTCAGGCTTTAGAAAAGCAACCAAAAACAAAAAGTTTGTTCAAAGCTCAAAAGGTACAACCATGTTTAAGCCTTGAGCGTTTGTTACCGTACAGAGCAGTCAGAAAGTGTTAAGACAGTGATATGTTTTGGGTTTTTTTGGTTTTGTTTTGGCTCTGTACTTCAGAGCATTGGATTTGAAGTGAAACAACTACTATGAGGTGAAAGTGCTGACTTTCAGCTTCTAACAATGTTTGAGGGTGTTTACATCCTCAGTGGGTGAACAGTGTGAGATTCACAGCCCTTCTCCCCCAGTCATAGAGCAATGCAGCAGGATGATTGTAAACACACAGGCAAGGCAACAGAGGAGCTTTTATGGCCAAACGCAGTCAGCGTTGTTGACTGATCAAGTCAGTCGCTTGACCTCGATCCAGGTGATCACACGTTTTACCCCTGAATACAAGACTGAAGGTAAAAAGCTTCTAAAACCACAAGAAGTGCAGATGGCTGCAGTATACAGCAGGCCTGGCCGAGTGGGGAGCATTGACTGCAAAGGATTTGCAAAGCAAATATTGAGTAAGACAACTTAATTTGAAGGCCACAATTCAACATTTCCCACCAAGTTAAAGCTGAGAATCAGAGCTTCAGCATCACAGTCTGTTTCAATTTAAATCTCGAACACAACAAAACTGGCTGCACTATAGATATAAATATAAATGTGTGTGCAGGTACTGTATTCCCTGTTAGTTTTCCTGGTCTGAACCAAAGGAAAAATGCACTGGTTTCATACTGACCAGATACAAACAGCGATTGGATTAGAAGTTACATGTATACTGCTCTTCAAACAGCTTATAAATACAGGAGGAAAAAGCTGAATTTGGGCAGTAGGCCAGAGTTTTGTTCATTTTTGCGTAAGCTTTCTGAAACCAGCATGCTGATCTAAGACACTGTATCTCCTTTTTGTCCCATAAATTGTGTCTTTTCAGTTGCTGGTACAATTAATATCTGGCCAGATGATCCAAACACACTAAACAGTTTGAGTAAACTGCTGTAAACATGATTCATGTGGAAGGTGAAATCATAGCTTTTGCATTTCTTTTTAAGTTATTTTAGACATCTGCAGTAGTTAGTCTTGTGCCGTTCACATTTAGCCCAGTTTAAGCAAGACAGCAAGTTGATATTAGGGATCACGTTTGCTTCACTCTGCCTGTCATTTTGAAAATGCATTTGTTTACTTTGAGATGATTCATCAACAAGGTCGATCAGTCACATCGGAGAGAATTTTCAAACAAAGATTTGTCTTAGGACGCGATTAGGAATGCTGTTGGGCAGACACAGAGTGGAAATAAATACCAAGACACCCGGTGGCCTTCTAGAGTAGAATACAGCTGTTTTTGCACAATGTATAAAGTTATAAAGAAACACAAACAAGAAAGTATTTGAAAAGAGATAAATATTAATAATCATGCACAACACAGCCACAAATAATGTGTCTGTCATGAGACAGAAAGCTGACCAGACTCAGAGCACATGAGGACCTGAACAGAATAACAGATGATGTAAATCTTCTTGATAAAGAGTGACTGATTTTTTTTTTTTTTTTTTTAAGTCAAATGTGATGTATGAAAAAGAAGAGAGACTGAACTGATGTTAAGTTTGTCAGTTTGTGTTATCTTGGAGTGCCCGACAACAGTCTGTGATTTTCTTTCCTGAAGTTAGTCATGCCCTGCAAGTAAAGCCTGCGTACATGACTGCAGGCCCGTTATTTTCCTCCTGCCTTTGATGAGCCTGTGAAACCATAAAGAGAATCACACTACTCTGATACCACCACGTTAGACCTGGCACATACTGTTTCGAAAAACAAAAAGGGCGTCTGTTTTTATGTATGTTGTTCTGACACTGAAAAGAAAAAAGAAAAAATGGTTCAGATACATTGTGAGCATGTTGGTATACAAAATGTATAACAGATTTAACTTAGTCTGTTCTTGTGAAAAAGATTATGTCAAAAACTGATATTTAACAGAAAAAAGAAAACTTGCTAAAAAAAAAAAGAGAAAAAAAGATAAGCACAAATGTGTTGATAGTGTCTGCTGTTTCTCCACAGGTGTATAACATTATCAAATAAAAAGTCAACTCTGCAGTGTGACTGAGCACCTGCAAAACAGAGTGATTCTCACCAGGTGCATATGAGCATCCTCTATGTTAATGGTAATATTTGTTTCACCAGGAATCCTTCAGGACTAATTATGGAATCACAAAAACCTGTCATCTAAAGTCTTTTATTGCAGATCTTAAAATTATACTTAGATTTATGTCCAGAAATTAAATTGGATGTAATTTGTCAATAGCCAAACATCTGTGGTGAGAGTTGCCCTGTATTCCAGGTGTTTCTACGTCTGCCTTTAGAGACAGTACAATTCATCTGAGAGTCTTTAGATACAAAGCATATAGTCATTTTGAAAATGTATGACGACAACCAATAAACAAGACATTCTGTACAGCGACCTAAGACTTGTATTTATTCTAAGTTTTCTTCAGTGTTTACTGTGGTGGTCACAAATCATCGGGGGTCCACACGCCAGAGGAGGGACCAAATCATTGTTTTGCAGGTCACAAGTAAGTCTCAAGTCTTTGCACTCAAGTCCTACATCAAGACTGAAGCAGGATTTATACTTGTGCGTCAGCTGTATGCAGAGCCTACGCCATAGCCTATGTCGTCGTGAGCATTTATACTTGTGTAGTGGTGTGTTTGTGTCACTCTGCAGTTCCACCTCCAAAACACTAGTTGGTGGCGGAGGTTTCCGTGAAGTGCTGTTAAGTTTAGTTGATTAAAAACACACATTAAACATGGCTTAAGAGAGACAATTTCAAACACAAGTACATAAATTGGCTTCACTATAACTTGCAGCATTCACAGACAAAGCATTTGTCTTTATCTGGACACATTTTCTCCACCAATACAACATGCTAATGTTTTTAGCACAAGCCTATGGCATTTTACATTGTATTAATTAGCCTAGTGGCTAGCGGACTTTTCCCCTACTCATATGAAGCCAGGGACAACAGCAACATTTAACAAAGGCAACGTTACAAAATTTGGCTCCAATACAACTCAGAACTCACAAGGTTCACCAACAAAACAAATGTCTTGTACTAAACACATTTTTCAAACAAATACAACATGCTAATGTTATTAGCACAAGGCTATGGTATTTTACATTGCATAAGCCCAGAAAATCTTCGATCGAAAATCACGACAGGATCATCACTGTGATATATTCAACAAATATAAAATGCTTAGCTTTGATAATTTAATGTTGTATTCAGATGTCCGTTTAGTGTACAAAATAATCCATAATGCTGCTCCTCCCCCATTGAAAAAACTTTGTTAAACTCTGCTCTGAACATACTATCAGAGCCTCAAGATCTGTCTCAAGTGGAGATTATAACATCCCTAAGCGTAGCTCTGCCTTTGCTCAATCTGCTTTCTCTTTTAAAGCCATCAAATCATGGAACAACCTACCAACCAACCTGAAACTTTGCACAGACTTCAACGTTTTTTCTCATGAAGTCAAAAAATGGATCTTAAGGAATCAGACTTGTCTGCATTAATCTTAAGCCTAAATGATTTTACAACTTTGTCAAAGTATGTATGATGTATGAAATATGTTTTGTACAAAAATCACACACAAGACAAAATGTTATTTTGTGGGGTCTTTCAGCTTAAAAAAGTAGACCACAGGTCTTCGTCCCTGCGACTTGTAGTTACATTTCTGGGGAGGCGTACATCAGCCTACAGTACAGTACATCACATCAGCACAGTGTAGGCTCTATGATGCCTATGCCACAGGTACAGCATTGATTTGACTCAGAAGTATAAATCCTGCTTGACAAGACAAGTAAAATACAGGAATGTGTCATGCCATTTTCACAACTGAGTAATAATACGGTAAAATACATTTACAAAGATTATTAATAATTTTTTAAAATGTATATTTGTTATTTATTTGTTGTTAAAACAAGTGTGACTGAACTGAATCATAGAAGAATACTACTGACATTGCACTTTCATATAGCATATAGCACTATTAACCACAGTAGAATGAATTTTGTGTGTTTCTGTCCGGTTTTGTTTTTCCTTTCCCCTGCAACTTGATTGGATGCTGTCAGATTTGCTTCAAACAAAGTGGATCTGGGGAATTAAGTGTCAACTGGCTGTGAATGAAGTGCGTTAACAAAAAACGCTTTTAGGAAATTAAGGATAATTAACTGATTTGTGACAAACTGTTTAAGTAACACAGTTTTTTTTATCATTGGGCTAGGGGGAAAGGTTTCAAGGATTTTTAAGTCAGAGGGCTCAAGTCCATGTGTAGTCACAAGTCACTGATGTTAAAGTCCTAGTCCAGTTGCAAACCTGTTTGAATTTGTTGAGACTAAAGTCATCAAATTTGTGACTCCAATCTTACTATCATCAAGGAAGTAATATTTTTATGATTAGCTGAGATTAGAAGATTAACTGATTAGTCTTTTGAGCTTATTACCTCACAAATGATTTGCAAAATGGTGTCACGCTCTGAGGAAACTACTGCATTGATTTGCCATATATTGTAGAAAAGTGTTAACATATATGGTTATATTATTGGCTGTAGGACATCAGCCATTGTAGTTGGATACAAGTCTATTAACGTAAAATGCCTGCAACACCCTGCATCTGCATCTGTTAGGGGTTAACTTGACACAAGATGTCCTCAAATCATCACATCAGCCCAATGCCATGTTTACCTCCAAACCACATAAATGAAATTATTCACCACTTGCTGAACACAGGAGCTGCCGGCCCACTTCTGCCTCAACCTTTAGTTTGTTTGTGTTATTGTGTGACTTTGATGAATCCAAACTAACCCTTTTAAAACACCAATGTCACATAACAACAAACAAACTGATTAAGACAGTGGTAGCGGCTCCTGTGTTAATAAGGCAAAATTACTGTTGTTGTCAGGGGAGTCTGGCTTTGAAGAGAGCATAGATAAATTCTTCTTTTAGTTCAGCTCCTTGTCAGAAAGGACTGTGTGTGTGCCAAGTACTGAGCACACGCCTGGATAAATGAGTATTGGATTATACTGCTTGAGTTGTTTGAGAGTTTGTGAACGGATGTTTTAGAATAGTTTGCGGTTGTTAAATGTGGTCACCTATGACTTCAATTTAATCAAGAATTTTTTTCCATTTTAGGATTCTTCACTTACTGAGAAGGCATGCAAGGAAAACAATGTTGCATGGGGCATAAATAATATACATATGGTTATTTGGGGAGTAAGGTATCCTCTTAATGTTTTTATGAGCTCAGTGTGCTAATTTTATCTAATAACATATCACTATTCACACTAATGATGACTTTTGTCAGGTGCAGGAAAAAAGGTGAGTGGTGGGCACTACTGTGTTTAAAGTGTAGTATTGTATTTATATGCTTTAGTTTAGGACTAATTTTACCCTTAAATCATTTTATCTGAGGGTGTAAATACATGGCATGCATGCTACTTCATGCTCACTATCCCACTATATTAATAACATTTTAATAATAATAAAAAATATATATATTCATATGATACATACATAGCATGTAAATCACTGACAGTTTGGTGTTGTTTTGTTTACAGGTCAGAGCAGATCTTGGAACCACAAGCAAACGAGATGAAACTGGTACAGTTAAGAGCCGTCACTCAAAGGTCAGTCAGGCTTACAGCTGGCAACAAGCTGACATAGCGAAGAATCAGGCAGAAACTAACAGGCAAAGTGTCGAGGCCAGTTGGACAGTCTGTCAAATAACAAGAGTAAACTGCCCACTATATGTACTGAGAGGCTAATGAGGAAATAAGAGGCAGCTGTGCAGGCAAGTGATCGAATCAGGTGATTCTGCAGGAACGGGGGAAAGCTTGACATCGCTGTCTGCTGGGCAGGTGAGCGAGGCAGGAGATGACAGGTGAGAAGAGTGCACAAAAACACAAGCTGTTTCTCACAACTACACGGCATATTAACATATTACAAAGCTCACATTTTAGCTGTCACCATAGTAAAATGTTTTTTAATGAGTTTACAAGAAATGCATGTATTTTATTATTTTTTTACTAACAGGAAATGAAGGAAGAGATCAGCCAAAAGATGTCTGTCGAACTGCAACAGTGGTCGTCTTAATGAGCGGAAAACTGGGAAGATACAATGGGAACGCTAACCCAATTAGTAAAATTAGTACTGTGTGGGGATAGGTACACATACTGGTCTGCAAAGCTGCTTAAATTCACAGCATTCCAATAACAGGGGAAGTCAGAAATCATTTAAATAAAAAACACAAATTGAAACAGCCGGCAAGAACAAGATACACAGAAGAATGTAATGTATGTAACAGGAAGCACTGTGCCTGGTGCTTTGTAAAATCAAACCCTGGTTATGTTGACTATAAAAATAAAATTAATTATGAAATAAAATAAATTAAATTTATATTGAATATGAGTCATGCAACTTTCTGGCAAGGGAAAGGCTTCTGCTCATGATAATTTGTGCCATCCCAGTCTTTATAAATCAACCTTTTCTATTTTAAGGCTTTCACTGATCATGCAGATGATGCCAATAAATGAGTCTTTAGTTCAGGGGGCAAGTGGACTCGCTGTTGCCTACACACTTGGATGCTGCGAAATGGCATAGCCTTGGCCTCTGCTATCACTGGGTTGCAGATTGTAGCCAGGCATCGTTGGTGCAGACATGCCGATGCTCGGTCCATATGGATTTGGCTTAGGAACCAGAAGATTGCTATTTCAAGTCTCCCATATGGACCAAGTATGGAACATGGTCTGGTAGCTGGAGAGGGGCCAGTAAAAAAGTATAAAGGTATATCTTCTGGGGCGTCAGTGGCTTTGTGGTAGAGCAGGTGCCCCATGTACAAGGCTGTTGCCGCAGTGGCCCGGGTTCGACTCCAGCTTGTGGCCTTTTGCTGCATGTCACTCCCTCTCTCTCTCCCCCCTTCATGCTCATCTGTCCTATCGATTAAAGGCTTAAAAATACCCGAAAAAATATCTTAAAAAAAAAAAAGTATATCTTCTTCCTTTCTTCTTTTCAGGATGGCCACTGGGAGTGGGCCAGAAACTGGTCAGACATAGGCGATGAAAATGGAGCAGGAATCATGATGACTGATAATGATTTTTTTTTAAACATTGTTAAAAAAAATTCCACATTTAGCATTAAAAAAACTTGTCTTCTACCTTCTCAAGGTCCTCTGACAAAACTTCAAGACAATTAAATCATCTATTTAGCAACGGCATATGGAGAGGAATCTGCTATTTCTGTCAGAAATAGCTTGTCCCCTGACAATACAGTTAATTATACTGATTTCAAAGTCACAATCAGAAAGAGAAAGTCTGGTTGTGAGGGAAGAATGCATGTTTCATGTCGCTCTTTGTGGCTGCCAGCTCTCCGTGGAAGGGAAGAGGAGGGAGAGTATGCATGACAGGCTTAAAATAGCATCAGTGGGATCAGCTATCTTCTCAAGATCAGGCAATGGGGGCTGCATGCGGCTCTGAGAGCTGGCCTGAGCCAGCGATGAAGAGACTGATAAAGAAAGGAATGGGTGGCAGTGGGGTGTGGATGGAAGTGTAGGGGAAAGGTGATAAAGGAGTGTTGAAAGAGGGAAAGGTATTAAATTAGAATTAAAGGTGAGAAAAGGGAGGGAAATAAGGCAACGGTAGAGGAAGGGAGAGGTTTGAGGATGGACAAGACAGATGGGAAGTAAGCTGGGTAGATGGGAGGAATGATGATTGAAGATAGGGAAGGAAAAGTGGAGAAATAAAAATAAATCACAGGCATTATGGATGAGAAAGGGCACATAGTAGTCAGAAAGGGAGCATAAAGACAACAAGAAGCAGGTGTAGAGACAGGTGGAGGAGTGAGGGAGGCAAGGAGCAAGAAAACAACGGCAATGGGAGAGAGGTGCGGGAGAGGAAATAAAAGATTAAGAGCTAGGAGAAAAAAACAGGAGCAAGCGCACAGAGCCTGTGTTGGCTGTCAGCATCCATCTCCAAGATAAGAGCTCCAGCTACATGATCTGTTTTCCAGCATTACAGATGAAAGCGAGCGCTCCTGCACTGCAATCAGATCAGCCGTGTGTATCGCCATTGTTGCCACTAGCCGGGATGATTTTCTCAGCAACACAGCTGAATGATGCACACTGCCAGGCATTGTGGAGCAAACAATGGTACAAGCCTTTGTGCACAATAGGCTGATCCAGCTTCAGCTGTGTCCTGGAGCCACTATCGCATTGACAAGATTAGTAAAAGGACATTTAATGCGTTATCTCTTTTTCTCTGTGAACTGAACCGAGCCAAACATTACTTGAGGTCCTCCTGTGCAACGAAAGTCACATAACAGATACAGGAAGCTTTGTATTATACAGTAGGCTGCAAAGGACGTGTCAGTGAAGGGCTAACAACGGCAATCATAACACAGGACGCTTTGAGAGCTGCTGAGCTATCTATTCATCTTTTCAGTGTTGAACGAGCATTTTCCTGACCTCCTCCGTCAGTCTGTATCGTTAGGTGTCCCATCCAACCCTTTACGACCACGGCAATATTAGACTTTTAAAGGCAGCTCAGTCAGAGCAAAAAAGTCCAGTGACATTAAGTGACATGATAGTGAACATATTTACTAACCAGTGTTGGGCAAGCTACTTGGAAAATGTAGTGAGCTGTGCTACCAGTTACTCTACATCAAAATAAAGTTTACACTGAAGCTAGCTTTTTACTTTATGTCAAATCAGCGTTATCTCAGTGATGAAAAAAACTGTCAGCCAAACAAATACACAAGCAAATAAAATGTTTAGTTGAACTGTTTATAATAAAACAAACTTAAATCAAAACTTTTTTTGAAGACTTTGTGACATTTGAACATGTCCTCCAATAACATGACATCATCAGCCGGCCTATTGCTGTCTCTCTTCCTCTCCCTACTTAATGCATTTCTCTGTCTCAGCCTCTTTCAGTAGGCTATCTGGCTCGGTCACTAATTCAAAACAGAATTCTATAATATATTTTTTATATATTTTTATTTATTTTATTTATAATAAATAAAAGCCCGTAATAAAAACAATAAAAATAACAGACTTAAATGAAAACTTTTCTTTTTGGGGAACATTAGAACATGAACTTGTCCTGCAGAGAACACGTGACATCAGTATGTCTCTCTCCTCTCTTTCTTCTTAATACTGTTCTCTGTCTCTCAGCTCTTTTCTTGGCCCTTGCTGTCTACAGTCTACAGACAAGACACATGAGAGACGTGTCAAGAAGTGCAATGTAGCCAATCAGAGGCAGACTTTTTGCCAAGAAAATCAAATAGTGCAGCAGCAAGCAGAATAAACTGAAGGATTAGTATGCGACGTCATACGGAAGTGCATCCCTCATGCACATGCCTTGGTGTGGTGCTGGCGTCAGTCACATTACTTTTACTTACTCAGTTTTATTATCCTTACTTTGATTCAGACCTCTGCAGAAAAAAGGCAGCTGCACTTCAGAGCTTTTCCTGGGAAAAATAGCTTGTAACTTTTGTGCATGCTGCTGTACTATGTCAATTAATTAACTTCGCTACTGAAAAGCTGTTGGACTCAGGAAGTAGTGAAGTTACCACCACACGATTGAGGGATTGGGGTTACGTCGTTCATCAAGTGATTTGTTCACCGAGTGATTCGTTCACCAAGTTATTCATCATGCAGTAGGCAGTCCCTTCCTGCACCCTGGCAGCCTCGCGACTCGCAAATGATCATCGTTCGCACGGACCGAATTGGCAGTTCCCCTCCCGGCCTGCACGCTCGCTGCTGAGCTCAACTGAACTGAGAAACAAACAAATCAGTTCTGGAAGTGATTCAGTTCAGTTTGTTCACTCAACAGATTCGTTCGTGAACGACACAACACTAGTGGTAACTTGCACATCCAAAACTGAAGCTAGAGGGGACCGTTTTCAATGAGTTAGGAGTGAGGGCATGTTGTCCTTTCATAAGGTTTAAGTCCAACTGAAATTAAACTTTATATAATCTTCCTGCTGCAGCGTACATGTCTGCTCTGTAAATCACATCCTGTGCACTCTTTTAAGTAAAACATTTCTATCCAAAGGGGAGAAATTAAAATTAAAATGAAATGATACGTCTCAGTGGGTTTTATATAATCAATTTTAATGACAACAGCAATATTTTAGATTTATCACTTTCATAAAAGTACCCCTATCTTTGCATTAACCAGTCAGCATGAGTATGTGTTTTCATACAGCCAGTGAAAATGGTACATTTTAAACTACAATCTGCAGTGATAGTTTCAGCATCTGGCCTATTTTTTCCACATTTCCACATTTTTTACACAAATCTGGCAAAAAAACAAACAACACAAACAATCAAAATAATAATGTATAATGAATGCTACATATGATATCAATCATAGAGACTGCATCCCATGCTTACTTTTCCTCATATTTTTCAGTTGCGTATACACACAGAGCGAGACAGACACACACGATTAGAAAAGAGCAGAGGAGTGGAATTGCTTGTGGACGGGTGCAGAAATGTGCCTCTGGTGTGCACGGCCAGGCAACTACTGACAGACAGCTGCATGACAACTGACATATCGGGGCGCCTCCAGTGTGAACACAGTGTAAGTCACCAAATACACACCAGAGGAAAGTGTGCTGCTAATGTCAGCTTGCTAAATAGCTAATCATCTAGTTAGCTGCAGCATATAACAGTTTAAAAACTTATCCTAAATGGATTTCAGTCAGTTTAAGTACCAAGGACCAATTTTCTTTCTTTTAATAATAAAAAACTATTAAATTTAATTTAAAAATCTCTCAGACATTGTGTTTTACTGCAAAAAGGACAGAGTACATGTGGTTTCTAGTGGACTTTGTGACCACTTCCAATGTTTTGAGCCTCTGTTTTATTTGTATCTCTGCACAAAATAACACACGCACACGCTGGCTGGCACACTATTCTTCGCTGGTGGCACTGCACCATTAAAAGGCAGAGAAAAATAACATGGATGTAAACAAAGCAGGTTTCCAAATATTTCATAAATCAGCATTGCAAATCTTTAATGAGGAAGGAAATGCATTCAGCATTTTTTGTTAAGTCTTAATGATTCACACAATGTGTTCGGGTAACAAACGCTGATTGTAAATAATTCAACGTTTGTTTACAAGGAAACTCCACAGGGAGCCTTTAATATGCGTTTTATATCGACTGCAGGATTTAGGTTTACTGTTGTATGTTTCATTATTTCTGCTTTTCCACATTTACCAATCATTGGGAAAATTGTTACTGATTTCATATGAATGAATTTATTTAGTACGTATTCATGAGCCATATTTTTAGCTCTGATTAACTACGGACTGTAAAATGCAGTCTCATGTACATTTATAGCCAAAGACAGTGATAATTTCATTGAGCATTTTTAAATTGGATGTGCTCTTTTATCTGCTCACGTGCTCTCCTCCCTCGCTAGCACTTGTATCCTATAAGGACGTATCTCAGAGGAACACATGGGAGCATGAAGAAGAAACAGAAGTGAACAGACAGATAACAGCAGCACATGACAGTTTGCCAAATAAAAGCTCCTGTTGCTGCTCTGTAGGCTGGAGATTTCATTTTGGGTTGACACATTGCAAACACATCTTTAAATAACAGAGAGCTGTCTATACAGTGAAGCAGTGATTAAATGGAAACTGTAAATGAATGGGGAATGAATTAAAAGACTGGCATTTATGAAAAAAGAATTTAAATTAATATTGACATTCCATTTTCCTTAGTTATTATAATTCATCATTTTAAAAACAATGTAAAATTATTTTTGAAAGGATTATTTTTTTCTGTGACTGTTTAATGCGTCATCTAAATGCAAATTTGATCAATTAAAAGAAATTAATAAACTGATTAAACACTGAAAAATTTTGTAATTTTTCCAGAGGTGAACCGTAGACTCAGCCAAATGTAGAATAATGTGGAACTTTTAATAACACGTTAAGTCTAAGAGCCTTAATTCAAAGCATTCATTTATAAAAGCAACACTGGCACCATACTTTCTGATATGGCTGATCATTTGCATTGATTTGAATGATGTACACGTGAATTTCTAATACTTCTAACATGTCTCATAACTGATTTTCAAGCCATTAGGATCATTTATCACCTTCGTGTCTGTCTGTGCAGTCTGGTGTTGTCGCAAATGAAGGGAACGCCATTTCCAGTTGGAGGAGTCACAACCCCAGTCCATTAGCCGGCTGCTGTTCATACTGATGTGCTAATTAAAGGGTGAGATGTGTAAGTGTTAAATGTATCTGTGGTGTTGGTGTTGTGTAAATGGAAGAGGGCTTTTTTTTTGTCTTTGGTGCCTTAAGTGTGAGGTTTTCTGAGGGTGCTAGATGAATTTCGGTACTTCATCTTCATCTCTCTTCACTGCCCATATATTGATCTGGGACTGAGTTAGACAAAAATCAATAGATACTCAAAGTCACTATTTGATTTGACAAACATGCAATTTCACTGAACAATCAATGAAAAGGACGGACTTATTTAAGTGTCTGTATTTAAAAAAACAGCTTTGAGGGTTTACAGCCTTGCAAACCTACATTTTAGATACAGTACATTAAGCCTTTGATGCTATGAGTTATTGACAACTTGCACGTCTTTGTCAGCTATAAAATGTAGGCAGGTTTTATTTTATGTGTGAATGCTTTTTCTTGAAAGTTAAGAAAATGTACAAGAGGCCTATTCAACTGGCCCAGCAAATATAAATCTAATATACCAGTCAAATACAATATGTAAACTGCATATAGTGTCTGAAAGTAGCTAAAGAGCAACCCATCCCAATTCCTTCTCAACTCTGTTGAGTTACATGTGCGGTACCGATCAGTCAGGGTGTATGGATTGGTATAGCGACACCACCAGTCACTCACAAATCAGTTTTTTCTCATGTGATGCCATTCTGATCATGCTGGGTAGCTTTTCAAAGCATGTTTTCAAACCTGCTACTGACACTTGTTATGATTCTTTGCATTATTAACATTGCTAGCTCTTCTGCATTTTGTGTTGTGTTTTGGTAAAAAAATGTGACCAAAAGTTTGTTTGTTTTTTTTCCCAAAAGTGAAACAATAAACATTTCTATTTTTTACTAAATTCATTCGCATTTCTTTAAACCAGGGGTTTCAAACATACAGCCAAAGGGCCAGAACCACCCCACCAAAGGGTCCAATTCAGCCAACTAGATGACTTTGTTCACGTAACACTGAAGCAGTTGTACCTTTCAGGAGCAAGTTAAATGAGTATCCTACTTCATGAAAAATGCTGCTTCAGAGGCTTTTTCACCCTGACCAGAGTACAGTTCTCTGAAAAAAAACAAACAAACAATAAATACTTATTGTGGTTATATTTAAAGATATTGAACATTGTGCAAAATATTGTCAACCAGCAGCTTCAGTACAAAAGAATCTGTATCAGACATCTAATTTAAAATACTTCTGGTGAAACCCCGCAGCTAAGGTACGGCCAAAACTTTAGATACGTAAATAGTTTGTAAGGTGCGGATAACTTAACCTGCTTTCTCAATAGCTTCCACTTTAGATTGGTGTGGTGATGCCAGCATTACTGCAAGAGTTGAAATGTATGGAAAAATGTAAAGACAGCGAGTAGCAGACTGATGGAATGTGGAAAAACTGAGACATACTGTTGACAATGCAGGCTGTTCATTATCTGTTATTAATAGATAAATGTTTACACTAAAAGAAGATGAAAAATGTGAAGGTTTGTATTATTTCTAGGTTATTCCACAGTGGTTTTACTGGTCCAGCCCAACTGAGATCAAATGCGGCTGAATAAGGCCATGAACTAAATTGACTTTGACACCTCTGCTTTAAACTTTACAAAAAGCTAAAAGAAAAAAAAAAGGTTTTAAATATGCTGCTGAAAATATCTGGCCCATCCATCTCTTGATTTTAAAACCATGTAATTGAATAGTCCTGATTTACATCAAGAAATCTGATGATATATCACTTTATATCACTTTAACCTGAGAAGCACAAGTTTAAAAAGTAAGCCACTGCAAGAGTACACAGTCGGTTCTTCAGTCACTCTCTAAACTACTATCTATTTTTATCTCATTGTTGACCTGGTATATTTTTAGATATGTTGACTCATAATATTTGGCTGCCTCTGCTGTCAACAGCTTGTGTATCTTTGCCGCTGATGCCGGATCAACGGAGCCAATCAGCTCATGACAGCTCAATCAGGAAAACGTGTCATTAGCGCTGTTTGAAGGCCTTGGATATTGAACCGTATTGTTATTCCACAGAATGTGTTCCAGAAGCATCTATCATTTCCGTCCCAGGACCTGACGCCAAATTTCACAAGTGCCAAAACAAAATTAAAAAACTAAAATCAGCCACCATTTCTGCAGTGCTTTTGGCAGTTGGCTGGAACTACAGGACACACATTTCCAACACCTCATTAGTTCGAACAATGAAAGAAATCCTCACAAGCAGTTCATATACAACACACAAACATATTCTATGTACATGAATTAACACACACACACACACACACACACACACATGCATAGGCAGCCTTTATGCATTCACCATGAGGGGGGTGTGGTGTCGAGGGGAGTAGCAGTGTGTGAGAAATTAATATTGCACCATGTTGTAATATTTAATGTGTTAATTAAAGTGCCCTGTGGGAATACAATCTAACATGCTTCATCGGCTTGGTGCAAAATCACCTAAAAATCTCTTAAGTCAGCAAGGTGTGTGCATACTTGTGTTTCTATGTGTGTGTGTGTGTGTAACCATTACTGTGTATGTGTATTATCATATGATAAATTTAGTGTTAGTTTTACACGTCGTGATCAGGCTACGCTACAAGGCTGTGACTGTTTATGTAACACTTTGCCGGATTAATAGAAGATGCTCATTAATACAAGCACTGTAATTAATTGTGCTATGCATGGCGTAGCTGCGAAACAAATACAGTATAACACAGATAACTATAGCCTTGTCTTGTATAATAAATCATGTCAGATCTGTTCTGTCAGAGTTTGATTTTTAGCCTCAGGGTGTGCTGCATGTTTCCTTCAAAATGTCTTTAATGTCACTCGAAGTATTTCACTGCTGGAAAGATGGTCTTTTATTTTTGTAAAAAAACTACAGATTCTATGCAGTAGAGAAATCCAATTATTTTGGACAATGGTACTTTAAGACCAGAGCAAACAGAGTAAAGAGCTGTGGCATTTACTTTTGCTCAAGAGGCAGAAAACCTACGACTACCACAATGTAATGCACCGCACCGGAGTGGAACAATAAATGCTCCTGCTGGTGGGTGACGTAATGTGAGTCGCCAGTCAGAAAGCAATATGGCAGCTGGTAACAAACGTTCTTGTTTTGCAGTTAGCTAAAATATATTTCTGAAAACATTTTAGGTGAGAAATAGACAAGGGGTAATAGATTCTTTGGTTCGTATTTCATCAGCACTACCTGGTTTTACCATTTGATCGCAGATTTTTCAGCATCCGTTTCCACAATACAGGAAACAGTACAACGCCCACTTCCTGTTCACAATATTTCATAACACCAGTGCATTAAAATGTTTCTGAAAAGATTTTAGGTGAGAAATAGGCAATACAGTAACGGAATCTTGGTTTATATTTGATCAACAGTTTGAGAGAGAGAAAGGGGCGGGTCTCTTTCTCGATCAGCTTCTATACTCTTTGTATCCCTGGTGACGGTGGGCATACAACAATAAGGAAGTACAACCTGTAGTTTGATCAACAGCCGGAGAGCCAGCCAAAACCTGAGCGCTGGCAAGATGGAGGGAAGCTTACTATAGTTCATTTACACATACTGCTCACGCTGTGTTGATTAAGATACGAAGCTGGCTGAAAATCAGCAAAGTTTCTATTTAATTTCACCAAAAAATGCTGTTCTGCAGGGAGTCCTCTTTATGTAGGTAAAACGTATAAATACACATACACACACGGTCTTGTACTTCTATCTTTGTGAGGACCCTCACTGAAGTAATGCTTTCCCTAGCCGTCTTACCCTAACCTTAACCATCACAACTAAATGCCTCACCCTAAACCTAACCTAAATCTCATTCTGGTCTGAACCCTAAAATCAAGTGTTAACCCTCAAACAGGCTTTTGAAAAAAATGAGAACTGGCCAAAATGTCCTCACTGTTGCTAAAATACATCTTTCAGTCTGTATAATCTGGACCAGTGGTAGAGCTCACCTAAAAGGAATAAATCACATGATGCACAGACTTTAACACATCCATTAACATAATTACTTGAATTATGGGTACAAAAATGTCAGTTACTTGTTCGCATAACAGCATATATGGTTTATATGATCCTGTAAAGTCTGGTCTATCCTTGTTTGGTTGCCAGCTGTTCCACAGTTATGAGTTTTAGAAAAAGAACATTATACATAGCTGTTTGCATACCTCTACATTGGAGGCCAAAACCATCTGCCAGGTTTTTTATGACCTTAGTCATCATCACACCAAAATACACATAAGGAACCTGCTAATATGTTATGGCCCCACACCTGATGGAGTTTCCAGTGTACCAAAGTTTTTGAGAAAGTCCAAACAACACGGATTTAGATTTTGGAAGGTTTGAGTGAAACCTTCTTAACTATAAACCATGAGGCTCTTCTTTCCTCTGTTAAAGCCTGCTGAAACAACCTTCCTTCTCACTAAGTAAGTATTAAGTAAGAGATCGAATTTTGATTTTAAAATTAGGAGGAGGAACAGTCATTCGGAACATTTGAAAAAGTCATCATTTTCCAGTAACTGGGAGACCATCATTGTTCCACATGACAAAATATGACCAACCTTTCTAATGTTATCTACCTTGTTTCTGAGGTAACACTGAGGGGCTCAGAATGCCAGGTGAAAAACAACAACACACACTGAATATAAAGAGTGCAGTCCTGCATACTACAGGCTACTGATGGGCCAAACAATGCCTTTCAGATAAAAGATGTAGAAAATAGAGGCTGGTGCGAAAAGTAGATCACAAGGGGAAGAAAACAGGATATTTGATTGACACATGAGAAGAAAAGTAGCGAGCCACAAAAGCAGCTCCTAGAGGCTCATTACTCCCCAAAAGTGTTGCATGAATTGAAAAACTGACAGGTGTTATTTTTAGAATCTCAGCTATAGTATAGGACTTGAGGGTGCTCAGTAAATTTCACAGCAAACTGCACACACAATTTTGATAGTTCTTGTTAACAGTTGGAAACTTGAAACCGTTTTTTAACACTTCACCCTCCAGAGTATTATTTTTAAGTTGCAAGCCACTGCCAGCATTTTTAATCATATTCACGAATCCTTTTAGACCCACAGAATAATTTATTCTATGAATATGTAAACAGTGTATACATGAAACTAAAGAACAGACCTTCTGCTTTTAAACACTAAAAAAGATGCTATTCTATCTCATTCCATTCCTTTTTAATAGACACTTTAATTTTATAAATTTTTATATAAAAAAAATCCCCATCAATTTCACATTTACATTTTTTGGTTTTTGTCATTTCCTTAGGTCACTTTGAATTGTATAAATGAAAATAACAATAATAATAGTGAAAATAATATTCTGTTTGAGGTATATACGGAACATGTCACGTTCAGTGCCAATACTGTTGTCTCCCTGTCCTCTGTGGTCGTTTTGTCCGTGTGTCACTGTCACCGTCATGGCGATCCCCTTTTGTCCCACCAAACTCATTTGCTTCTTAGTCCAAATGGGATTCAGAATGCTGATAAAAACAGGAATTGTCAGAGTCTGAGTCTATCGACATCTCCATGACTTGTGCAACCGTAAACTTTTCCGTCGGTGCCAGCATTTTCGTGCAGTCTACAAGTTGCTACAGCTCATCTTCTTTGCTTGTTTTTGGACACGGCAGTATTGTTCTATTTGACAAGATGTGTAACAACACCCCCTATCTTACAACAGTGAAAACACAGATTGCCAGAATATCTTTTCAATGGCTGGGAAGCATTCTGTCGCAAATGATGGAAAATCTCATCAATGCCAGGGCTTTTGTTAATGGAAGTATGTGTAACAAGTCTCCCTTTTGAAAATAAGTAAAGGCGAGATTCACCATCGGGTTGCATTTTTTTCAGTACCACAGATATACAAATGCACACAATATGATAGCCCTCAATTTCATACTACCCATC
Source organism: Epinephelus fuscoguttatus (assembly GCF_011397635.1). Taxonomy (NCBI): domain Eukaryota; kingdom Metazoa; phylum Chordata; class Actinopteri; order Perciformes; family Serranidae; genus Epinephelus; species Epinephelus fuscoguttatus. The sequence goes on along the minus strand of NC_064763.1, from coordinate 33,240,523 downwards.
CTTTAAGTACACTACTGCAACCCTAGCCATGGGACTAGTTTTTAGGGACTCAATCCCATGTGTTTGTCAAATAACTGGTTCTGCACCAGGGTTTCAGACGTGGCAGCTGATGACACTGCCACCCTTAATGTAGGTTGGCCTTGCTGCGGCAAGGGTAACTGTGCATCTGTAGTTTACAAATAACCATGTCTGCATTTTGTTAAAAGTTCCAGTGTTTAAAAATACTTAGACTAATTACCACAAACAATTGCCTGATTCATTATTTACAATGGCTGATCCATTACTGGGCTTGCACAGTTGCATTGTGCAGCTCCCAGTTGGAGAAAATATACTAAAAGCCTCAAAACTCTTAAATAGCCTATTTTCCCCTTCCTGGGCAGAGTGACAGCAACGCCAACTTTAAGCCTAGCCAATGATTACAAAGTGTGAAGCCTGAAAGCCAACATGCTATAGCAACAAAGAAGTGGTACAGAGAGTCTGACTGGAGAGATTTGGAAACAGCCTGTTCTTTATGTGGATACCTGTTAACCACTGCCAAGGAGGCCACCAGTGATTTTAATGGTGGGGAGAACACTGCAGCCTGCCAACATGGCAGTCCAGTTATTATCACGTATGACGCCTGAAAGCTGAGTGTGGCACTATAGAGAGCACGAGCAGGCCTGTGTTAGGTTGGCAAGGTGAGTGCTGTTGAGATTAAGAGACGCTCAAATCCCTAAGCATCAAACCAGGGTCAGCAGCTCAGGGCAGACAGGTGCAAGCAGACAAATGAGTTACTTCTTCATGCGTAGAGCTCATTAGTCAAGCTGGTTCCCTAACCTGTAATACAGTGGTATTAAATCCAAAATTAATGTCAGCTCAAATCCTTACAAACTGTACTCACAGCATGAGGGCACATTTTCCTACACTTTCATTTCAATCGAAGCATAAGATTTTAAGGGACCAGAGGAAACCATAATATTAATTTTGAAATAATTAAGATCAGGATGCTGTATTTATCCTTTCATGGTAAACACATGATTAACTTTTTTAACTATAAGCTTCTTGCTATTCCTTTGCTGGAGCAACGGCTTTGATCCCTGTTTACTTCCTGTCAGCTCTCAAGGAAACTATAAAAGAAGGAAAGGATATGACGCTGGTGACAGTGTTCAAATTTTGCATTGGAGCCAGACTGGTTTCAGCTTCGACTGAAAAATCCCTCCACCAAACTAAAAAACATATATTACGTGATGTTGACTGGTGTTTTTTATCTAAATGTGTATACATGTTTTCCTTGTTATTGGTCTTCAAACAGATAACAGATCTGTTTTAAGCCCCTGTTTAGTTCAAGATAGCTAACGTTGCATTATAATACATAAACCAACAGGGTGGGTCCAACTTGTTATTGCTGAGCAGACTGCAATAATAACCAGATCAGTTCCTAATGGCTCTGATTATTATTCTGGCTGGACCTAATGATATGGCCTTTCAGTTAGCTAATTATCTGCCAAACTAGGACTTGACACAAACAAACAATTATTATGCTTACACATTTTGTTCAGCAAGATATGAAATTGAAATGAACACCACTTTTCTAATTTTTTAAGGCCAACTGCAATCACTATAAGTAAAAAGCTAATGATAGGCTATTAATGATCTACATCACGGTCACATGACTTGACGTCACCACCACAACAAGGCTGTAAAGCAGTGTTCAGTGTGATGAAGTTCTGCTCTCATTGAGCCACTTGTTAGCAATCGCCTAAGAATCATAAAAGCCTCAAAATTCGCGAGTAAGGTATTTACTGACATATTTTATGTTGTTCAACAAAATGGAAAATACTCTATTTAAGGTATTTAACCCAAAAAAAAGACATTAAATAGACCTACTGACCTTGAGACGAGGGAACCAGGAGTGCTAAATTGCTAAATCATTTCTGGGTTTCCACTCATTCCTGAGGCACTCTCTTGATGAAAAAAGTAACTGATAAGTGATTTAAGTCCAAATTTAGAATAATTTAGCATGAGTGCCGGGTCCATGTCATTGGTCCGACATCCCATTAGTCCGACAGTCCGCGGTGCTGAGCGGCTCCAGGCGGGCATATTTCTGCCTTGATGGTGTGCCGCGACCGGCTCTGGGTCAGCTGGGAAAGGCTTGAGGCGAAGCAGGCTCATGGCTTATGTGTTTGCCACTTTCTTTTTCATTTTAACCCACACCATGATCTTTTCCTGACCCTAACCAAGTGGTTTTTGTGCCTAAACCTAACCAGACCTTAACCACAGGGCATCATGATGATTTCGGAACAACTGGACTTCAGAACAATGGGATGTCGGCCCAATGGGCAGTTCCCTGAGTGCCACCCTCTAGCAATAATAGGAAACATTATCTAACGTTAGTCCACCCAAATATTATCAAATATCATGAAGTTATTGATAATCAAATACACGTAGGCTACAAACTAACTATGTTAGCTAGGACCCAACAGAGGCTTGGGATGCAGCTGCTAGACAGATCTGTTTAGAGACCAATTCCAAGGAAATAAACGCTCACATTTAGATGAAAAAAAAAAAAAAAAAAAAATGCCAGTCAACATCACATAATGGATATGATGGGTTACAGTGAGATTTGCCGCACCCACCCCATTTAAAAAAAAAATCAACTCAGAGCGGAAGAACACCTCATGTCAGCTCTGCTTTTTGCCCAGTGTCTAATTGGATGATTCGAGAGGCGGGTCTTCTGTGGTGGTTATGACAACAAGTTTACAGTTGGTAAACAACGGAGGAGAAACTGGTGGTAGTAGTTATTGGATACTCAGAGCTACAGTACAGGCCAAAAGTTTGGACACACCTTCTCATTCAATGCGTTTTCTTTATTTTCATGACTATTTACATTGTAGATTCTCACTGAAGGCATCAAAACTATGAATGAACACATGTGGAGTTATGTACTTAACAAAAAATGGTGAAATAACTGAAAACATGTTTTATATTCTAGTTTCTTCAAAATAGCCACCCTTTGCTCTGATTACTGCTTTGCACACTCTTGGCATTCTCTCCATGAGCTTCAAGAGGTAGTCACCTGAAATGGTTTCCACTTCACAGGTGTGCCTTATCAGGGTTAATTAGTGGAATTTCTTGCTTTATCAATGGGGTTGGGACCATCAGTTGTGTTGTGCAGAAGTCAGGTTAATACACAGCCGACAGCCCTATTGGACAACTGTTAAAATTCATATTATGGCAAGAACCAATCAGCTAACTAAAGAAAAACGAGTGGCCATCATTACTTTAAGAAATGAAGGTCAGTCAGTCCGGAAAATTGCAAAAACTTTAAATGTGTCCCCAAGTGGAGTCGCAAAAACCATCAAGCGTTACAACGAAACTGGCACACATGAGGACCGACCCAGGAAAGGAAGACCAAGAGTCACCTCTGCTTCTGAGGATAAGTTCATCCGAGTCACCAGCCTCAGAAATCGCAAGTTAACAGCAGCTCAGATCAGAGACCAGATGAATGCCACACAGAGTTCTAGCAGCAGACCCATCTCTAGAACAACTGTTAAGAGGAGACTGCGCGAATCAGGCCTTCATGGTCAAATAGCTGCTAGGAAACCACTGCTAAGGAGAGGCAACAAGCAGAAGAGATTTGTTTGGGCCAAGAAACACAAGGAATGGACATTAGACCAGTGTAAATCTGTGCTTTGGTCTGATGAGTCCAAATTTGAGATCTTTGGTTCCAACCGCCGTGTCTTTGTGAGACGCAGAAAAGGTGAACGGATGGATTCCACATGTCTGGTTCCCACTGTGAAGCATGGAGGAGGAGGTGTGATGGTGTGGGGGTGTTTTGCTGGTGACACTGTTGGGGATTTATTCAAAATTGAAGGCACACTGAACCAGCATGGCTACCACAGCATCCTGCAGCGACATGCCATCCCATCCGGTTTGCGTTAGTTGGACGATCATTTCTTTTTCAACAGGACAATGACCCCAAACACACCTACAGGCTGTGTAAGGGCTATTTGACCAAGAAGGAGAATGATGGAGTGCTGCGGCAGATGACCTGGCCTCCACAGTCACCGGACCTGAACCCAGTCGAGATGGTTTGGGGTGAGCTGGACCGCAGAGTGAAGGCAAAGGGGCCAACAAGTGCTAAACACCTCTGGGAACTCCTTCAAGACTGTTGGAAAACCATTTCAGGTGACTACCTCTTGAAGCTCATGGAGAGAATGCCAAGAGTGTGCAAAGCAGTAATCAGAGCAAAGGGTGGCTATTTTGAAGAAACTAGAATATAAAACATGTTTTCAGTTATTTCACCTTTTTTTGTTAAGTACATAACTCCACATGTGTTCATTCATAGTTTTGATGCCTTCAGTGAGAATCTACAATGTAAATAGTCATGAAAATAAAGAAAACGCATTGAATGAGAAGGTGTGTCCAAACTTTTGGCCTGTACTGTATACAGCAGGTTGTCAAACTGCCCCCCGAGTCATCCTAAATATGCCTGGAGATGGCCATCATCAAGGCGAAGCTCCTGGACTAACTGGTGGTACTCTCTGTTATCCACCCTCTTTTTTAAGGGTCCCATGTACCCACACAGATCTCAATTTCCTTGCGCCCGACAAACTATCTGCTGACAGCCTCTCATCCTCAACCAGAGCTACAGCAAGTACCCTCTGCCCGAACGTTTTAGGGCCGAGATACTAATTACTGTTAAATTACTAGAATAAATTAACAGTACATTGATTACAGGGGAATGTTAAGAGGTGATGGGGCGGTTGCCTGGCAGCTATAAAAAGGCGCTGCAGGCTTTTTTAATTTTAACCAGTGGCATTCGTATTAAGAAAAGGCAGTGCGGCGCGCCTCGCATTTTGCAGCCTGCAAAACATGTCCTCATCATACCAGAACAAAACAACGTCCAAAAATAAGAGAATAGAAATTTACTTGCAACGACTCGTTCCCTTATAGCTCTGTGGATTTCGGACAGACAATTCAGTTGTTTGACTATGTTAAAAAGTAAACAGCATGTTTAGCTAACTTTGGTAAATGTGTCACAGAATGCATGCATAGCCGTGCATGCAATTAACTTCTCTCTAATTTCTGCAGTGGCATTTCTATGCATCAGTAAAAAAAATAATAATCTTGCATTAAACACATTAAACACTCCTTATACTAAATAGAATTATGGACTCAAACAAAACACTTAGGACACAAGGCGTAAGAATGCAGACATTATTTTATGTACTGAAATAAGTTTTCCTTTTGCTTCTCTTATATGAAACATTCAAGCAGGTTTAGGCTAAATATGACCATTGAGAGAACTGCAGCATTGCACACCATGTACAATCACTTTGATTATATGTGTGAACTGCTTTTATAAACTTTGCCGTGACTCATCTAGTTGGAAGCAGATCTATCTGAAATAAATCTATTAAATCTTGGATGGATTAAGTCGAAGGCTATTTATAGAGAGCTGTGTAAGAGGGGGCTATTCTCTGTGTGGCACAGTGCATTAGTCTCTAACAATAGTTGAAAGGAGTAGATTTGCTGGGGCAGAAAGATTGGGACTTCCTCTGTGATGGCTTGAAATGGAGTCTGAGCCGTGACGATGATGTCACGGCAGCGACCCAGGCGTTCAGATGGAGATCATAGGGTTGTGCCTTGTTAGAATATTTCTCTGGTAAAAATGAAGCCTTGTCAACAGAAATGCCTGTCCCATCCCTTCCTGTCTCTTTAGGGTGCAGACCTAATCACTGAATACATTAAATGTGATTGGCTGGATTTTGTGCACATGCATCTAACCTCTATTACATCTCATTCCTGTAATGACTGAGCCAATTTAATTGGATGGATGAAAGCGAGATCTCTGCCACAGTACCCAGATAGTTAGAGCTATTATGTCCGATTTGTCACCCAGTGGCAGCATGAACGCATCACATGTTGGAGGCGCCTGGGGTTGCTTTGCTAGATAAAAAGCTTCCTTTTTTCTGCCAGCTTCCTCAGTGTAATCACTGAATGGAATAAACATAATTGTTGAATCTGAGGGCTGCACCGTTTGGCACCTTGGCGGTCCAGTCTCATCTATTTTTTTATCGAAACACAAATGTCATTTTAAATGTCAAAAGAACTGAGCTTCAGTCTTGGTCTGAAATTACCCAAAAGACAAACACTAAAGCAGTTTGTCTCTGTTATTTCATTTCTGTCAAACGGTGTAAAAACGTAAACAGCTCAGGCAGTTTAAATTTTCAAACAACAACTCTGAAAGCACTTTTCTTTGCAACCAAATCAAACTTTTTCCATTTTCAGTTCCAGGTATTCCAAGTCTGGGTCTGTGATTTTATGGGGCATTTTACAGTCAGAATATTGCGTGCAAAATGCCTTTCCACTGTTCTGCTATTTCTTGGTTGCCTGGTAATACCTTCTTGGTGCTGAAAGGATTTGACTGCCATCTCCAAGTAATCCTGCTGCTGCTCTCTGTCCTTGATCTCCAGTCAATATCAGAAAACACAACAGGGTTACCATTTGCAAATATTTCTTTGCATTTGTTTAAATGGGGCTGCAGAATTAGTTAGATGCAGTTTTTCTGTCTGTTTTACTCTCTTGTCTTTATTGTGCAGTGTGCTTAATGGCACTAATCAAATACTACAGTATATACAAGCTAACACAACCCGCATGTGAATAATTAGCCCTAGGCATATCTGCCTGGATTAAAAACCAGTACATAATGTGAAAGGCTTGATTTTAAAATAATCATAAAAGCATCTGCTTTGCCGCTATAGTTTGGGCCACACTTCCTGCAGCTACAGCACATACAAGCTCATTATGAAGGCCTAAAGTGCCTCAAGACTTAGTATTCCATTCACTGGGCTAATATTGACTTTCAATAACATAAAAATCTGCACTGAATGAAAAACAATTCCCATTTCTATTTTGTTATTGCTTCTGAGGAGATGAAACGGATCCACTGACAGCTTGGAGACTTATTGACAAGATTCAGTGATGTATTGATGGATGCGTGGAAGGATGGCAGTGCAGCCATTGAGGGCATGGTTGAAATGATCTTTGTACTTCTTTTTTGCATCAGTTGCATTTTAGAGTTAAACGTGACAGAGGTTTTAAAGACAGATACCATATTCCTTTTAGATTTAGAACCATTTAAGTGGACTGAGCCCAAGAGAAATTCAGACATAACTGTATTTGCTAAAGCTTTGTTTCCACTGAGCAGTCCCATTCAGTTTAGCTTACTTCATTACACATTAGACGTTATTTTTATGTTTCCCTTTTAAAAGTTGTGGATGGTATCAACCATTCCATCCCATCCTGTCTTTTTGTCACCCTCTGTTGAGTTACCTGGCACACTGATCCAATGCTAAAAGGTGGAGCTAGAAACACTGCAGTCTGTTTACTGGCCAAGAGAGAATCGACACTCTTTCTTGAGGCCAGTGGACTGTAACCAGCTGTAACTCTAAAATAAAAGGATGTTTTACTGCTGCTGTTTTCATTTCTACTAGATAGAAGGTAGCAGCTTTAGACTGAGAAAAAATAATTTAATTCACTGTGCTGCTCAAAGGCTGAAGCAGGCAGCTTCTGGATATTTTTAAGGTGGAATGTTTTCTTGCATGTTACTCAATGCATACAGTGAGCATGCAAAAGTCTATACGAAGAATAGTTAAATGAGTAGAAGATGAACTGATCTCCAAAAGTCTTGAAGTTGAATATGAAGCATGCTTTTCAAAAGTTGAATATATTATTTCCAGGACCATTAACTTGAGAACTACTTATCAGCAACTCAGCTCAATTACTCAACTACTAATTAACAATCTGATTAAATAATTTCAAATTCATTCCTTGTTTTGTATACCTCAGAGTGTAAAGCGGTGGGTAGCTGACTTGCTGAAATGTCATAAAACCTGATTGACTGACAAATGCAACAAAGAGCTGTCAGCTAAATGACTAGCTGACAGTGCACACACAAGGCAACAAGCTTGTGTTCAGAGGTGGAAAGAACATTATGTGCTTTTACTTGACTTAAGTAGCAGCTTTATTATGTGTGGTGAATAGTACAGAAGTGCAGAAGTGTAGCTTTTGGATGCTATTTAGACTGTTTCAAGCTTGACAACATAAACATTCTAAATGTGTTGCTTTATATTTCCTGTTGCAACATTTGCTAATGCAGGAGCTGATGAGGAAACTATAGAAGAAGGAAAGGACATGTCATTAGTGACAGCATTCGAATTATGATGTGGCTTCTATGGAAGTTAACTCAAGGTGTTCAGAGTGCTTCAGCAAAAAACGTCAGACGCTTAGAGCGCAGAAACCCGATGTGCGTCGCAATGCAAAAAACATGAGCAAAGAGCTTCATTCGCATTAAAATCAATTACAAAAGGTGCCCTCAGCGGCTAAAGCGCGTCCTGTGTGATCAGGGCCTAACATTATACTCACCTAAGCAATTTCCAACATCAGGTAAGTATATACAGTGTAATCGATACAACAAAGGCTAAGAAAGTAAGAAAAGCGAGGAGTCAGATGTTTAGCCAACAGCTAAATCACTGTATTTGTAGGTAAAACTAAGTGTGCATACTCAAAATATTGTATGTATGGCAAGAATGATAAGTTAAACCAGAAAGTCAGTCTGTTATTCATAACTATGTTTTCTTTAGTGTATTATCACCCAAAACTATGAACTGTTGTGTTTTTGTTGCCTTGGAATGACCCATTTCTATTTACATACACAGCGGGTCCTCTTCCACAGAGCCCACCATGTTGTTCTACAGTAGCCCCAAATGGACAAACTAAACACTGGCTCTAGATAGGGCTGTTACTGCTTTTGCTTTGGCCACTGTAGTTCTCCTGCACTCTTGGCACGAGGGAGAAGTTTCACTTGGTTGAAATTTGCAACCTTACTGCTATATGTCACTACAGTCTACACACTAGACCTTTAAAAAGCCCAGCAGATGAAGTTTTGGTGCAGTGGCAAGAGTCAGAATGGCAGGTGACATGTTGCCCACTGGCCCAGAAAGATTTTTTTTTTTTTAGCAATTAAAAAGTCAAGAGCCACAGCTAAATTATTTGTTGTGCTGTTCATCCCATATGTGCAACTTTGTGCCATCTCACAACACTTCTCTCCATGGTTTACAACAGATAGTTTGGGTAATAATAATTCTACTGTTTGCCTTAATTTTCTCTACCTTTGGCTAGCCGGGGGTACAATTAAAAACTGTTTAATAGACTGCTTGTGTTTCTTGTACTGTTCCTAGATCTCTCTAATTAACTTGGTGAGCACAACATTATTACAGTACTGCCAATGGGAATGAAAGCCAAAACTATGAAAATAGTTTAAATAAACTTAAATAACTTGCTAAATGAGATTTTTTCATGGTAAACATAAATAACAACACTGCAATACTTGCGTACTTGTGGGCAGAAAGTACATTGGCACATTTTTCGCTGGGGCTCATGTAATATTGAAACTTTAATATTCTTCTTGCCTCTGATGTGAAATTTATTTGGTGTGTCTTACTTTTTTCGCAGCATCATTGCAGACCATTTTAACTGTGCAGCCTGGACATCCATGAATGAAAACACAGAGCCAATTGCTTCTGTAATAATGGCTTGCAGTTTTACCAAAGATTTCTGATTTCAGATCCCCATATATTCCCGTACCTGCCATGGGAAAGTAGGACATATTTTTGCTTTGTTGTACAGAAAATGGAACACAAAAAGATGAACGGCGGAGTGTATGGCGTTTGGCAGTGGGTGACAAATACATTATTGCTTTGCGCACAGCAGCAAACAATCCAAGTGCTGCTTTGGAGAGTGAGCTGTCACAGTCCCCGCACCCAGACAGCATCACACCATAAATATCAATAAAAGAGAGAAAGTGAGATGTCCTCGGGGAGACTGCGGCGAGGTACATGAATTAGAAATGTCACCAATAAGTTTGGGGAAAGGGAAGCAGGTCTACAGCATGGCTCTCAATTCATTCCTGCACAAAACAAATTTTACCTTGAGGGAGATAACATCACATGATAGCAGGCTGTGGACTCCTGTCAGCCATAATAGGGACAACTGGATAACCATCTATCAAGAGCCGATACAAAAAAGATAAATAAAAACATAAAATAGAGTGATGCTCCACAAATAGAGCACTCATATACTACCCCTTGTAGAGAGCAAGGAATGTATGTATTATACACTATAATTTGCGGCAGAAACAATGATTATTTCCATCATTATTTATTATTTTTCAGAATAATCTTTTAGACTATAAAATAATGAGGGCAGAATGGAATAGAAACACTGACTACCACAACCTCCCACAATTGGTGCAAAATGACCGGAGAAAACTGAGAGAAAGGGCTGATGTATTTGTTTTTGCTCATGAGGAAGAAAACCTACCAGAATGCAAACCAGAATGGGTGACCTAAAGCAAGCTTGGCTGTTTCGACACAAGAAACAATATGGCGTCCATCTCCTAACATCAATCTCTCTTTTATCAGCACTGCTTAGTTTTATCATTTGATCTCAGTATTTTCAGCCTCCTTTTTTGCAATATAGGAAACAGTATAGCATCCATTTCCTGTTCACAAATTCTCATATTACAGCGAAACAGGGCACTAAAATATGTTGCTTAAGACATTTTAGGCAATAAATAGGCAATACAGTTCTGGAATCATGGTTTATATTTGATCAGCACTGCCTAGTTTTGCAGTTTGATCTGAGTTTGATCCACTTTTGTATCCATGGTGGCTGTACATACGAAAATAAGGAAGCACAATTTGTAGTTTGAGCAGTAGCCCTAGAGCCAGGACGAAGAGTTGATTTGAGTTTAGAGTTGAGCAGGGAGACTGCAGTTCATTGACACATACTAACGACACTGTTAGCTACAAAAGCTGGTCGAAAACTGGCAAAGTATCCCTTTAAGGGATTGAGTTTGGTCAAAACAGTTGTAAATTATTTATCTGTACATCAACTAACTGATTAATCAACAAAGCAAAGAAGCTGATTTTGAATTAGTTTGCTTTTTCAAATTAGTATACACGTCCAAAATATGAAAGGATCTGTGCAAAATGAAAGTCGGCTAGCAGCAAAGTGGTAATATATCCACCCTGTACATCATACTGCTTTCATTAATATTAATTAATTTAATAAAATATAAATATTGCTTAAATAATGTTTAGGAAAAGTGTTGTACTGTTTGAATGTACTTACAAATATATGTAGCAACGTGGAGTAAAGAAGCGATGGGTAACACTGGTGAAATTAAATTATGTAATTATACTTTATATCATCTATAAATACTGTAATTTATAGCTGAGCTCGCTGTGAGTGCTCATACAGAACTCCAATTCAGATGCTGTACAGCGTAATAATTATCAGCTTGTGTCTCGGGAAGATTTTTAATCAAAATGCAACCTCTAACTCCACAGCCCTTGGTCAGACTTATGCAGTAATATATCATCCTTACATTCACTGAGTCAGGCTTTAATTAATAGCATGTTTGCAGTGTTTTCCCACATCTTTAATGATTAAAAATGCGTCTATACTCAGACCGAAGCCCATTGAGACGTAAGAAGCGTTTGAACTCCAAGGCCTTCTAAATTAGCTGAGTTATTTCCTCTGAGGCACAAAATAAATGGGCATTATGAGCCACACCTGGCAAGACAGATGTCCGGGTGAGGGCTATCTGGAAGCCACATCTGAGGCGCGCTTGTAACTGAGACGGAGCAGCAGGTCGACTGGCAATATGTCAGATGCTGTCTCACTGAGAGGCGGAGGAAACCAAACTTTAACCTGTTGTGCTGCTGAGCTGAAGACTGATGCATCCTCTTTTTGGCTTGTCCTGGTATAGTGTTCCCTGTGCTTTTGTTGAAAAAAATATTGGTAATAAAAAAGATGGACTGCCAAGCTGGCTGGTTATCTGTCTGGAAATGTATTTTCTGTGAGTTGGGAAGAGATGTAAAATCAAATCTTGGCTCATTCTTGATAAATCTCCTTGATTTTTCATGCTTGGACACTGACCTACAACCAAATTATTACATTTCCCAATTGCAGCAGGCCTATGTAATATAATGTCCTCTGACCTATTTCTCCTTATTTTCTCAGTAGCTGTGCATTCATTTGCTTAGCCACAGACCTCCTGATCTTTGCACATTACTGTGATAAACTCCTGGGTATTTTTCCTCGCTCTGTTCCTTTTCATAAGAGTCCTCCTTTAGCTAACAAGTCATTTATTAAGCTCCGTATAGTCTCCCACTGGGAAAGAATGCCAAACACCTCCTGACCTGCAGCTCATTTTAGCTCGATGGGTTCCTCTTTTAAAAAGAGCCTGGGATGCAGAGTCATGACAAAGATGGTGCGCATGGCTTGACGGCAATTTATTAGGCTCTATTGTTTCCCACACAGAGAGACTTGGAGAAACACCTTTGTGACCTGCAGCCTGATTTTGCGTTGCGGTGCCTATGCATACAGCAGCTAACAGGGCTGCACTTGAAAAAAAGTAACTCAGGGGAAGAATGTTTAATATGAAAAACAGCTTAATTCCTTTGTTGTAGGAAGAAAAAAACATTTCCTCCAACAGATATGTTTTTCATTTGAAGATTATCCCTGCAGTGGTTTAATGTGCTGTCTGACAGCTCAGTCCGTCTTCTTTCAGCCAGAGGAAATGCATTGTAAATGTTTTCTATTAAAGGTATTGCAGGTAGTTTTTGACCACTGCTGCTCTGCATATTGAGAGACAACATAAAGAGATTTCAATGTTTGGTTCTTGAGAAATTGTGGATTTTATCTTTTAAATATTGGAAGTTGAGCTGCTTTCAATCTTGGCCACATTGTACAGTATATTGCAAGTAGTAAACAGTTTGAATGCCTGAATGTTAGGGATGCAAGATATATTTTGGGATGATAAACTATCATCAAATAATGGGACATATTTATAATTATGCATTATTCCAATAATTAAAATCATAGCCGATAAATAGCGCCGATAATATGAAGCCAGACTGCTTTCATTGACTTAACAAGGGTAGTATCTATACACCCGACACAGCGGGTGGCAGTACATGCACCTTTACACTTTGTTTGCGACAGAGAAGAAGAACGACAACTGCAACACGCCGTCTAGAGGGCAAAACATGTCTCGATGTGGACATCATTCACAGTTCCAGGGGAAGACAACAGGATTGCGCCTAGGGTCTGATCTCCAACTGCCAGACACACATTAGACACAGCGCTGAAGGACTGATCTCAAGAGTGTTAGCACAAGCTAATAAGCAGCAGCAGCTTCCATCCAACACCTAACTTTTAAAAGCTTGACTTTGATGTTAAACCTATGAATAACCGCTAGCCATGTGATGCTACAGTTAGAGATTATTTGTATTGTTACCTGGCAAACTAGTCTGGAGCACGTCTGGCTGTGTGTGTGTGTGTGTGTGTGAGACACAGCCGCTTGTTTGTCCAAGTTCAGTTTTAATGTGTGAGGTAAATCAGTAGTGCATCGCTATTCTGCTTGGTAGTTGTAGGCTAGTCTATCGTTGGACGGTGAGACGGTGTCTGGGTGTGTTTATAAAAATGCAGCGTGCCGAAATAAATATTTCATACACCAGACATAACATGGACCTGCCGATGCTGCAGTGTAGTTTAAACACAGTGTTGGGCAAGCTACTTGGAAAATGTAGTGAGCTAAGCTACTAGTTAATCTAATATTAAATGAAGCTTCACTACATCAAAGCTATCACCCTCAGAAATGTAGCAAGCTAAGCTACAGCAAAATGAAAGTAACTAGTGCAACTACATCCAAGCTTTTTACTAAATTGAACCAACTTTGTGCCAAGTCAGTGTTACCTCACGATCAATAAAACTGTCAGTCAAACAGATAGGCAGGTAAAAAAGTTAAGTTCAACTGCTGATTGAACAGTGAGCTGCACTAACTCCCAACACGACTCAAACCACAACAGCAAGAATGAAGACCTGCTTCAAAAAGTCACATGGTCAAAAACGTACATGCGTGTATGTATGTGTATGTACACTGCAAAAACTCAAAATCTTACCAAGAATATTTATTTCTAGTCAAAACAAATCTCATTACAATTGAAATAAGACTCATCACCTATAAAGTAACTTGTTTTTAGACAATTTTCACTTGTTTCAGGAAAATTTTCACTTGAAATAAGTAGAAAAAAATCTGTCCATTTTTTAAGCAATAAAAAAAAAAAAACTTGCTCCATGGGCAGATTTTTTTTCTACTTATTTTAAGTGAAAATTTGCTTGAAACAAGTATTTTTTAAGTGTAAAGAGACTGTGAAATGAGGCTAGTAAACACATTTTATTAAACACATTTTATAGTGAGCAGCATACACATGTCCCCTACAAATCCCAACCGTGTTTACAAAGTTTGAATGAACGAGACGGACGCAAAGGAAACGGAGGCTGCGCATTGATCTTTTTGCCTCTGTCTGCAGGAACGAATATAAATCCCATTCATGATGGGGTCAAACGGATCATGTGCATAATTAACCACAAAACAAGCAAATACTTCATCTTAATGACATATAACACTCATTATGCTTCAGCTGAATCCTCTAAGCAAATGACCATGTTGAACTGAAATTAGTTTATCACGTTAAATGTCCGAAATTGTATGAAATTACTCCAATGCCTTAACCAATCTTTGTGCATAATCACACAGCCTGATATGCCCTGGCAAACACAGTGGGACTGCTGTACAGACCGTTGGTCTTTCTTCCCCTAACCCTGGTTATTTTCTGAAAGCAAAGAGCAAAGAAATGTCTGTTTTTTCTCCCCCGGTCTGCTGTCAGCAGTAGTGGCGGCTGCAGCGGGGATTTCAGCACCACGGATGGCGCGCGTAAAAAGACTTGACAAGCGTCTCCTTTAAATGTGTTTGCTGCTAGTGAAATTATACATAATAAATGAAGACAGTGACATATTTTCAATAAAAAACAATGAGCTGAACGTTCATTTCAAGCTTTTGTTGTACAACGAGTTTCAGAATTGTGCGAGTGCGGCCAGAGAGCGGGTGGCAGTGTTTGATGCAGGAAACTCGATATGGACTTGAAAATCAATTTCGGAGTGGGGGTCGTTCGGAACGGCGGTGTTTGGGAATGGAGGGCTGTCCCCCGTCAGGTTCACGCGGAAGTGACTCTGTGTGGTAGCGGTGACAGTTTTATTTCAGTCCATAACAGAAATCCCCGCCTCATTTGAGCTTCAGAAATGATTTTGGAAATGTAGCTTGTGATCAATAAAAGAGCTTAACTACTGAGAAGTTATTTGATTCAGAAAACAGCGACACTACCACAAAGCTACTGAGAAATGTAGTTAAACTACAAATGTCCGCTACTGTAGTGACGCTACTGCCCAACACTGTTTATACACTTTACTGATACACTGGGCTTCATAATTTCCCTCTTTCTTACCGTTAACTATAGATTTAATCCTAATTAAAAGTCATTTTACTTTCACATCCTTGTATTTAATATATTCATGTAGTGTAGGGTTATATTAGGGCAGGAGTGCTGAGGGTAGGCCATTTGAAAATACCCCAGAAAATCTCCCTCTTTTTCACAGCCTAATGTCGGCAGGTATGAAGAGTCAGAACTGTTTGTTTTTGTTGTGTTAACAAGTGATGTTGGTTTGAGTCAGGGCTATGGAATAGCCTTTCTTACCCTCAGGTATACACTAACCACAGGTTATACACTTCTTTTTAAAAAACAAAAATGTGAAATTATTGGTTATCGTATTGGTTGAAAAAAATCCTCATCAGTGCATCCCTACTGAGTGCTTTCATTTCTTTTTGCATGCTGTGATTTGAGACACTTTGGCATTTGTGATTACTTAGCATTTTTGTCATAAATTAGCATAAACCCAGTTTTAGTTATTTTGTAAAAGGTAACACACATAGACAAACTGTTTACTTGAAAACACTTTGCTGAATGTTGCTAACCACATTCAGCTCGGTGTGTCATTTAGTTTTCTTCCACGCTCAGCCACTTCAACTGATGTGTAGCAGCCAGTTTCTGGCACCAAGGTGTGTAATTATCTATTTTAGCTGCCCCAGATAGAGGAATCAAGGCAGCACCAGCAACAGCCATCTGGCTGTGTGAGAACTCAAGTCTCTGCTGGCAGAAACACAAATGTGTTTTCACCCTCCCTGTTCAAAACACCCACCATAAAAACCTCCGCTGTTCTTGTTTTACAGATTGCGTATTTGTCACGGTCACTTGGACACCGTCTCAGTGATTTTGTGTGCTCTTTTATTCCAGCTGCCAGTCAAATGGCCTGCCTGGCTTGTTTTACTTCTCCTGGCCTGACAAGTATTTATAGAGCATCACTGTAATTTACAGATAAAAGGAGACTTCTTTCAAATCTTTTTAATGCTCAAAGTAGAGGTTCTTTGTGAAACACGGGAAACGAAGAATTTAAAAGCAGGAACACTATGGTACACTGTGTAAAAGTCCTCTGACAAGAATACTATGCACATGTTTATATTACTCCATATTTCTGAATTTATTAGACAATTTTATGTAACACAAAGAAAAAAACACCAGCTCAGCCAAAACTGTGAGTACATACATTAAAAAAATAAGGATAACACAATAAAGCCCTGGGGCTTATTTCCACACTGGCATTCATCAAAGTATCCACTGTAATTCACTGTATATAAATACCGATCCAGAAAAATAAAATAAAGACACCCTATTATCAGACATAATATCCTACTGTGGATATCCTCTGAGCCAGTTCTTAAGCGCCAGCATGAAGCCTCCCAAGTTGCATATGATTTCAAGATTTCCTGGCAATCTATTCTATGGAATCACTGCCATGCACTTGCCATGCAAAGTTTCCTTCCACTGGTGACTCTTAAACCTGGGAGGAAAAAAGTAAGTGGAGCTGTCCCTAATGGAATGGCTGTAAATATCCCTCACCTGTATGAAAATATTTTATACGTATTGAGGTACAGCACCATCCACAATCTTACATACCCCGGTCAACTTGATCTGAGAGACTCTTTCCTGAACTTTTAAACCACCCAAGGCTCTTGAGTGTGACGGCTGTCTTCTTATAAGGAGATTAGAATAACCCTAACTATCCTATTTTGAGAAGCCTGAAGTCTGTTCTTGAAGTACAAAGTTATTCCATGGTACAATGACCAACAGTCATAGTCAAAATAAGGCTGGTCAAGAGCTCCTGCCAGGGTCATCAATGCTTTCCTGTCCAGACGTTTCGAAATTCTGGTTAAGAGGCATGTTCCCACTCCTGACATACGGCTATCTAGCACATAGCCAAGGTGACTGACCCCTTAGCTGCAAGTGCAGCAGGGATGTCCCGATCTGATATTCGGATCGGTATTGGCCGCCGATATTAGCAAAAAACAGGCATTGGCATCGGATCGGACTGCATGGAAAAATGCTGACCCAAGAACTCTGATCCAGTTTTTCACGGAATCCGCTCCAGGTTTTCCAGCCAGCCCAGTGCTCTGCGATTCAAGCAGTCCATTCCAGTGATCCGCTCCAGCTCTTACTATCAATCCACCAGGCCAGCATGCAGAAGGCAGACACACAGGGAGGGAAGGGTAGGAAGAGTAGTGGTCAATTTAGTCAACTGACTATTTGTTTTCTGCTCTGTTTTTTTGAGAGTGATATTTTTATTTTTTCTACACTCTTACTGTTTAAGTAAAGAGCACTGATGGCATTGTTTTGGGCACAATTAGTGAAATTGGAGCCATGGATGGACTATTGCTTGTTTAAACAGTTGTACAATATTGTGTGCCTGTGCACCAGGCTGGCACTGACTACTAAAATAACTGAAAAGGAAAGGCTGCATTGTTTGTTAAATGTCAACAATGTCTTGTGGTGTTAATCTATTTTTTATTTATTAGGGGGCCAAAGCACAAGTGTGTGGAGTCTTGCTGCTATTTTAATTTCGATGTTAGACATTTTAAAGACTTCTTGTGTTGATTTATTTTCTATTTATTAAGGGGCCAAAGCAGCCAAAGCAAACCAGCTATATTTTTTATTTAATGTTAATGTTCAAGTTTAAAGTTTGTTTATTTAACCCTGTTAACAATAAACAGGTCAGTTTCTCATACTAACTGTTGTGGATCATTCTAACTAACCTGATTAAGTAGTTGTTCTTGTTAGAGTAATATTGCTTGATCAAACCTTTTCTAACATGACTGACAACAAAATAAGTGAATATGTATAATATGCGCTTGGATCGGATCGGTATCGGTATCGGCCAAAAGTCAAGGCTGTAATATCGGTATCGGATCGGAAGTGAAAAAGCTGGATCGGAACATCCCTAACGTGCAGTGTCACCACCAACAACATTAAAACCAGGGAACGTTGTCAATTTTCTTTCAACCAAATGGTAGGGATTCTGTTATTTTTCTAAACAGCTTATTATCTGTCATTTACCTGCTGACGTTAACAGGTTTTGCACTCAGCACAGTTTCAACCATGCTTTTATCTTAAGAGAAACCAGTACTGCAAAGTTATCTGCATATGAATAAATATCACATAAAATGCGAGACTTCAGGTTATTTATCAATAAGAGGAAATAAAAGTGGTCCAAGTACACTTCCTTGTGGGACCCCACAATCCACAGACCAGTGATACTCCACTTGCAGCCCATGGGGCCAAAGCTAGCCCACAATAGAGTGCTGGGTGGCATGCAGACCATTTTCTAATTCACAATAAAAAATAAACTGATTCACATCAAGATTTTTTTGTACTCTGAATGTAAGTAGGTGCCAGAGTGTATAAAAAGCATAAAAATAGAGCTTGTTTATTTTTTAAAGAAAAGTGCCAGGGAAGGATCCCCCTGAAACCCCAACAGAGGTCCAGGCTAATTATTCATGTATTTAATTGTTGTTTGCTTATTAACTGGCCTCTGGCCTCTTGTTATCTTGCAAAAGTAGCCCCCAGCCAAAGCAAGTTGAGTGTCCCTGCTATAGATCTTGGATGAGACGCTGTCCCAACAACATCTATTTGCTTCCTATCTTTCAGATAAGAGCCAACCACGCTGACTGCTGCATCAAAAAACCCCACAAAAAAACAAAACAAAGAAACAATATGTTTTAATTTTTTTCACAGTCAGGTTTAGATTAGGAAAAATTGTGAATGTAGAATTTAGACTTTCCATGTTAAACACAATAGCATGCAACCTTTCTTTCAGAGTCATGAACTCATTCTTGGAGGTGCTTTAATTTATGTTGTTCCTCTGAGCATAACACGTAGCTATGGGAGCAAGCCAGTTAACCTAAACAAACACCACACTGACCTGAAGTGACCTTGTAACAAAGCCCACTGCACAGCATTTGCACAAGTAAGCAATACACCACCATCACCAAATAAAGCAATTGTGTTTTGTGTAATGGGAAAAAGACTTGATCTTAGGGGCATATGCATAGGTCATAGCTATCTTTGGTTGGGACTGAAGGCCTATTGCAGTTGTTATCTGTGTGAAACAGGGCCAGATGGGGCCTAACCTTGACTCATTCCCCGCTGGGCATTCATCTTAGCTCTAATTAGCTGCTTTTAGAAGCTTGCTAAGCTAGTTCTATCGCTGTGGACACAGACACCTCTGCCTCTCACACAGTGCTCACAGTGGAGTCTGTGTCGTGTTAGGAATAAGAAATCTCAACCCTTTTGGAAGTGATGACATTCACTGATGAAACTGGAAGTGAATGGATGTGATTTGCATTCATGACACTGCTTAAGTTAAAGGTAAATGCATTATTTATGATTTAAGTTGATGAAACTCAAGTGTATGTTTTACATCGTATTGTATTGTGGTCTGACAGGTTTTTTTTTTCAGGTTGAGCAAACAAAGTTACCAGTGTACATTGTTAAGTACTTTTATTTAATATAATGTAATACAATCCAACCTGTATTATCATTGTATGAAACCTTGTATTAAATTCAATGACAATATTTAAAATCTCTTTCTACAATATCTGCGCATGGCAACTAGTGTATGGTAGGGAAAATATTCTAAATAAACTATAGCTAAGGTTAGGGAAAGATCATGGTTATGATTTATAAAAAAGCAGTTATTTCAGGTGTGAGACAGGACACACTTTATGTTCTCCAGCATAACAGTCCACAATATACACCCATCCACCATCCTAATCTCACTGGCTATATAAAGTGCTCACTGATTCCTGCTTTGGCGCTAAACATTGGCTTTGGTCGGAAATAGTGAATCATCCAATATTGAGGTAATTCCTGGGGACACTGGACTGCAATACAACAGCCCTGCAATAAATCCTATGAAGCTTATATTGTTCAGTTTTAGCTGAAATCATGTCAACTTTCTGGTAATTTTTGTGATCTTGTCAGTGGACAGCTGTCTATAGGGACCGATTCAATAATGTCCTGAATGCAAGAGAAGTTTCTGAGAAAGAATCTACAAGATATTGCACTCCTTTACAACACACCTAGTGTACATAACGGATACTGGATCTTAAATTATTTTTTCTACCGTAAAGTAAAACAAAACAAGACATCTTTCAGCATAATGAATGAAACGCTATCTCAGTGTGTGGCCTGAAATGGAGACAACCTCTCAGACACAGTGCTACCAAAAAAATGTAATTTCACAAAGGATTTGCTGCAGGCCAACTGTTTTGGAAGCAGTACTTTATCAATAGGCAGTTGTGTTGGAAGGTTTAAGTTGGTTAGGTACACATAATAAAGTTCCCTGAAGTAGCATTTTCAGGTAAGGGCCTGTGTCCACATAGCGTTCTCCTTCAGCAGAAAATAGTTGGCAGGGAGTGCTTTTTCCTACCACTTTGTAGAAAAAGTGATGCATTCTGCATGGTACTGGCGCTGAAATAGGGTGGACAACAGCATTTTTTTTTGTCTCCCCACTTTCTGTGCGCACAAGGAGACACCACGGGGTCTATTGTGCGTGGCCAGATCACAGTCGGATGCACCCTGCCAAATGCGTTGGGAGCGTGCCAAACACATCTTTTGGCAATTCCATGGTCAAGCTCCCTTGGTGTACCCGTGGTTGTGGTTATTTTAGAGCAGTCTGATGCTGGCTGCACAAAATGTAAGCAGGGGATCTGCCGTGCGTAATTGCGGTTCGACAGTGCGTGACATTACTCCAGTTAGAGACTGCAGATGGAACAGATATCTGCTGACTTCAGATGGGTGTAAAGACAGTCACCAGTGTAAAGGAAAGGTCTTCAGTATGTGGTACCAATGTGCATCAGAGAACATGGTTGTTGATATTTACTACCCCCAGTATTGAAGCCGGCGCCTGTGAAGTATGGGTTTTGATTCTATGACAACAATATCCTGACATCAACATTACCCAGCCAGCTAACATAAAGCAACATCAAAAGAGGGCTGACTACACAGTTAACACGTTTTACAATGCATACGGTGAAAAAAGCACAACACTCACAGAACAGTTAGTGTCTTGCCAATTTGTTCCTCACAAAGGGGCTTTTTTTGCCTTTGTTAGATAGCTTCTCGACGGCTCCTGACTGACGCATCACACAGCTGGGGATAGACAGTAGCTAAAGGAGCTGCAGTGACAACATCAGCGCTTTTCTGGAATGTTCAAAGATTTGTAACGAGAAGCACTTGGAGCAGCTGCACAAAAAGCTGTAGTGATCTGGAAAAAAAACTTTGGACTTGCTGCTTTTTCTCTAGGTGACCTTATATGTTCTCTCTTCATTGGGAACAGTTTAAAAAAGACGCTGGTGCTCTAAGAGACAATATGTGGACACAGGCCCTAAAGCAATAAACAGGGCTTTGCAAATTTTTACATATCAGCATACTCACCCACATACACACACAAAAAGGTATTAAAGAAGCTGAATTAGGAATTATACATATATATATATATATATATAAAAATCTTTTCATACACTCACTTAATATGTCTGAAAACACTGTCACACAGGACCACTGACTGAGTTGATATGATGACTCATCCCACCATGTCAAACACTGGAAAAGCAGCTTTGCATTTTCTACTCATCCAGATGAAAGCAGTTGTAGGTGCAAATATTCAACCATGAAGCGCAAAAATAATAAAGACTCATTCACATTTTCTCAGCAGTTAGATTCAGTGTGACCTTTTCACTCACCCAGATTCACTTGATTTACCCCACAAAGGCACAAACTGTTTTAATTAGGGCCACAGCCACAAGCTGCCGCGGTATTGATCGTCATTTCTGCAGCTGATGATGGATTATAGATCAGATAGATTTTAGCCCTCAGACAGGCAAGACATGACAAGGTATTCTGTTAACACGAAAAAAAAATCTATACCAACATTCAATTGGAGACCTCCCTCTCTATCTCGCTCCTTCCATCCAGCATCCCTCCTTTTTTTGTCACCCGTTCTCGTTTTCCACCTTTCTCTCTTCTGTTTCCTTGTTTTTTCTTATTCCCTGAATCTCTCTTCCTGTTCGTCCTCTTTTTCTCCTCTTCCGTCTTTTCTCTTCGTGCCCTTCAGTGTTTCATTCATTTCCTCCATTATGTCATTCTCATTTCCTCCTATTTCCCACCTCTTTCCTTCTTTTCCTTTCTCCTTTCATACATTTTGCATGAAACTCCTGGTGAAGTGAGAAGGACTGACCTAAACCCAACCTAAACTGAATTTTGGATAGTGATACTGCTGTTCTCTACCCAATTAATCATATTGTAAGTGCGACCGGAGGAAAGAAAACAATCATGTGCATGTGTGTCTTTGCATATAATATGCACGTGTGTACAAATTATTACAATTTCCTTGTGAAGGAAAGCATAATGAAGGCTATTTCCGGCCGATAGATAGATGCAGAACAACACGGGTGCATTGGAAAAGTGAGAGGGGGGAAAGATTCGGGTGAGAACAACACAATGCCCAGCTCAAAGCTGTGCTGGGGAAGAGGAACCAGTCATTTTCTGTCATTTTGAACCAGGCTACATTGGTCCTTGATTCATAACCTACAATAAGGGGTAAACAAAAACATCACAAAGACAGTAGTTTTTATCTGGGTCAGTGCTACAGGGCTGTGCATTTGTGACTGCTGTACACATAGAATAGTGAATGTGTGGATGATTATGTGTATAGTGTATAAAGGGTTTTGCTTTGAAACTCCCATGTGGAGTTGATGGTGAATGAAAGTGAGGCAAAATATCAATTATGTGTGATAGGTAAGATAGCAAAACCATATTTCTTTTCCTTCTTACATTGTTTTCTTTGTTATTTGTCTGTTATTTGGTAGAATATCAACCTGAAGCCTATTTGTTAAGTCAGATTGTACATTTTTGGATAAGCCTTAAAGGGATAGTGCACCCAAAAATGAAAATTCAGCCATTATCTACTCACCCATATGCCGAGGGAGGCTCAAGGGAAGTTTTAGAGTCCTCACATCCCTTGCGGAGATCCCAGGGGAGAGGGGGTAGCAGCACAACTCCACCTAATGAAGGCTGAGGGTGCCCCAGATTCAAACGTCCAAAAACACATAATTGAAACTACAAAATATCTCCATACTGCTCGTCCGTAGCGATCCAAGTGTCCTGAAGCCCCGACATAAAAAGTTGTTTGGAAAAACGTCATTTGAACTGTGTTTTTAGCCTCATTGTAGGCTGTAGCTCTGACTGCCTCTCTGTACACCACGCTCACGTGTGTGTGCTTGCACAACACTGTGAGACATGGGCACCGCATTCATGTGTGTTCACGTGCTTTCGCTGGTCTCGCGCGCAAGCCCGCACACGTGAGCTTGGCCATAGATAATGGCTGAATTTTCATTTTTGGGTGCACTATCCCTTTAAGGCTTATGACGTTGCCTTGCACTGTGTATAACAAGCTTCTATTGTCTTCATGCCATACAATGTGTTATCATGAAATATGTACAATGTGTATTTTGTCTTTACAGTGAAATAAAAATTGTACTCCAACAGCATCACTAAGACAAAGTTCCTTGGATTTAATTTTTTGTCCTAAAAGTAATGTAATCACCACAACACACAAATAATTGTCTACACATAGTCTCCTGAGTAGGGAACTGCAATGTAAATCAAGATGTCTTTAACAGCAAATACTGAGCAAATTTCAGCAAACATCAGATATAGATCTAATATATTCCATGACATTTAGACGGACTTTCCTTCAGGGTAGTTTTCAGTGTTATTACAGATTGGTCCAAAGGTGAGCCGGTCTCAAACCACTGAGATGTTTGTGTTCTGCTCTTAAATGAGGCTATGGAAGGCTTAAACCAGAGCCACTGCGCTTAAATCCACTTTTTTTTGGTCAGATAACACGCCGATGCTGGTCCAGACTGAGCTATTTCTCTACTATAAGAATCAAGGTTAGAGAAATGGAATGGGATTTTTTTTTATGTTTTCACAGGCATCTTATCTCCATTGACTTTAGTCCCTTTTGTTGGTGTGGGATGTTTGAACAGTGGGAGACTTCTATAAAATGGCAATACAGCATGAAGAAAACACAAGCCTATATTCAGACCTTGGAAACAGGCGGAGGGAGGTTTCAACAGTCCCATCAGCTTCAGCGGGAGAGCCAGACCGGGGATGACAAGGTCGCTGACAACACTCTCACAGCCTTTTACTGCAAACATCAGGACAGAACTCTTCATGCAATTTTACATGTTTCTGGCTGAAAGTGAAATAAGAGATTGAGCGAGCATGCAAAAGAAAGAAGGACAATATCTATATGCAATACGGTCTACTACAGTTTTACATCCTGTTATCGCCTCAAGACATTCAGGAATGCTGGGAAGTTTCTCAGATTGCTTTCTTCTCCAGGTAATTTACATCAAGAATCTTCATTATTTTGTATACAGTCAGGATGTAACCGAATATGAATTCATTATTTGGGTATAATGTGCTCAGAAACAATGCAAACAGCATCTCAGCTTCTTACAACTTTTTTTTTCATCATCAGATTCACACTTTCTCTTTGGGATTTAACTGAGGTGCTTTTCATCTCTTTTCACAAGAATTGCTGTACAGTGCAGGTTGGGTCAGGATAAAGCTTGACTGGTGTTCATGGGTGCTATTTCCAATTCATGGACCAATACTAAAGCCTGAACCCTTCAGCATCTTGACAATAGACAGGGAAATTACCTGCTTAATTTAGGGACCATCACAGTGCAAGAGAGCATTTCGGATTCTTGATTAAGCTTTCTGTCTGTTTTTTTGACAGACACTTCAAACTTTGATTTCATCTGGATCTCCTCATATTATACACAACCTCAAATTTTCTTTAAGGTCCTGTATGCAATGTTAAGAGCATTAATATAACACCAAACCACTATTTGTTATGTAAAGATATAGTGGAGTACTGGCGTCCTGAGCAGGGAAAGAAGTCACGCTACCTCTGTATGTGCTTAGTCTGAGCTTTTCTGCGTTTTTTTTGTGGTAAGTCGGTCCGGCCACACATGCATGCTAGTGTATGTGTGTATCCCAACTGGTAGCTCAGTGCTGCTGCTTTGCACTGCCCACCAATCGGTTCCCCCCAGGTCAGGGGTAGGCAACCTCTGGCTCTGGAGCCATATGCGATGCTTTAGCCCCTCTCCAGTGGCTGTCTGTGCCTTTGACAAAAAGTATCACATGAAAATGAATAATTTAATAAAAAAATGTTGTCAACTAAAATGTGGGTCATACGTCTATGGTCTGATGCCTTTTCCTCCAAATTTTACCAAACCTCAACAGCGGTGGCTACTCTTGAGCCGCACTAGCTAGGCTAGCTAGATCTATAAAAGTAAAAGTCTCAAAGGAAAATACAGAATTTAATCGCGTGTGGGCAGATTTATTTGCTTTTACTGCCAATGCTGCAAAGTTGAAGTAAAAATAATCAGGAATACCCCACTGCAGAGGAGCCTTCTTGTGGTAAAACATATTTTTGAAAGCTCGTTTAGACCTATTTTTAATGTCCATATGCTAATTTAGACTAAATGTGCAGTGTTACCATAAGGCTCAAATATGTTTTGCAGCTCCAGGCAGATTTTTTACAATCATTTTTGGTCAAAAATGCCTCTATTTATAGTTAAGGTTGCTGACCCCTGCCCCAGGTTAACACTGTTTACTCTGTAAGCACTGTTGCTATTGTTTTAGCAGGGTTTATGGAGTTGGCACCATTAGCTGCTACTGGTATGTTGAGAACTGTGTCCAGACAACTCATACACCCTGAATTTCCCAGAGCTGCTCTAAACCTTTAAATTGCCCACTGAAAAAGCAGTACTTTTCCACTGTTTAAACCTCCTGTTCTATTTCATGTTGTATTATACAGCTTTTAGTTTGACTCCGTTTAGACTTTTGTATTTTGAGTAGCTTAAGTCATAAGTTACACATATTTGTATAAATCCATGTCATTTATACAAATGACAGCAATAACAGAAAATATATTTTTGTGGAGAAAAAATACAGTGGTAGTAGCTTTTCTATACCAAAGTCCCCTTATATAATACAGCTGCTATCAATACTAGAAAAAAAGGTTCTGACTTCAGGCTTGCAGGATACCTCGACTTCTCTAGAAGAATTTGACTGTGCCTGACTATAGAAGCCAATAAAACTTTACTTCTGAATTTCTTAGCTGTGTCTCTGAACCAAAACTGTCCTTGAAGATACTGATGCAGAAATACCAACCTCCTCACTCTAAAATCCATGGAGATGGATAAACTGTGAAAAAAAGTAGGTGTTTGACTCTGCAATGAATCATCTTTGCTAATTTAGGAAACGTTTCATGTTGCAAAGTACTACTGCATCGCTTACAGTAAAATAATGGTGTGTATGATTTTCATATGAAGTCACACACACGCATGCTGATACGCATACTCAATAAGTTGGCATTGGCAGTACCTTGAACCGCAGCAGTGTCCATGATCCCTCTCTTCAACCTCCTGACCATCTTGAGCTCCCATTCCACACAACCATGGTGATTTACATAATTACAGGAACTCATTTGACCTGGTGAAAATGGTGTGTCATCACACTGTCAGGAAATGATTTCCATCTGAAAGACCAATAACAGAGAGAAGGCAAGAGGAATAATAGCAAATTATACAAACCTTCTTGTAACTAATTGGATAGAAGTCACGCTAAAATAACCGTCTGTAACGATTTATGGTTTTAGAAGAACAGGGATCTCTGGGAAATGAAAGGCAGACACACCATCATAATGACTACTTACCATAAGGTGTCATAGATGGTCATATTTTTTAGAGCAATGTATTATTAACAGAAAAATCAAGGCTGCTCTCACAAGAAAAAGAAAGCAGTGGTGGTGCAGACATTTAAAACAGCAAAGAATGAAGTAGTATGACTTTTTACAGCAAAGGCAAAAGCCTAAAACATATATTTAACAGGGTGCCACAAAGTCAGCAAAGAGGGGAGGTTGGGGTATTTGAATGGGTCAACAAATCTGACATATAGATAATTTAATAATTCATAACCACGTACATAGGAAGGACAGCAAAGAGCTTGAAAGTGGGAGACATCAGGGCTGGGCGCGGTGACATAGTAAATCCTTTTCTCACTTCATATGTTTGAACAACACGTATGAAACTCATGTGAGCATCCAGTGGATAAGGTACAAAGGATGACTGACATGAGAATTAGATGAAGGTGAAAACAGGCTACATGGAAGCATGTTTTATTAGGAAGCTAGCCTAATTCAAAGCTATGGTAGGTCCAGATGGGAGATGAGTGAGATTGGAAGAACAACAAACTCAAGATATGTTTAAAGATGAAATCTGCACCATGAAACCAGCTGATAAAGCTCTGATAGTTCTGACTGCTGTAATGGGCCCTTCCAAGGTCGTTCAACAAAAAGCTCTGTGACAGCTCATCCAGAATGATGCTGCTTGAAACTAAACATTATTGCTTGTTTGTTTTATCAAGCCTTTTCATTATTATTCTTTTATTCTGTAATTTTATTAATTTCACATCATCTATGTTGCTTTAAGGACCTCTGCACTGATCTATGAATATGTAAATTAATCACGTCTCTATATCACCCTCAGTCACTGCATACCTGCTCACCTTCGACTGTGCTCTCAGCTCTCTACATCGTGACAGTAGCAACATAACTGTGGCAGATAACGAGCCTTCAGCTTGATTACTTTATCAAACAGCTAATAATGTGTTGTGTTCTAAATGCCAGCTCTGACAAGTTTAAGTGAATCTTAGCTAGCAAATGTAGCTACACCTGGCGTCTACCCACAGGTTGATGGAACTGGTTTCTTAGATCTGTGACGTATGAAACCTTGGCTGTTTGAAGGCATGTTTTGTAGACTGTCAAGGAAATTCTCAGCCATGGCACTGACTGTTTATTTTGCTCATTATCTTGTAGAATTTAAAAAAAAAAAACAACAAAAAAAACAAACAAACTAGGGCTGCCCCTGACTAAGAATTTTCCTAGTCAACCAATAGTCGTCATTAAGAGTCATTAGTCGACTAGTCGCCCACATGTTTACGATATGAATTTAATCATTAAATTACATATTTTGTGTGGGGCAACACAATGGTTTGAGTTGAAGGTGTGAGAAAGAATAGTATCAGTAACATTGTTAACACTGTGCTACATTACAGAGAAATACAAAACCGTACTAATGAACCTTCATTAATATAGGCCTGTATTTTATCTACAAGTGCACGTCACACACTGAGCGAGCCGCCTGTTAATGACGCTGTGGGCTAATGGGCATGTAGCTACTTCCATGTTTCAGATGATACGTCATGTTTGTATTTGACGAATGATTAGCAAATGTTTGCCGGCAGAGTTTACATATCACCTTGGGTTCGTCCTTCAGCTTCTCAAAATGATCTCACACTTTGGATTTCCTGCCCAACATGTAATTAATTAGTCTGTGTAAGTGTGTAGGCCTATCGTCTGTGGGACAGATGTAAAGCTCTGGCAACTCTGCACTAAAATGATCAACTTTTCCATATTTATCAGACTGAATATTTACAGAAGAAGGGAAAGATAATCTGTCGGCTGTGATTGGTTTGTAACATGACTCCTGTCTGACTGCTGAGAGTGGCCTCCTCCTGTGTCTGTCCTTTCAAATTCAATTCCCACATGGTCCAGTCATAAAGGTTTTGATTTATTTTGACAAGGCACAGCTCCTAATAGAGTTTCCAGTTTGTTTGCATTTTTCTTTGACAAAGCAACCAATGAAATCTTGCCAAATAATGACCTTTCTGGTCGACTAACGTTTGATCAACTATCAGGGGGCAGCCCTAAAAAAGACACCATGTTGACATGCTGAAAAGGTAAAAACTTGATTTTCATTAAAGTGGGTCAGGGCTTCATGTCTTCTGTAAGGAACTTTGAATTATCTCTGTATGAAGTATGTTGCCTCATTTTAATTCCGATGCCGTCTTGTCAGTGTAGAAGAAGAGACAGACGGTAGGATTTTCGAATGAAAGAGCATCTCTGTCTTGTTGAAAATGTCTGAGAACTTAGGCAGACATCCAGCTGGAAACATCAGCGAGCCACACAGAGCTGTACATCGGAACTCGAATGTAAAACTTCACACAGTTGTCAGACTTGTGTGGACTCTGGTTAAATCTAGCTGTTATCCCTGTGATTAGACAGTGCACTGTTTGCAATGGCACTGAGTCCCTGAGGTTGCTGCTGCTAATGACTCTGGTTCAAAAGGAGCAACGCTTTCATGTCTCTTTTGATTAGTCAGGTTAGCCGTGACTCAGAGCTAGAAAACACTTTGGAAACAGAGTGAAAGTGTAATGGTGTTGTGACCTGGATTATAATGCCCTTTTGGTTTGGCCTGGAAAAACTGTCTGCAAAGATTCTTCAAAGTCACACCGGATTGCTGAATAGATATGCGGTCATCCCAGCATGAATAAGCGTTTTGTCTCTTGTGGAGATACTGATCACATCTATTTTCTCATCCTCTCTTCCAGCATTATTTTTGAAACTTCAAACCCCTAGGATCACATTTTGATCAGTCTGAATCTTAATAAGTTTCCAACATGAATTATTAGATTTTTTTTTCACCCTCTTTCTCTGCCTCATCTTCCCTCTCTGCAACTGCTCTCTCTTAAACCCTCCAACACTCTGCAATATCAATTACAATATCACACTCTGTGGGGGAAAAGAAGTTTGTATTCACTGTTTATTTGTATTTCTTCACATAAATCCATAATTCCTCTTCTAGTGAAAGTGGTCTGCCAAAGTCAATGCTCACACCCTTGGGAGAGAGGCACAGATGAACAGAATACTAAAAATGTCCAGGATTGTTTCGCCTTGTGTAGAACAAAGCCTGCACTCACTGTGCCATCACAGTGCACAGTAGGTGTTGTTTGAGTAGTCGCTGTGTGAGTAGTTTTGCAGTTTAACCGGATGCGTTTGTGTTTAAAAAGTTAAAGTTAGGAAGATGGGCTTTTGGAGGAAATCTATTCCTCCAAAAACCCAGAAATGAGGCTGAAAAAGTGAGTTTTAAAGTAAGAAACTTGCAGCTCATGAAGTACTCACTGAGTCGACAAAATGAAGAGGAGACAGAGAGATAACTATTTGGTTAAGGCATTAAATACCTTACTGATTTCCCTCATTAGTGCCATGCTCAAGGGCATTATGACTGAGGCCCCTGAAGGAGAAAGAGCATTATCCATTCTGTTTTTGGTTGAGACCTCTACTGCCACAGGTAGAGGTCTGTGTCAGCCTGTTGGTCTCTCTGTATTCCCATCAGGGTCAAAGGCCCATACTGTACAATGAGAACACGCTCAGAATGCAGAGCACCAGCATTGTGCGTTATGTGAGTTGCATACTATTGTGGCACAGAGTCTGCACTGTAACACCGCTCAGGAAGCACTGTAATTGTATTACTAGAAATTCAGTGAAAGATACTCCAAATCTCTGCAGCATCAGCAAACACAAAGCAAGCAGACATTAAAAACTTGAAGCGCTTTTAGAAGAATATTTAGCATCTGCAGCCGTGCTAATGGCTCTGCGAAGGCTGTACTAACACAGTGTTGCTTTAAGCTAAATGCTAACATCAGCATGCTAACCTGTTCACCATTACACTTTGACAATGAGGATGTTAACTCATTGATGTCTTTATCATCTTAAGCCCTACCGAATCAATCCAGCATTACATAAAAAAAAATTGTGGAGGTCGTCTGTGATCCAAATCCCATGCAATCTGTCATGTCCATAATTTGTCCAGTGAAAATACTACCTCAAATTGCATACAATATTCTGACAAACACAGAGGTTATGTGATAATATTAGTCCTGTGTGAGTCAGCATCTTGGTGATGTGGGGTCATATATAAGTTTCTAAATCACATGAAGTCACAAGATTAGTCTTACGGGAATGGGGCTTTAGTTTAGTGTGTTAGCATGCTAGAATTTGCTTTTAGCACTAAAAACAAACAGGTATGGCAATCCATTTGGAGCTTAATTTTGTTTTTGGTCACTTAACATAAAAAAAGGACATACATGTGATAAGGCAAGAGGTTTTGGATGATGGCACCAAAAGTGGTCATAGTTATGTGTCATGTAATGCTGCATGATTGTGATTAATTATAACAGCTACCTGACTTCTAGCAAAACAAAAAAACACCCGAATGCTGCTTTTCACAGATGTGCAATCTGTTCACAGTTTAAAATGTTATCAGTGTAATACAGAAATTCATTTGCATAATTTCCTGAAGAGCATAGAGGAAACACAACAGTGCCAGGATAAATTGATTGTTCCACATGATGCTACCACTTGTCTCTTACAATCTCAAAAGTGAAAACAGTGCACAATATATCCTGTTTGTGTTACATTAGAGCCACATTACTGTAACCTGGTTCAGGCAGGTCTACAGGCATGATTGTGATGATTCGGTCTACGTTCCTCAAATGCAGAAAACGTTTCTTACTTTGCATTCTAAGTCATTCTAGGACTATAGGGTTCATGAATTATTTTTTACACCGGATTACTCCTCTTTAGAATGAATACCACCTTGATAAGGACACAGTAGGTACTATAATAACTCAAGGCCTTACATAGTCTTTAATTTTCTTACACGGACGTGACAGCGTGTCCATTCAAGGCTACTGCGGAATGGAATTTCATGCACAGAATAAATGGAGATTGAATTATTCTTTATTACATTTTATCCTGAGATTACCTGAACTAGCAGAACAAATACAATATTTAATAGTGTCCGATTCATTCTCCTCTGGGCGTTGGCATCACACCAATATTAGAGACTGCATTATGTGATAGATTCAGGCCACGGCACCGTAATTGGTTCCTTTTGTAATAAAAAAAGGAAGAAAAAGATAACGTCTAAAAGAAATACAGACAAGTTTACTATTGGCATTAATGTATTTGTGCCATTGCTGTTGTGGGTGTTCAGATTTCTCAAGCTCTAACTCTTAATTGCCTTTTGTAGATATATGATGCCCAAATGCTGTTTATTTGACCTCTTGACTGAAGATGCATTTGTCCAGCAGCTCTTTTCGGCCATTAACTGGACCACTGGAGTGCTGTTCATGACCTTCTTGCTTTGTTTTATATCTCTGGTGTTGATCCCTTTCCTCAGCCAGCTGCCCCTCTATTTTTCTTCCACTGTATTTTCTATCTCTTTTGTGTGTAGATTTTTATCACCACCCTTCCTCTGTCTCATTTCCCCTTATCTTATTTTTGTAAGAACGCAATGATGCACAGTAGTTAAGTGTGGCTTCCATACAAATGTAGCACCTGCATGTTGACTTAGGTCAGTGCTAAGATAAGGCACTCAAGCACTCAATTCCCTCTGCTGAAAATGACAAATACTGTACTCCTACTCTGTAAACGGGAAAAGTCTTGCATTTAAATGCAGGCAGCCCCAGAAGGTTATTCTAAACGCATCAATAATTCAGTTCCTTCAAAAATGGACGGGCAAAAGACTAAGTGTCTGAAGATAACCAGTGAGGTTGTGAAACAGCATCTGTTCCATCTAGAAATGAAAAAAATAAAGAGCGAGGTGTTCACGCAGAGTCACACACATTCAGACTCAAGCAGATGGTTTTCTTCTTCTTTCCCATCAGTTGCTTCGTATGGCATTTGAGGAAATTAATTGGAAAGAACCATATCAATCATTAAAGGTTGAAACATTGTTGGAGTTAAATTGACTTGATTTTCATTTTATGTTTTCTACACAGCTGAGCTACTGTGACCTCACACAGCCATGAGTTTTCTATGTTTACAGTGTCTTTGTATTGTAGAGCTTTGTAAGTCAAACGTATTTTAACTTGTGTGTGTGTGTGTGTGTGTGTGTGTGTGTGTGTGTGTGTGTGGAGTGTGGGCATAGAGTTCATCCTACAATCTGGTCAACATTGCCAGCATGGTAAAGAATAAAATGCTGCTTGCAGGTCTCTTTGTAGAGAGAAAGTTTACATTTTTTACATATCTCAGAAAATTGAAAAATAGTTATGTTGCAGATAGTATATAGCTACAGGGACAGAATATAATCTTCACCATAGTGCAATAAAAAACAACTGGCAACAGGACTAACAGAACCACGCCCTCTGTGAATGGCACAAATATTTACAACCAGGAAAGGAAACAACTGCTGATTTTTATCCTTCACTCCTTCACTTCCACTACTTACTTTCTTTCTTTCCATGTCGTCTTAAACTGGATTTATACTGCAATAACTGGAAGTCCTAGACTGGAAGGAATTGATTTCACCCATTGATATCACCACCCTAGCACTAAACAGATGTGTCAAATGTCATGCTGTATCGTGCTTTAATTGTATTCACCGCAATAACCGTTTTTACAGACCTTCGTGGAATTTGTCATAAGAGCAACAGTGGGAAGGTCTGTATCTTTTCATTACTGAGAATAAGACCGCTTCATTCATTGTAATAGAGAGCAAGGGTGGCGGTGAGCAGAAGGTTTGAGCTGGAAATGTTTTTTCTAGATGTGTGAGATAACAGCCTTTTTTTCAACATGCGTCATGCTGCCTCTTACTTTGATCAGTCTCTACTGACATCAGAAACTTGTAGGAAGAAATACAAACAGCTAAAACAGTTGTCACAGTTCTTCCATTTCCAACATGTTATCTCCATAGACGCTCTCTAGCACCAACATAAAATAAAATTTTGGAGGAGGCCACATCAGTTATGGTGTAGCTTCAGACACTATATGAGTGTAACGGCATAACTCCTTAATGTGGAAGTATAAATGTAGCTTTAGAGATGTCTCTCCTTGTTTGAGATAAACTGAGCATAGCGTTAGTTCAGGCAGGATACGATGTCAAGCTCAGCTCACATCCCAGCTACATCAGCTGATCTCAAACAGCCCAATCAACCGATGGAGCAACCGATTGATGGAAGGGAGTCAGCTGATAGATCACATGATTCATTTCTATGCAATCAATTGTGAATCTCATTCAGGGCGTTCGATTTAAACTGCTCTGGCCTGCCTACTGTTGCTGCTTCCTCTGCAAGCCGCTTTGCAACCTGCCTCCACCCCAGCTCCTCCTTTTCATGCTGTGTCTGACTTATCAGTGTCATTTCTGTTTGTCATTGATGCTGCTCTGTTCTGTTCCCAGGGGGCTTTGCTGCTGCTGTCCCTGCCTTAGGCTTTCCATGTATGCGAATGGAAGGGCAGGGATTCTCTCTGCATTAGGGTTTCCTTGTTTGCATGTGGAAGGGCAGAAAAGTGTGTTCTCTGCGCCTTTGGCTCTATTCTAGGGTCTCTCTGCCTTTCCTAGGCCTACGAAGAAAGCCCTACTGCTGAATATAATACTGCAAATGGAAATAAACGTTTTCTTTGACAAAAGTGTTCCTGACTGAAACAGTAGTAATCATGATGCAGAAACAAGATAGAAAACAAACAGGGGACACCCATGGGCCACTGCATTTAAATGTAGCTATCAGAGTATGCGGCTGTTAACAGAAAGGGATGAACCAACAGACAAAGAGAAAAAGAAAGACAGGTTGACATAATGGAAATTAAACAGCTCTGTTGTCACAGACTCTGTTAATTGTGCTGTATTGCTGAAATAGATTATAGAGATTATATTTAAAGATTGTACACCACTGTGGTTCAAAACTTGGAAGGAAATAGCCAGCAGCTTTCACAGTCAATTCAGAAGTCAATATATTATCGTCTCCTCGGGGCAGGAATAGGCAGTTTTTCAGAGGAAGGTCCAGAGAAACAGATTTCAAATTGTGCTAAATGGATGGCATGTGTTATACAGTGACGACAGTCATCTCGCAGGTGTGCTGCAGAAGATGGTGGCAACAACAACTCACATACTAATGTGTTTGTCAGAGTTGAATCTCTGACTACTGCAACACATCTTATGAAGCTAATGGCTGCCAATGAAAAAAAACATCTAACTGAACTGAAACACAAGTTAGCTTTGATGCCAAAATGCTGTAGAACTAAGATGGTAAACATTGCTTCTCTAGTAGCCCTTTGTTTCTGATATAACTGGTGTTCATGGAATTAAACAGAGCAATCCTTAATATTATTAGTAACACTGTGCATTTCCCACTACTGGAAGTCAGAATGGTCGCTATGAAAAAAAAAAAAGAAAAAAAAAATTATATATACACACACATACATATATACATATATATATATATATACATATATATATATATATACATATATATATATATACATATATATATATATATATATACATACATATATATATATATATATATATATATATATATATATACATACATATATATATATATATACATATATATATATATATATACATATATATATAAATTATATATACACACACATACATATATATATATATATATATATATATATATATATATATATATATATATATATATATATTCACAAGCATTGCAAAACTTCACAAAGGCTTTTCTGACTTCCAAATAGCCACTGCTTGTCATTAATATCCATATAGTTTGAATTAAGTAAAACAGTACAGTGAACACGGGCGGCACGGTGGTGTGGTGGTTAGCACTCTTGCCTCACAGCAAGAGGGTTGCCGGTTCGATCCCGGGCGTGGGAGCCCGGAGTTTGTATGTTCTCCCTGTGTCAGCGTGGGTTCTCTCCGGGCACTCCGGCTTCTTCCCACAGTCCAAAGACATGCAGATTGGGGACTAGGCTAATTGGTAACTCTAAATTGTCTGTAGGTGTGAATGTGAGCGTGAATGGTTGTTTGTCTCTATGTGTCAGCCCTATAGTCTGGCGACCTCTCGCCCGATGTCAGCTGGGATAGGCTCCAGCCCCCCCGCGACCCTCAAGAGGATGAAGAGGTTAGAAGATGAATGAATGAGTACAGTGAACACCACGCTGATTTGTGTGAGTTATGTGAAGTATGCATGACTTACAGTGTGGGCTGAAACATGAAAAGAACACTAGTTTGGTGATTTCACAAAATGCATTGTAGGTGATGATCATGGAAGACTATCCTTTCACACTCTCCTCTTTTATCCCAAGATATAAGAACCCCTAGGGATCCATGAACTTTGCAAACCATTAATTATGTAAGTCTGGAATATTTAAAATTGCAGTTTGTATTTTTTTTACTCCCTTTCTTTTCTTTTGTACACAGGGTGCATTATGGTTAGGGAACAGTTCCAGCAATTGTTGCTTTCACAGCCACTTTTTACAGTCATTATAAACATAGAATATAAGATCAAACTGCGTTTTCATAATGTCATAAAACTGAGTGTGAAAAAGGATTACAGCAAGATAAACAGAGAGTGTTTTTGTTGTGTGTGCATGTGTGTGCAACAACAAAAGTCCCACTCAAAAGTCTATGCGCTATAGTATTTCACACAGGGACCTTTAATTGTTAGGAAAACAGCTGGGTAGAATCTAAAGAAAA
Source organism: Epinephelus fuscoguttatus (assembly GCF_011397635.1). NCBI lineage: Eukaryota > Metazoa > Chordata > Actinopteri > Perciformes > Serranidae > Epinephelus > Epinephelus fuscoguttatus. The sequence continues at coordinate 33,203,736 of NC_064763.1, read as the reverse complement.
TCTACAAAGTAAAGAATTCTTCCACTTACGATGTGTTTTGCATCTTTACACAGTACTCACGTTTCTTGAGCATGTGACTCAGCTTTTCTTCCTCCCCTTCTCTCTATACCCCCCATATCCCCATCTTTTTCCTTTCTGTCCACTTACCTTACCTCCCTCGTCCCTTTATCTTTACTAAACCCATCAAACCCCTCATAAGCTTTGATCAAAGACCTCAGCCCATGTACTTGACAGCCTGCATACATAGTGAATTACCATCAGCTGGCGAAAGCGGTCATTCCCCTAACTTATTACCAAGCTATCTTCCCTGGAAGGCAATTGAATGGAGATTGATGTCTTGGTAATGGTCATTCAGGTATCACTCTGCATTAAGGACTGCTAAGGGGGAAGATATCCACCCCGCAGACCCAATATGATAAGGGTCACACTGGTGGAAGTTTAAACTGATCCTGTTTGAGAGGAACACCTGCTGACTCGCGGACAGAGTCAGATTGCTCAATATGTCATGGTTATTTTAGAGTTTAGTCTCCTAATTTCCACATGCCGCAACTTTGGTCTACTTCCAACATCACTCCAGTTTGGTTTGATGAGAGAATATTTCAACATGGCAGGTTATAAAACCAGTCAACCAAAAAAAAAAAAAAAAAAAAATTACTACAAGCTCATTGTCAAGATGTTATGGATAGACTGCCAAGGAATTGCACTGATAATATACAGCTATGCTTATTACCCAATCAGGGAAACCATAATTACATATCCTAAAATAAAACTTTCAGCACTTAATTTATCCCAGCAGTCCAAGTGGGTCTATTTCAAAGCCTCCGTTGGTGAAACAGCTGCTCTGAGCTGTAGCCAGAAGATTGTCTGTGCCTTTCATGACAGCAGCCAATGAAGGAATCTGTGGAGAAAGCCATCAGATTCAAAGTAATAAGCTCAGAAAGGTCCGACGTAGCAGACAGGTACCAGCAGTCTAGACAAACAGACCCAAAACATTCTGTGGGCGAGGATTGTAGAGAGTCCTTGTAGAAAGAATCTTAGTTCTTAAAACTCAAGAACCAGACTTTAAGGATTTCCCAAGATGCAACTTCCAGGGCCAACACAGAAGTGCCAAAAACTGCAGTTCTTTGAACGGCCACTTGAGCCTGACTCTGGAAGCCAGTCAATCCCCAAAGACCCCCATGTTCAAATGCCCAACTTTATAGCAGAAATAAACATATTTTACTGCCTTGTACAGAAATGCTTTTGGTATCTGTAGCTAGTATACTCATTTGTGACTGTACAGCAGGAGAATTTTTTTATAAGTCACCTGTTCACATTTTGTTTAGGCTTTAAGTTGTGCATAATTAAGGGTGGCCCGCTTTGAGTGTCCGATAGTGTCCTCAGGTTCTCAGTCAGATCCACCCTTCTCTGCTCCACAGCTCCAGGTTCTCACCCAAATATGGTCACTTCTGGCTCCAAATAATCAAGATGTCGACAGCCATAATGCCGAACTCGAGGCAGGTCCATAAATTAATGGGTGATGTCATGGTAAGTACATCTATTATTCATACAGTCTATGGTATGTCTTGATCCTGACTGTCATGCTCTGTGTGAAAAGCTTGAGCTTGCTTTGAGTATCCTTGCCTTTCCAATAGCAGCAGCAGCAGCAGCGAATGGACCTTTTGCGTTGCTGGAAGAGCCATTGAACAAAGGACAGCGCTGAAGCCATCCACAGTGGATGCTATTCTCTTCCTTCACAATGACTCCAAAGAAACCATGGAAGACTGCTGATGACATTGCATAATGTCAGCATGTGTGAGTTGTGTGTTAAAACAATCTACCTATAGCCTATACGAAAAAAACAACAACAACAACCTTTTGACAGTCATTTTCCAGGTGACACGTGTGTAATCATGCAAGCTGTAACCATGGTAACACCTATAGCACGACAGGGACTAACTCAGTAAATTAACTGCCTCAGGCTCGGGTTGGGCTTGATTACTGCTTTCCTGGGCTTAGGTCGGGTTTGGACTGAAATATGTGCCCTGAGCCGCACTTCTTAAAGCACACAAATAGTATGCAGATGAGTGTAAAGTGGTCGGGCTGAGGGTCATTGTGAGGCCATGATGAAATCAGTAAAACAGCCTTTCCATGTAGGAAGAAAGTTGCTGGTCCAAGTGGGGAATTTCAACCATCTCCAGGTCTTGCTCTTGCGTAGTATGGATCAGAAGATGAGCAGGTGAATTGGTGCACCTTCAACAGTTATTGCACATGACTGTGGTGGCGAAGAGGAGCTGAGCTTAAAAGGTAAACCTCTTTGTTTAAAAGTAACAAACATACATTAAAACCTGGCATGAACTTTGGGTCATGACTGAAGAATCAGACTGCAGATTCAAAGAGTCTGTATGATTCCTTGGCTGAGTGTCCAGACTCTGCAGGGTGAGGTGCTCAGAGCTCATAGAACTGCTGCTCCTTTGCAATGAAAGCAGCCAGATGGGAGGGTACAGGCATCTGATCATGATGCCTGCTGAGCTCCCCCCTGTGGAAGCATTCTAGGCACATACAACTGGGAAGAGACCTTGGGAAGACGTGCTGGAGGAGTACAGTACATATCAATCTAGTGTGCCAAATAGGTGATGCCTTTGAAGGATGTGTCTGGGCTACTTTGCTCAGTTTGCTGCCATTGCTCATGACTCACATATGCCAGGGAGAATGGATGGGTGGATTGAAGGATGGATGGAGGAATAACTGAAAAAAGAAGTTCTTAATTCAGAATCAAATGCTAAAGTTTTTCAGTTTTTCTTTATTTTATCTGGCAAATGGTAAACTGCACTTTATACATTACTAACTTAGTATTACTCTACACCTGGTTAACAATATTTAAAAAAAAAAAAAAATACAGCATACTGTTTGGATTAAACGCCACCCTTTTAAAAGCACCAATCTACACTTTGTGAAAGGAAATCTAAACATTTAATTGCATTGTAACTTTTCCTTTTTATCATCAGATTTTCCTGCAAGTTATTGATTTAATTTGAAGGAGGGGGCTATAAACCTTTATTTAGTGTGACCCATTAACTGCTCTGCAACTCCATTATCATATTTCATCCGGACTACCAAAATACTGTTTATGACTGTTTCAGTGGATTGTCTGCCAACGTCCTAGTCTGCTCCACTTGAGAATGGCATTTTAGTAGGTGCAATCTATAAATGCACCGGAGGAAACCATGGCTGACCACACAGACATTGACACTTTCTGACACTTCAGCACATCGATCATCCGGGCTGATTTAGAGGAGATTAATTTGTGTGATCTGACAATGACAGCTGGCTCTCTGAATTTCTAAAGCAAGCAATTGGTTCATCAGAAAGTGAAAGAGGCAAAGCAGTTCAATCATTGCTGTGGTCACAAAACGCTTTGGTTACTGGAGAGAGCTTAAAGCTGAAAAGACCGATTATCTGCAAGAGAACACTTGACTGCCTCTGCCGAGTTATTCTCATGGGCGAAAAATCACAAGCTGTGCCAAGATTTGCACAAAAGCTGTTCTCCATTCTGAGACGCCACATGGCTTACCTCAAATTATGCTCACATTTAATACACCCTCTCTAATTGACCTTAACAATTAATACAGCTAAGAAAGCGTTAGGAATAGTTCAGAGATATGAATCACTAGTGCACAAGAATTTGCGATAACGTTGACTTGAAAATACAAAAAATCTGATAATGACAAATTTAAGTAATCAATTAAACAAGCCAAGCCACCATGGCAACAGGATTACAATTATTCTTATGAAAGAGCTAAATACACATATTCACGAAGACAAACTGACACATACACACCAGAGCGTAGGATGAAGTGTGAGGTTGTGGGGGGATAAACATGGATTGAGGTGGGTGTGCTTTGATAATAGATGCAGTTAATAGAGAAAGAGGATAATTTGAGGACAAGAGAAAAATGATGAGAGAAGAAAGAGATTGTGGCAGGCATAAAGAAGAGCATCAAATAAAATCATCTAATACACCGCTGATGTCTGTCTTTAATTTACTCCCAGAACTACTTTAATGTGAATAAGTTTTTTGGTGGAATGAGGGACAAATGTTGGTAAATGGAGACAGCAGCCGTCCAGCCAGTCAGCGAGGTGAACCCACGGCTTATTAACCTTTGAATTGAGATCCGCTCTGGGAGCAACCTTGTCAATCTTTGTGTCAGAGAAGTGGGATGTGTGTCAGGCGCTCTCTGTAGACTCTGAAACAAACTGTTGCAGATATGTACTGTGCTTCTCAGAGGGAACTATTGATTTCTGTTGGATGTATTCCCAAAAGGGGAGCTACGAGTGCAGATGCTTTATTTATATTGTGTGCATGACTTTATTGGTGAACAGGGAGACAGATTGATCCTTCTGTTTCTTGTTAGAGGCTGAATATTGTTACAAAGTCTCAAGGGTCGGTAGGTATATTACTGTTACTCTGGGTACATTTAGCATTTTATCTCTTTAAACGCACATATGTGACAGTTCAGGTCAAACTGATAATTCAGACAGTGAATTTTTTACTTTAAAAGCTCTGATACATCCGACTCGGCAGTAAATAATAAATAAGTGTCTGAACAGAATACAAATACGCTTGCCTCATTTTGCACATTTTTTTCCCAAACAAATCTGCTCCTAAAACAGCAGTAGCTCTGTGTTAGATAACAATTACTTGTACCAGTTGCACTCCGTATCACTTATTTGCAGAATTAGTGTCCAATGGCAAAAAGATTTCAAGTTATAACCACAAGGATCTTTCCCAGTAGTACACTCAATCTCGAATGAGAAACTTTTACAACTAGTCCATATCCACTGAGTGCACAGTTGCCCACGTACAGTTTCACATGGTGTGTGTTTGGGATACAGGTCATAGCAAATTGCAGATTAAATGTCAACTGAACCCATTAAGAAGAGCAATGTATTCAGACAGAGTTTTTGTGAATTTGATAGTACGATTGCTTTATTGAAAGTACAGTAGTACCATTGCCAATAGTGGGATAGTTAGTGGGCTAAAACTGTACATTAGTAGTTGAAGTAGCACGTTGAAAGGCAGATAGTTAAAGTGTTTATATGTTGTTTTGACTTAAAAGTGGGGCGCACTGGTAGAATGACTGACTGACTGACAGAATGACACACTGACAGTTTCCGTGATTATGTACAGCATACCATACCATGATTTAGTCATACCAAAGATTAGAAAAAAAACCCAAAGCATTCGGCCACAGGGGGAGCCACAGCGATTGGTCGCATTTTAGCCATTTTTAAGCATTTTTCTGTTGTTATAGCGCCACCCAGTTGCCAATTAGAGTTAAATTTCTCCAGTCACCTTGAGGCGTCCTGTTCTACATATCTACCAAGTTTAGTTAAAATCGATATGGCGGTTAAGAAATTAGCTCTCTAGTGCCCCCATTTTGTTTGTTGGGGTCAATAATGGAGGGGTCCCCTCAGATTATGTGTGGTCATATGCCTACAAAGTTGCGTGGTGATGGGTGAAACCCTTGAGATGTTATACACTTTTATGTGATGAGCCACGCCCTCCGCAATATTCATTGCCTTATAGAAGCTCAGTTTTAGTAAGTTTTCCAACTTTTGCCAAGAGGGAACTTTAGATATTGGTCCCTAGATTATGTTCACCCAGTTTCATGCAGATCAGTCAAACTTCCTAGAAAGAGATCCATTTGAAGTGTTTTTCAAAAAATTAAAAATGGCGGAAAATCTATATAACCAGAAGTTATGGGTTCTTGAGGCAAATTTGTTCCTCATGAGGAGAGGCATCTCTGTGCAAAGTGTCATGTCTCAATGACATACGGGGCATGAGATATGCCCATTCAAACTTTGCAAATTCAGTCGGTTGCTATAGCGTCCCCCTTTGGCCAACTGATGTAATATTGCTTCATTCGCATCCTCCCATGACCCTCTACCACTGTGCCAAATTTCACATGGATTGACCAAGTCAGTGAGGAGAAAAACGCGGAACACACACACCCACAGAGTTTTCATCATTATATAGTAAGATAGTCTTTCACTGGTGTCAATTCTTGTGTCCTCCATGATTTCAAAACAAAAACTGCCAAAGATGGAGCACAGATAGAGATCTCATATCTAATGGGATCAGGTGGAAAAGCCCATTATTCATTATGTAAAAGGGAAGTCTCTGAAGCCATCGGCTGTCGGTCTGATGACAATAGGCCTCTAGGGCCAATATTTCAGGATATCCAGTGTAGCAAGCAGATATATGGGCCAAAACTTCTTCTGTGTGCGTGTCATTTCTCCTAAACTCCAACCAGATATCTGAGTGAATCCTGCTAATAAATAAAAAACAAATATGAAGCTAAATTTTCAGATGATTGGTTACAAAATTGCATTGCAGCCAACTGCTGCTCAAATGGTGAAACTGCTGCTCAAATGGTGAAACTACAAATGAAAACCAGAACACCTCCAATGATAAAATTTATCCCTGATGCTTACAGATTCTGCATATATGTGCAGGTATCTGTTTAGAGATTATGAAGGAGACATGATTGAAGAAAGCTCTAGTGTGTTAGAAAAACCAGGTGCAAGATGCACCTGTGTGATTTAATGAACGGTGCAATCTAGATCTCAAAGCTTATCTCAAACTGTGGAGACTTTCTCTTCTGTTCCCTTTCTCCCTGTATGACTGAGGAGAAACGCTTTCTATCTTAGGTAAGTGTTGACTTGGCATTTTAAGACTCCATAATTACCCTAAAGGTTGAATTCCAACCAAGTGTTACACACGCTGAATTCACTAATTACCTTCCCTGAGGAGGGTTTGTGGTTGGCGAATGCTGCATGTTTAACAAAGTGAAGGTCTTTGACACCGATGACCAGGGTTTACTGCCTGTCTTGTCAGTTTTAGAAGATGGACATGTAGATGATAACTGAGATGCTCTAAGAAAAAAAGCACTTCAAAGCATCTCAAACTGTTGGTTGTCTAAACTACAGTTTGAAGTTAATTTTCAATGACTGAATAGCTTTGTTGAAAATTCTAAATCTCTCTAAGAAAAGTTTCCAGCACAAATGGGGCTTGCTGGGACAGTGTTATGTGTGGCCACTAATTGTCATCAGTGATGTCGTGATCTGGTTCCATCTTTGTCCTTTGCCAGTACTGTGTCCCCCAGATCCTTCAGAGAGACAGAAGCCAGTGTCATGGGAAAGAGAACAACAGATGGCCACCTTTAATCTAAGCAGCAAAGATGAATCAAGTTTAGAGTGTAAAGCAAGGCTGCTGTACCACTGTGGCTCTGAAGGTGAACAGCAGTCTTCAGGGCCACACAGTTACTCAATGGGAAATGCGCACACAGAATACTGAGAGTGCAAACTTTGAAATCATCAGCTTTTGATGAAATGTGTGCTGTGAATGAATCGTTCATGACTAGTTTCTGAATAATTCTGACTTAAGAACTAGATCATGATGAGTTACTTGGGAAAAGACTGGGAGATACTGCACTGCTCCAAAAAAAAAGGGAACACTCAAATCTCACATCAGATCTTGATGAATGAATTATTCAAGTTGAAAATCTTTACTGATCTACATTATATAATTGGTTGAGAACAAAATGACATAACAACAGTCAATGGAAACCAAAATCATCAATCCACTGAGAGCTGGATTCAAAATCACACCGAAAATCAAAATAAAAAAAATCACAGGCTGATCCAACTTGAATTTGGATCAGCCTGAATTATATCACACAACTCATAAATTGACTCAGTAATGTGTACGGCCCCCGTGTGCCTGAAAGCACTCCCAAAAACGTCAGTGCGTGATCCTCCTCCTCCTCCCAGACCTGGGTCGGGGCATTAGTGAGCTCCTGGACAGGTTGTGGGGGTACTTGTTGGTGTCAGACGCACAACACATCACGTCCCAGTTGGATTTAGGTTAGGGGAACGAGAGGGCCAGTAAATGGCATCAGTGCCTTCATCATCCAGGAACTGCCTACACGCTCTGGCCACATGAGGCTGGACATTGTCCTGCACCAGGAGGAAGCCAGGGCCCATTACACCAGCGTAAGGTCTGACAATCACTCTGAGGATTTCATCCTGGTACCTAACAGCAGTCAGGGTACTGTTGGCTATGACATGGAGGTCTGTGCAACCCTCCAACGATATGCCTCCCAAGACCATCACTGGCCCACCGCCAAACTGGTCATGCTGGATAGTGTTACAGGCAGCATATCCTTCATAGTCAATTGAGCTGCATGGTGCTGGGCTGTGAGCACAGGTCCCACTAGAGGATGTCAGGCCCTCATGGAGTCTGTTTCTGACAGTTTGGTCAGAAACATGCATGCCAGTAGCCTGCTGGAGGTCAATTTGAATGGCTCTGGCAGTGCTCCTCCTGTTCCTCCCCACACAAAGGAGCAGATACCGGTCCTGGTGCTGAGTTGATGCCCCATTACGGCCCTTGCCAACTCTCCTTGTGTAATGGCTGGTCTCCTGGTATCCCCTCCATGCTCCTGAGACTGTGCAAGGATACACAGCAAACCGTCTTGCAACCGCACATACGGTTCAGAATCAGTCAGGAAGGATAAGGAGAGTGTAACCATCTGTGGCCACCACATGCAAAAAACATTCCCTTTTAGGTGATTGTCTACCTCTCCAATGCACTTGTTGTCACTTTTATTTGCACCAAGCAAATAAAAGCAGGTGAAATTGGTTCACAATCACTTGTGCTTCCTAAATGGACAGACTGAGATCCCTGAGGTTTAACTGACTTGGTGTTATACTGTGACCATTAAGTTTTCCCTTATTTTTTTAAGCAGAGTGTATAAATGATTCCTTAGATAATGATTGGTTCATGCCTGATATCACACTGTGACAGATTACTGTGAAGGAGGGGGGATTCAATATTCCCTAACCAATCACTGGAGACCAATGTATCCACTTGAAACATGAAACATACACTGATCCGCAGCTATGCTAACATATCTGTTTTGTCAGGGTTTTAAGAGTGGATTAGCATGAAGTAAAAACCAACTGCAGTGTTGGGTAACATTAGGAAGGCATGTCAATTTACAACAGTCTCAGTACATAGCAGCGTCCATCTTATCTACAACGCTTGAGAACAGGGCCCGACTAAAACTTAGTGATGAAATGTTTTTGAACAGAAGCACTGATGCATTGAACACCCTGTTGTGTTGCGCAGGCATACTGCCTTTCAATATGGTGGGGTTTAATTTAGTTCTTTATTGGCATGGGAAACATACCATACACTGCCAAAGCAAGTGTCAAATTACAATTGAAATTGTACAATAAATAAATATCTATTTGAATTTGGTTTATATATACACATTGCTACTGATTGGGTAACACATCATTTAACTTGTAAACCGTAGCAAAACAGCGTACACTGTTTTCAGACTGAACATGGCCCAGATTGACAACAGCGTTTGTCTTGCCTGTGGTACTGATTGGGTAATTGTTAGACCCCCCACGCAGTGCTCATTGGAGGAACAGCTGTTTCATGATGCCAAACGAATCAGTCAACTCCGTGGAGTGGGCAGATTCTAATGTCTGGACCCAGACATGATTGGTTCATAAATATCTGTGAATGAGAATAACACCTATTTCCTTTCTGGGTTGGGTCTGAGTTGTTCTTCATTACTGAACCAGCACAAAATAGTAACAATTCATTAATTCATTACTTAACCATTAGTTACTGTTTTTTGTGCAGGGGAAGCTCACTTTAAGTTTACATCATAAAATTTGTCATATTGTAGCAAGGCAGTAACTTACAAAAGGAACATTTAATTGAAGTCGTTTTTCAACCATACTCATGCCATAGAACCACAGCAAAACAAACCTCAAAGATTTTCAGATGGGTTTAAACACCCTAACCCTTGTTTACAGTGTGTGTTGTGTGTACAAACAGTGAAAATTAGTTATATGGATTATGGAAATAAAAAACGCAGGAACGCACGTTGCCTACATCGTTGTGAGCATTTATACTTGTGCGGTGGTGTGTCTGTGTCACTCTGCAGTTAGACCTCCAAAACACTAGTCAGCGGCGGAGGTTTCTGTGAAGTGCCATTAAGTTGATTCAAATCATACATTAAACATGGCTTAATAGAGACAATTTCAAACACAAGTACACAAAACCACTTCACTATAACTCGCAGCACTGACAAACAAACACTTGTCTTTATCTTAACACATTTTCCCCACAAATACAATATGCTAATGTTATTAGCACAAGCCTATGGCATTTTACATTGTATAAATTAGCCTAGCAATTGGCAATCTTTTCCTCTTCTCATGTAAAACCAGGGACAACAGCAACATTTAACAAAGGTAACGGCACACAATTTGGCTCCATTATAACTCACAAGGTATATATAAATATCTGGATAGGACTGCGCTCAAAATGCGAAGCGCTGTCAATCACAAAGTATTCAGCCTTTTAGTTTAGTTTAGTTTATTTGTTTGTTCCTCACATGAAAGTGGACAACAGAATTTGCACATGCACTCTACATTTTCAAATCAACACCTCCATGATTGGAAAGGAGCAGCAAGAAGAAAAAAGATTCTTATATGTGCCTGCCCCCTATTTGAACAATTAATAATAAAAGAAAAGATGGTCTGACATCACATACAGTTGATTTTCAATAGCCAACACCAACAACACTTTGATAATAACAACAAAAACAATTAATCAAAACAAATACAAAGGAATAAATTAAATAAATACATATCCCATACAAGTAAACTTTTACCAGCTCAAATTAATTGATCATTAACATCCAGTTTAAATTTCAAGTGCATATTGACAATTTTTTTTTGCATTTGTAGATTTTTTTAAATTGATGAGTATCTGTACAACCTTTCAAATCCTGTAGTAGAGAATTCCATATTTTTACACCAACAACCGAAATACACATTTGTTTTAAAGTAGTCCGAGCAACTTGGTGCTTAAAATCAAATCTTCTTCTATGACTTTCATCTTCTGAAGTTAACACAAAGAGCTTTTGTAGGTTTTCTGGTAAAACTCTGTTTTTGGCTTTGAACATAATTAGTAATGTCTGGAGTTCTATTATCTCTGTAAACTTCAATAACCCTGATTTAATAAATAAACTATTGGTATGTTCTCTAAATTTAACTTTGTGGATAATTCTGATTGCTCTTTTCTGCAATATGAACAAAGGTTTTATATTAGTCATATATGTATTACCCCACACTTCTGCACAATAACCCAGATAAGGCAGTATGAGTGAACAGTACGTATGATACAAAGGATTTCCATGTCATATTTTCATCCACTGTGATTCCCAAAAACTTAAACTCTGATACCTTCTCAATGTTAAGTCCATCAATGGACAATGAAATTTCGTCTTTACTTCTTTTAGCAAAAACCATGAACTTAGTTTTTATCACATTTAATGATAACTTATTTACATCAAACCAAATTTTAAGTTTCACCATTTCACTTTCAATGCTTTCAGATAATGTTTTTAAATTATCTCCTGAACAAAAGAAATTAGTGTCATCTGCAAACAAAATGAACCGTAACAACTTAGAAACTTCACAAATGTCACTGATATACAAAATAAAAAGTCTCGGCCCCAAAACTGAACCTTGTGGGACCCCACATTCAATTTTCAAACATTCAGATGCATTACCAGCAAAATACACAAATTGTTTTCTATTATGTAAATAGCTAGTTAACTAATTAAGAACGATTCCTCTCACACCATAAGTATTCAACTTAGTATTCAACTTAGAATGATCTATTGTATCAAATGCCTTCTTTAGGTCAATGAATACCCCTATTGTATATTTCCTTCTGTCAATTGCTGTTGTGATTTCTTCTATTATTTCCATTATTGCCAGAGCAGTAGAGCGATTTGTCCAAAAACCATATTGACTCTCACTTAATATTTTATTTTTTTCAATGAAATTATCTAGTTTTTGAACAAACAACTTTTCAAGCACTTTTGAAAATTGGGGAAGTAATGATACCGGTCTATAATTATTAAAGCTGTGTTTATCTCCTGCCTTGAAAAGTGGAATGACCTTTGCTGTTTTCATCCTATCTGGAAAAACACCTGTTTTAAATGAAAGATTATAAACATAACATAACGGTTTTAAAATACAGTCAATGGTCATTTTTACTACTTTCATATCTATTCTATCACTATCAGTTGATGTCTTATTTTTTGTTTTAGCTACCACAGAAATAATTTGACTTTCACTAACCTCACCAAGAAACATTGACTGCATCACTTTATTTTCCCTTTTCCAGCCACTTTCTGTTTGACCATGATTTTTTGTAATGTCATTTGCCAATTTAGGCCCAACATTTACAAAAACAGAATTAAATTCATCAGCAACTTCATTCATGTGTTTAATCACCTTATTATCCTTAATGAAATGATTAGGTAGATCTGTAGTTCTAAATTTATTATTTATTACACTGTTCAGAATATTCCATGTACCCTTAATGTTGTTTTTATTTTCTTGTAGAACTGCATTGTAATGTTTCTTCTTTGCTTGTCTCAATATATTGGTTAATTTATTTTTGTACACCTTGTATTTTTTTTTCAGCAGTCTCTGTTCTAGCTTTTATGAAGTCTCTATAGAGTTTATTTTTCTTTTTACATGCATTTTGTAGGCTCTTTTAGACAGTTCCTCCAATCATCACGCATACACCGAGCGTCCTCTCCTGCCTACCGCTCCATTAGGTCCCAGGGAAGCTGAGCCTCCCTGGAAGTGATGATTTTGTCGCATTTATCCAATGACAATCTTGCTTTGCTGCATGAAAAAAAACTTCTCTGCACTGTCTCATAGGAATGCTTGGAAGCTCTGCGTCCGCTGTGCTGACACAGGGAGGTCGCGTTTGAAAACTGGTGATAAACACGTTTGAACATCATAGTCATGATATTAAACGCATCCTAGCACACATTTAATGCAATGTAAATTCTTATTGTAATGTAAATTCAATAGTGCATATTTGACCATTTCTTCTATGAAATTCTAGGGGAAGTTCAGCCTCCCTTGTTGTCTCAGAGCAATCGCTCCTGCTTCAAACCAGTATGTCGCTGCAACTGTAGATACTCACTTTTTTTTTTCACTAGTCTTTGCTCTTATGGTGGAGAAACTTTTATTTTATGTTGGATTCTTGATGCTGGTATGTTTATTAGACACATTAAAATTGACATTACTGTATGTGACTATGCTGACTGTAAATAGAAAACTGTGGGAATTCTTCTGCGTTTTGGCTACAGAAAAAAAGAACAAACAAATGTACAGTATGCCTTGAAATGAGGGCTAAAAATCCAACATGTCCATTTTTCTAAGCTTTAATAAACGTACCATTTTATTTGAACAGAGGACACGTGTCACTGCCTGTTACATGTGCTGGTGCTTGATGCACAGCAGGTGTTAAAAAGGCAGCCTTTTACCATCTGTATAACACATTAGCAATCATGGTGTTGTTCATTAGCTGGACAGCACCAGTCATGATATCCCATTGGCTTTGGCCTTAACCCGGTTCATGTTTTTCTCAATTAATTGCTTGAGCATTTAAAGACTTGGAAGCCAGAAGATTTAGAAGCTTTATTTCTCACTTTCGACATAATTGGAATCAGTCTTTCAGTATATCTGTTCTAAATCCACATGCACTGATGCCATACGAATGTTCGTGGAGTCAGTGGAGCAGTATGGTGTGCACACTTGTCTGCTCAGTGACCAGAGTAGCAATGTTCAGTAATTAAATAAGAAATGTGAATAAATCAAAATAACATCCTTCACTATTCCAGTTTTCATTATTTGAAAACAAAACAAAACAAAAAAAGAAATTCACCAGTGTATTGACTTCTTGTCTGCAGCAATGTGTATGTGTATTTGTGTCTGCATGTTTGATTATATATGGCTTTCACTATTGCATATTCAATACCGGAGGGAGAAATGGTGAGCTGCAATGTAGAGGAAACAGCAAGTATTCAGTGTGTTTGTTTCTTTGTTTGTTTTCATGCTAATATATCTAATTAAAGGGGAAACAAGAGAAGCCATGAGTAATATCCTAGAATGAAAAATATCTAAAATATGCTTAAATCTGTATATGCATGCATGTATGTTTATGAGTATTGACAGTATCTGTGAAACATGCTTTTGTGTTTCGGCAGAGGTATTTATTTGTCTATATAAGGCTCTGGGCTGGGGTGTATCACTGAGGGAGAGAGGAAGAGAAGAGTGGACGATGCGGTGCTGCTCTCATTTAGTAGTTCAGTCTTCAAAGAATTGATTCCCCAAGGAGAACTTGCAGGGAACTAATAGCTGTGAGCTTCAATAAAAATGAGGATACTGGCAGTGTTTTGATGGCATACACACCAGCCCAGTGTGAGAGAAGAGAGGAAACGGAAAATTACACAAGAGGAGGTACTAAAAGTAAATGCTTAAAATAATGCTCGTTCAAAAAGCAGTGCTGGAACCATTCCGGCCTTCAAAGAGGAAATTAATTTTGATGTTTTGCACATTTTGTTAGGTTAATTTAAAAAAATACTTCAAAAATACCCATAAAAGGATCATTTCTATATCAGTTACTCACCTTCTGTTACTTGAAATTTTGGAGATGCTCCACAAATATCAAAGAAGGACAGAAGTTTTGAGTTGATTTGCAGCAAAACTACATCAAAACATCCCTTTACAAACTCTCACACAACTCGTGCAGTATATTGCCAGTCCCATTTATCTGCTCTGTACTTGCAATGCACATGCATTTTTTACTAAAACCTTACTTTTTGAAACAGCTCCACATATGAATAGAGTGCCTAGGCAAGCATTTGAACTCTGCTTGTATTCCATTGAGCAGAGTTTAAACACACATGCTTACGCTGATGTGCTATTTGCAGTGTTTCCCATACATTGACGAGACTATGGCGGCCCGTCACTCTGTAGCGCACCAGCTGGAGCGCGGCATCCGTCAAAAATAGACCCGGTGCGTATTATTAGCGGAGTGGAGCACCGAGTCGCTTCTAGGCTGCGGCTAGGACGGAGCTGGCTGGCCGGCTGGTGGAGCAGCTTACATTGACTTGAACGGCCGCGATTAGCTCCAGCACCCACGCCTCGGCCGGCTCGCACACACAACGGATCCAGTGGGTTGCCATGAATGGGCCTGTAATTTGTGTCTGTTTGTGTGTAATTAATTTGAGTCTTACCTTTTGTTTACTTTTCGTATTGTGTATTTTGTATTGTTTTGCATATCTGTAGCTGTGTTTGTGAGTGTGAGAGAGAGGGAGTTTTAAAAGAATATTTTGTTTGCACAAGATTTAAAATAATAAAATAGCCCTCCAGAGGCAGATCAGTACGTCAGTCATTTTTCTTTTGATTACTGAAATGTTTAACCACTAATCCTTAGCCATATTTTAAGTGTAACCCTTCACCATAACATGCCACTAGTGTTTTTATCAGTAAAAATGGAACATTTTTCACACATAAAAAGCACAAAGATGTTGAAATCTAGGCATATTCTGCCATCATAACTTGGCTCTCACACCGGAATTCCACTGGATGCGTGTCCGTTGCGGAACGGCAGCGCTGGTTATCCGCTGCGTGCTCCGCCGTCCGTCAACATCCAATGGCTGCGTTTGCTGTGCAGAGCAGTGCAGCTCCGCCAGAAGATATCTTGACATGCTGACATCTTGGTGCACTGCCATGATTAATATCTCCTCATCCATGGTGTCAACGGGGTGAAATGACATCTGAAAACCTGTTGACTTCAGGCCTGTCTCTGCCCATGATGTAGTTTTCAAGGTGTAGTGCAGGGAGAAAGAGACAGAGGGAGGCTGCTTAGTGAGAGAGCGGAGGGTGGGCGGAGGGGGGGAGATCAACGCCTCCGCCCACTCGACACTAACGCACATGTTGCGGAGCGGTGAACAAACCAAACAACACAATGTCAGGAGAAATTGAAAAGATATGCCATCTATGTAAAGTCAACTTGCTAATTAAGGAGCCATTACATGTTCAAGAGTTTTATAAAGCTGCTCAAAAGCCAAAGAGAGGCTATAAGTGAACGTTTCAGTGGCGACGTGTAATGACCGCGACCCCCGCATGCATTTTTATCTCGGGTGTCTGAAATTTTCTTCACCCCTTCTTCATCCTGCAATGAATGAGTGCACCGGCTTTCTACTGCGCCACAGCGCCACTATAGCAGTTGGGAGGTGTATTGCACATTGGTAGTAAGAGGCTTACATCCGAGATAAAAATGCATGTTTATTGAACAATAACGGATATACAAACACACAGCAACCCCCCGTACACCTTCCTAACATCAGTGCCTATGAGGTGAGTACATTACATGTTTGATTTGAACGTTTATGGAGACGTGAATCGGTCTAGACCGGGAACCCCCAAACGAAAAACGGGGTTCAAGACGTTTTGGTCCAAGGCTAGGTCCAAACCATTTATAGCGTTCATTTTCTCCATATACCAGTCCCTGGCTTCGTGGTTCAATGTATCCTGGTAAATTCCCTTTCCTTTCTGCCATCTTAACATCTTTTCCCTCACTTTCTCCACTCGATGCGACTCAACTACTGCGTTTGTTTACTGCTGCCCGTAGCCATCAACATGGCAGCAACGTCCATGGTGACGTCACTGTGCCCATTCCCTATTGGGGGTCAGAATTCACCAGATTGATGCCTTTAAATCAAATATATACTAAAACAAAGCACGCCCCCAGACCCCCCATGGTCTCCAGAAATCCTGTGGGAAACACGGATTTGTCCATGTGTGAGACTATTTATGGTTAAGTGTTGTGAGGTTTTATTGAAAAATCATAAGTTTGGTAAGTACTGACCATGACTGGATAAATGAGACTTAAATCATACTGCATGAGTTGTGTGAGAGTTTGTAGTACTCCTTTAAATGACAAGAAGACATGTAGAGGAATAATTTACTGACAGAAAGGTGCAAGGCAGTGAAAAAAGATGGGCCGATCACACCTCCTTTTAGTGTGAGTTTGGCTGAGAAGAAAATGCTGCAAATGTTCCCCAAACATTAATTAAGCTCCTGAGCAGCCTTTGTCTATTAATATAATAGCAACATCCTCCTACCAGCCCTGCACGCCTCTGCTAAGTGAGAGATATGTCAAGATACAGTAACAGACAATATTGGTAGTGAGAGTGTGTTTTCTGCCAAATAAATGAGACTAATTTCCAAGCATATTATATCAATTAGGCATGGCAAATCTCGCTCATGATGATGTTTATCAACAGTGAAGTTGTATCGAAGGCTGCAAACCAGCTGGGTGACCATTATTCATGTGCTCTCATGTTGAGGAACCAGGGAAATATGAAATAGATTTGCAATAACATGTTAAATGTAGATCTTAATCTCTACTCCAACATTAAATACTGATTTCAAGCAATGAAATTTGATCTATTACACTCTTGAGAAGGTGGCTCTGTTTGTGTTAATACAAGCTTGATACAATGGTAGCATTTGTGATGGGAATACTTTACATAAGCAGGATTTAATGGAGGTGATAACTTACAGTATACTTTATCTAAGAGGCTGATGAAACTGTTACAGCAGCCAGTGTACATATGGGCATGTGATGGAATAAGATCTATGTTGGGCTCCTTACTTTACTCAGAAAATGCAATTTATTACTCATTACTCCTTTCAAAGGTAATATTGTTACTTTACTTATTGCTCATTCATCACACTACTAGTTATATTACTTTTCAGTTACACCCCACAAAATTAGTATTTGCGTCCTTTCGCCTCAAAGTTCAGACCTCTCATGTGAACCTCTGTGTGTATGTCGGGGTGATATCCAGTAAGCGCAATTAACGCCTCGTTTCCACTTCCGTATGTGTGCGGAGACGTGGCACTAGGAAGTCAATTCATGTGTATGGGAATCTCCTTGATATCCAATGTGCCTGCGAAACTCCTCCCCTCCACAATATTTCAGTACGGGATTCGCCTTGAGAACATCAAAGACATTGAACTTTTGGTGTGGATTTCGGAGAGATGGTGTGCTAGCTTAGCTAACAGGCTGCTAACTAGCTAACAGGCTATTTCTTTCAATTCAGTTGCCTGTGTTGATTGTCAAGTGAGTGTATGATTAAAAAGAACTTATCTAGTTTGAACACACTGTGAACCTGAGTAATGTCATTCTGCTAACATATGGCTATACATTATGTACAGTCAGATTGTCATTATGACTCGTTCAGCCGTTCATACGTCTTTTTAATAAAATATTTCACAAAACATGCCACATACCTGGCAGGTCCTGTTTCTGTCCCTGTACTACTCCAAGTGCAAACTCCAAACTACTGGATGGCGGAAAACTACACTGAAAAACTGACAAAATTAGCCTCTCCCCCCATGGCTACAGGTGGTTTCTTTCAGGTTTCTAGCCATCTGTAAAGAAATGCACTTCCTTGCGTTGGACACTAGAGGCATTATCCATATATTTACGGATCTACGGACACCAGTCACATACATAAGTGGAAACGAGGCGTGAGGCTAGAAAGCTTGCAAATTATTTTTACCTGGAGATCTCCTGTTGCCTGTGACTGGTATTTTCCAAAGGATCTATCTGAAAGATAAAAAAAAAAAACCATTGAGATCAACATTTCATCCACTACATATACAGCCACAAGCTTCATTTGGTGTTTGTCTCCTGTAGCCTGCAGCTGTCCATGATTAAAACCCAGTTTTGGTTATTTGTAGCCGCAGAGGGCTCACCTATAGTTGGGTATATTCCCACGAGATTCATGTTGTTGTGCTGTCTGTTGCAGTAGAGGACTAAGTACAGTACAAAGAGTCTTAGTATAACTATGTTGAACAACAATGTTCTTGTGATCTTTCCCCCCCAACAAAATCAAAGTAATAATTATATTTCCAGCTGCTGAATGTACGGTAAGTGGTGCATCTTCAAAGCTAGCTTGCTGCTTTGTGACGTGCATGAACAGCGTGACAATTACAGAAATGAATCCTGGAATGTAACTGATTGTTGGATTTCAAATCTGTAGGGGGGTGTCAACAAAAGCAAGGTTGTAAGGGGTTATTTGTTTTTGTGGTGCCTGTAATAATATTACTGGAATTTCAGTAGAAATTCATTACTGGGTAAGGTTATATTATATGGAGCCCCTGAAGGGACATGGAAGGGAAAAAAAATAGACGTTTGGAAAAAAAAACAACAAAAAAGTACTTTTGCGAGATCTCGCAAAACTTTCCTTTAAGTAATGTACTTCCAGGTCAGTTTGGCCCATAGAGACTGCAAACAAACGCAACAATGGAGCGCATTCACCTGTGGGAGAGGCTCATAGAGTTTTATTTTGAGATTGGCCTCAAATATAAAGACATTAAATCAGTGCTCGTGAGTAAACACGGCTCCTTCAACACCAAGCGCACATCCTCTTTCCTTACTCGTAGTCCATGTTCTCTGCATTTAGAAAACATCCACCGGTAACCGTGAAGCTGTCCAGAGTACTGTATTTGGTTGCTAATGAATTCAATCAGGACCGCCAAGTTACAGAATGTTTTTCGACGAAAGTGTCCTCTTGCGTTAAGTAGTCGCTTCAGATGTCTCTCACTTACATGAAAACCGTGTTTATTCGCGAGCACTGATTTAATGTCTTTATATTTGAGGCCAATCTCAAAACGGGTGAATGCGCTCCATTGCTGCGTTTGTTTGCAGTCTCTATGCAGTCTCTATGGGCCAAACTGACCTGGAAGTACATTACTTAAAGGATAGTTTTGCGAAAACCTTTGCGAGCTCTTGCAAAGGTTTTGCGAGATCTCACAAAAGTACCTTTTTTTTTTTTCAACCGTCTATTTTTTTTCCCTTCCATGTGCCTTTAGGGGCTCCGTAATATTATAACTGTATCACTGCCAAACACTAATTAAGATAGACTCGAAAAAAATGAACTCATCCTATAGGTTTAGTTAAATAAAATAAAGTATCAATTGAAATGCATTGTACTGTCCTTCTCTTCAAAATACTCTACAAAAGGCACCTGAGGTGTATTGTCATGAGTCAGAGACACAGGAAATGCTACATTTAACACAGTAAAATGATTATTCATAGCACCATGCCTATGTATTTGTCATGTCAGAGTGGTCTATAACACTTTCCAATGTTCTCTGTGCGTCACTGAGGGTTTCAGATGTCGTTGGGTGGAGAGGACTACAGGGAGACTTTGGCAGAGATCAGGCTTGTTTTCCTCTCTCCGCCTGGGGGCATCACTATAGCAGACTGCTGTTGCAGTTGACAACTGCATTTCGGAGGGCCAGTGGATTACTTCAATTTTATGACATGTTGTCAGAGTCAAAGTGTGGGCTACCTTTATAAGCCACTGTCCATCACTGAGGGAAATTCCACATGGAGAGGCAGACTGAGAGTCAACAGGTGGAGCAGACAGGCTGTATTTCTGCCCCAGCTGCCCTGTGCTGACTGTGTGTGAGTCAGCATGTATGTTCATTTTCTTCCCCTATTCGAACAGAAGTAGCCATATTCCATTAAATGTAAAGCCTGTTTTGTTCCGAGTTCAGCAGGTGGGAAGCCACATATAATGTAAATGTCCACTGAGGTCAATCTGAGGGTTTGACACATAATGCATGCTGGTAGATCAGTGTTGAGTACTGTCAGTTTGAAGGCAAAGGGGTTTGTCTTAATGGATTCAATGTCGAAATGTGGCGTTTTAGAAAATGGTAATACACGTGCAGTCATCTCTTCCCTTCTGAAATCTCTTATCCTACCACTGAAATGTGACCAAGGAGCCAAACGTTTAGTCAATAATGATGCAGCTTAGGACCCCAAAGTAGAAATTATGTTCCTTGTGAACTTAACTTACCTCTGCCTTACATATGCTCGTTGAACTATTTACATTTGGTCTGTAGGCTGATCAAAGGCCTCAATCTTGAGATGGTTTTAATGAGAGCTTCCGGCAGCCAATTATTCAGAATGACCTAATTGCATGGGATACTTCTGCCACACACACACACACACACACACACACACACACACACACACACACACACACACACACACACACACACCTCTATTCCTCTTCCCTCCTTCTCCCTTTTCTCTCTGCTTGCCTGTCAACTTTTATCTCTCTACTCTTTCCCTCTTCCTTGGCCAGTCTCACACTGATATTTCCTGCTTTCTTTCTCTCTGCAACATGCATTCATCGCATTTGTACAAAAGAGAAAGAATCATTGATTGATCCGATCAAAGACTCACAGACGCATGTCAAAGAATAACAAACATGTGGCCTATTGATTTCCAGCCGATTCCCTCGTTCCTTACAAATCCCACTGCAGCACTTGAAGTGGTTTTGCTGCATTCAATTAAACTTGAGGTCAAATGTTGCAGCAGCATGGCGATAATGAAAATAACTTCTATAGTAGCTTTTGTTTTCAGCAGCTTGGGTTAAAGTTGCATGGAAGCAGCATCTGGATGATATCTCATGAGGTCAATACATTTGTGAACTAGAGCACAGACCAAGCAGCTCGGATTTCCTGCCATTTTATTATTTTATCCACTTCGCTTCAACCGATCACCACCAAAATTTTATCATCTATTCCTTGTCCCATTATTAACCTTTCCTGGAAATTCCATCAAAATCCATCCAGAACTTTTTGAGTTATTTTGCAGACAGACAAACAGACCAACGCCAGTGAAAACATAACCTCCTTGGCGGAGGTAATGATACAGGATGTTAGGCTGATACAGGGAGAGAGTGTGTAAAAACAAAAGACTGCAACAGGGACTCAGTGCTATGTGAATAAAACAGAGCTGAAGTTCAAGTAACTTAAACAAAGTTGAAAAAGTAACTAAGTTCATTTAAGTCCCTGCAACTGCTAACACCACAAATAATACTTCCTCCATTTGTTTCATGGTCCATCACAGTCCTTTGCTTCAACCCAGGGCTGTCGCAACCGGACAGGCAAACTAGGCAATTGCCGAGGGCCCCGAGCTGGAAGGGGGCCTCCAGAAACGGCTGACATTGGTCCATCAATGACAATATGATGGAACCCCTATAGACACTGCAACAACGACAACACGTTGGAATTCCCCCTAATGGGGCCCTCTATTAGCTGCTGCTTGCAAGTGGCAGTGGAAGTAGGGTGACCAGACGTCTCGCATTGTGTGGGACTGCACAGCATTTCTGTCTCTTTTCACGCGTCATGCAAATTGAGACCATGTCCTGCATGATTGGTTGGTTGATTGGTTGCCACCCGTACCTCACAGTACCACTTCTGTGGGATAAGTTCAAAGTCCAATCGCAAGAGGGTGAGTGTCCATGCGCCGTCCAATAACGGCGCGCGCTGGCCACCTGGCACTCAATATGCTGCTGCAGTGGTTTGTATCCAGTGACATTTCAGGTATTAGCTGAGCTATTAAGTCTCTTTAAGCAGTGAAAGTTATTATTTATTTCTTTTTACTTGTAGGCTAGATTTGTTTATATATGCTACAGTGATTTGTTTTCCACAGAGCTCTACGGTGCGAGCATTTTACTCGCATTTGCGACTAAAAATAATTTTGTGCAAGCAAAAGAAAACATTCAGGAGCACGCTGTGCGAGTACAGATTTCAACCAGCAGCAGAAACGAAAGGAGAATCCTGCCAGTTGTGGCTTGAACGGGAGTCACAGACGCCATATTCCTGTCAAATACGGCGCAAGATAAGGGCTTACTGGCGACGGAGAAGTCCAGCTCCAGGTCCAATAATTTCCTCTTTGTTGATTTCATGACTGCCCAGAAATACCTGAACAGCCGAGCCGTGGCGGCACACAGGTATGTAATGTGTCAGAGGAGAAATGAGCCGTTCACATTTCTCTCTTTGTGGCAGGTAACAGCCCACAAACCTCACCGCACTTTAGGGACTGTTCTTTACTTGGGGAGGAGGGTGACTCCAAAGTGCCGCTTGGCTGGGGCCCCCAGAGTGTCTTGAAACAGCCCTGCTTCAACCTGCTTGATTTCTTTATCTAAAGTTTATATACAAACAAGAAACTAAATATAGTCCGTATTTATGTCTAGAATGTATTTTCTGGCTGAAAGGTGTGAAAATTGTAGGTGACAGACAAGAAGATATTTGACACTCCCTGCATTTTTCTGCAATGAAACCAGACTTCACACTTCAGTAGAGATGCAGAATTATACTTAACTGTGAATAAAATTCAACTTTTAATATAATATCGGTGCTGCATTTGGTTTACTTTGACATTGCAAATATGATTAAGGTATTTGAAGTACTTTCTTAAAGAAAGCAGTCCGGCTAATGAAACCATGTGAAGCAAGGTCAGTGTTGCTTTCCAAACCCTTCTCTCCTAACATTCTCCACTACTTATTTAAGTCTTAATGCTGTTGATGAAGAAATCATTGAGCCCACAGCGTTTTTACCTGCAAGGTCCTTTACAGAGTCACACGTCATTGTCTTTTACCACAGATAATGACTCCCATTGCTGCCCTTTATTCTAGTCTCCGTGATGGATGCCTCTCTCCCTCTACAGATAACAGCTCTGTTTGGTTTCCTGTTCTGCAGTATCACGGCTATAATTCTTAAATCATGTGAGCACCGCTCAAGATGCATCTATGAGCGTGGCGTGGGAAATGGTTTTGTGAGCAGCAGGATGGAAAACACGGAATGCATTAAAAAAGAAGATGGTATGCGTTTGGGAGCTGTTCTCCCTCTTTCTCCACTTCACTGTGTAAATACACACGTTAGATATGTAAATGATCTCCATATGTATGCAAAGCTTAGTCAAACCATTTGTTTTCAGTGATTGTGCTGTCATGATAGCAGCAAAAAGACAAGAGCTCCCCCTTTCCCATCAACATCTGTGCTAGCTGATGCTGAAGTGTCGTGCGTGTTTGTGTGTGTGCGAGTGTATGCATGTGCGAAGGTATGTGTGTATGTCTCTGTGGGCTTCTGAGAATGTGCCTGTGTGAAAGAAAAGGTGCTTGGCAACCGTGCATAAGGAGAATCAGAGTTTTGTGAGGAATGGTTCGATATGCTTGGGGTCTTGTTTACGACTGAGGGTAAAATGGAGCAGTTGACTGGACAGGCAGATTGGGGTGGTGTTGCTACAGGCGTTTTCCTGGTCTGTTGTGGTGAGGAGGGAGCTGAGCCAGGAGGCAAAGCTCTCCATTTACCAGTCCATCTGCGTCCCTACCCTCACCTGCAGTCATGAGCTTTGGGTAGTGACCAAAAGAATGAGACTGCTGATACAAACGACTGAAATGAGTTTCCTCCGTAGGATGGCTAGGCTTAGCATTAAAGATACAGTGAGGAGCTCAGTGGAAAATAATGCCGTGAAGAAGGACGTTTGGAATGCCTTGCTTAACGTGCTGCCCCCAAGACCTGGCCCCAGGAAGCAGAGGTAGATGAATGGATGAGTGGATAGGTATACCGTATACACAAGTAAGACTGACTCATTTTTCAAGCTTCAAATCTTAGACCTGTCTAACAAACTTCTGGGGTTTGCCTTTACTGAATTTGAGCTGATACAGTCGCCGACTGAAGGTCTGTCTCCTAAACTGCTGCAGGAAGAGGGTGTGTTTTCAAGTTCTGCCATTTTTTGAATTTTGTTTTTCTACCTTTTCTAGATTTCTGCCTGCCCCAGTTTTAATGACACTGCAGTATTGCACATTATAATATTTAAATGTTTAAGGTGTTTTGTGACAGCGTGCCGCCAGCAGTGATGTAAGTTCTGAGTTAAGCAAGGTTTATGCCACTGCGCACCTAGGACACAGAGGGCTTTGCGGAGGCATTGCGTCCCTCTGCAACCGACAGAGACACGATGTGCAACTCCAAAAAATTGTAACCATGCGTCAAGGCAACACAGACCCAACGCAGACTGCAAGAGCTATGATTGGTCCCTCAAACTACATAATTTCCAGCATTTCGCAAGGTTTCACTTCCTGCTGCAGAACCACAACACCGCCTCGAGCCATTCAACGGGCATACAGACCATCGGTGCAGTCGCCTCTCTCTTCGTCGTCGTCGTAACATTTGTAATAAGAGCATTTGTTGTTCAATGTCGATCATTTCGAACTCCAGCAACAGTCTTTCTCTCTCAGTCAGCATCTTCACTGTGACTAGAGCAAAGCCAGAAGATAAACAAACAATGAACGAGCAACAACCATAGCCACAGAGGAAATTTACAGCAACAACTGCAGATCTAAGTAAGTAACACAGTAAAGCTCAATGTGCAGTACATGAGACCCACTCAATATAATGACGTTTAGCATTTCTGTTTTGTTTATCAGCAGATTTTAATTTGTTCATCATCTGCTGCTTCAGCATCTGTTTTGGCTTTGTCAGATGCCAGCCAGCTCTGCCTCGGGGCTCGACAGTGTTTCAACATAGACAGCTCATCCACATGATGTACAGTATGTGTTGAGAGGACCATCTGAGTTGGAAAAAGAACAAGCACCTCTTTTCCTTTTCAAAAGTTAGAAAGATGTCAATGTGGAGGACTTTTTTTATATAGATGAAAAACCTTTCATCTTGAATGATAAGATTGTGAGTCATGGTTCGGCCCTCTGCATTTTTCAGTCTACACTGAATTGCCTCGCCCTCAGCTCCCCCTCATCTCCCTGATCACACTCCATTCTTCACTGTTGCAGACGATTTTAGGCATCATCTTCAGTCACTTTTCATTAAGTTGCTCTGATATACTAACTATGTTTTTGTGACACAAAGTTAAATATTTTCTGGCAAGTTATTTTGACTTCCAGCCTGTGTAATCTTATGCCACATGTCAGTTTCCTAATTTAGTCTTCCAGTTTCCATCCTACACTCTGCAGTCACCTGCCAGCTTTCTCCTGTGCCCTGCCTCTTGTTTACCATTCTCCAGTCAGCACCTACAGCCTTCCGCAGCAGTCTGCAGTCCATCTTATTCTAATGACTGGTGATCTTTTGGTTTGCATGGGTCCCTCCACTCTCCTGACTCTTCAGTACGGAGTCCTAAAACCTAACTGTCTCTGCATTGTTGAGGTCAAATGTTTTAGATTCAGAAGTTCTTTGTCAGATTTTCTGATAAAGTAACTTAAACTTTATGCACCATTTGTCTTTTCTGCATCCTGCCCGTTATCATGTGCAGGTTTAGACAAAGACTTAAAAATACTGCCATACATACAAGTTAAATTAGGTAAATTGTTGAGTTTTGACCTATATTTGCACTCTCAAATGATGCCCGATAACTCATCTTTCATTTGTAGTCTTATTCACACTTTAAGTATTAGCTGTGGACCTGATCTGATTTGTAATAACTGCAGAGATTATGTTCTTAATCCCATTTAAATCTGTAAAGTAATAATTCCTCTGCAACTGACCTACTACTGTGCATTCAGCCCCAAAAATTACATCTGTTATTAGTCCAATGTGTATTTAATTGCAACAGTAATTGGTTTGTCCAAACTTTATTCAAAGTATTATAAAAACTGAGAGAACACTGATTTAGATAGATGTTATTAGCTGCACAAAACATGGAGACAGAGTGGATAAATAACAGCATGGCAGACCACGTAGAGTACAGGCATAGCCACGGCTTTCATCAAAATTAACTGTAACATTTTGGTCACTGAAAAATGCCTTGTTCAGCATTTGGCCGTACTAAAAGACCCACAGAGTTGGATATTCAGTTTTTCATGTAAGTACATTTTGTTTCAATGGTTCCATGTCTGTTTTTTTGATAGCGAAAATTATCTTTAGCATTATCACTGTTAACCATAGCTGTACATGAACCATCCTAACCAAGCTAGCAGTAGGGTTATCTCCACCCTCTCATCCAAATATGGTCACTTCAGGCTCCAAATATCCAAGACTTTGACAGCCAAAATATCAAACATGAGGTTTCAAAATGGGAGTACAGAAACCAAGGGGTGACATCAAGGTAGGTGTGTGTTATTTTACAGTCTATGCTTGAGAAGCGAGAATGGAGTTGGAGTTGATCACACACTAATCTTTATAAACACATATCTGTATATGAATGCTGAACAATTTAAAATTAAAATAACCACACCCATGGTTGTATGCCTCTAAGTTTCTCTTAATGTTTAAATCCATGTCTGTATAAGCAAGTATGCTTCACACACATCTTCCCCCTGACAGCACAGAGGATCTGTACCATCAGCACAGTTTCAAGGTGGGTGCCCAAGATTAGTGTCACCAGTTCAGTATCTGACCAAATGTCTCCCCTTCTGTTCCTGAGATATGACACTGAGTTATGGCCAGAAATGTGTTTAATGCAGAATATTATGATGTCATAGTAGAACTGACCTTTGACCTTTTGGAAATAAAATGTCATTACTTTACTATTATATAACATTAAACATTTGTGTGAAGTTTTGTCATAATTAGCGTAAGAATTTCTAAGTTATGGCCAAAAATATATTTTGTGAGGTCACAATGACCTTGACCTTCGACCACCAAATACTAATCGTGTATTGTTCAGGCCTAGGAGATGTTTTGTCAGATTTGAAGAAATTCCATTGAGGTGTTCTTTGGATATCACGTTCACAAGAATGAGAGAGACAAGGTCACACTGACCATGCCCTCTGACCTATGACCACCAAAATCTAATCAGATTGTTGTTAAGTCCAAGGGGAGGTTTGTGCCAAATCTGAAGAAATTCCCTCAAGGGGCTCTTGAGATATCTCGTTCACCAGAATGGGATGGATGGACAAAAGCGTAATGCCTCTGGCTATGACTATCACCAGCGCAGAGGTATAAAAAGCTAATAAAAAAACAATATTGTCATCATGAGAGGTTCAGTGATTACATTTTGGCCATAGTGTTGCGCTGCTTTTGCTCTCAACACGAATTGTTAACCTGCATGCATCCAAGGCCCACTTCAATATAAGTCAATGTTTATTGGACTGCAAATGAAAACCAGAGTGCTTCCGATACCAAAATCTTGTCCTGTTGCCTACAGATTCTGCATTCATATACAAATATCTGTTGATAGAGATTACCTGGTGAACTTGGTTGATAGTCAAAGATGGTGTAATCATTGGAATGTGTCCATGAATTAGAAGTCGACATAGACCAGGCATAGATGTGATGAATGCGTTTCTTAATCACATAAATTCCTCAAATAATTCTGGTCCAAGCATAAAAAGACTTAACTCAAAAGAAATAGCTTGAACTTTCAAAAAACTTACCTTGGACTCTGGATTACTTGTTTTATGAATTATATGCTCAATATGAGTACTTAAATGACTATTAAAATGTCTTACTCTGAATTAGTGGGGTTGGGTGTAATTTATGAGCCTGTGTAATTCATTACGTCTATTACTGTAAAAGTATTTCCACAGGCCTTATTGTGTGTGCCTGAGAAGTAAGATCTGAGTTCCAGTCCATGAGGTTTAAGGTCTTTGTGGATAGTCTGTTCAACCAAAAGATTAATTATAGTGGAGAAAAAAGACAATGTTTCTACCCCTCTGCTAATTATATGATCCATTATTGGACTCAAATGAGCAGCCGACATGACAATCCCATCTATTATCGCTCTCTTCAAATGGATTAATTACATGATGGCTTGTCCACTTTTCCCTCACCGAGGTCCCACAAAGCAAATCTCAAAGTTCTTTCATTTGTTCTTCACATACTGCAGCGTTACTTTAATTGATTGGCAGGATGATTGATCGCACTCTGCATTAGATGCTTGATCTTTGTGTGATACATCATTGCAGATACTCAAAGTGTTTCTGCAGACAATTATAGCTAAGAATTAATCCTGTTTTCCCCCACATAAAATGTATTTCTCATTCACACCTCCTATGGATATGTGCTCTATCCACTGTATATCTTTAAATGAACAGGTAACAGTTAACACTGAAGCCCCCAGCTGTGACATATTCATATTTTTAGCTATGGGTGGGCGATATATCAAAAATACTTGATGCATCAGAGCTTGTCCCAGGTGGGTAATATAAAATGACTATATTGTGAACAAAGTATAAACTGCCATGTCATTTTGTTAAGCTGCTGGCATGAGACTTGCTCTGGCCTTCAGTTCGCTCACTCTCTTTATGGCTCTCTCCCTCTCACAGTCACAAAAAAAAAAAAGATTAAAAACATTGCAATTCCAGCCCTGCCCATCCAGACTACTTTGTCCTGGGTGAAAGTGTGTGAGCAGATGTGGCAAGTGGTTTTCTACCTGCAGGGTCCCACATTAGAATTTAGGGGAATTTTGCAACCATGGAGCACCAGTGTGACTCACAAATATTGGAGTTTGTTTACCACTCACAGTGAGTAAAATCCTACCATTTAATGCTGCCGTCTTAACATTCAGCTAACAGCTAACTGTTAGCTTCAAGCTCTTCACAAAGACATCAACACCTCCAGCCAAAGATGGGGCAGGTGCTCCCAAAAAAAAAACACCACTGATTCTGCTTTAATTCATTTCATTATAACAAGCCTAAAACTACTGCGATATCATTTATAGGCCATATCGCCCAGCCCTACTTTTAGTCAATAAAACTATAGGTAGTTCCAGATGTTAAAAAGCTGTGTAGCTCAAATAGACCACTTGTTAGTTGGGCTGAATTTTTACACAACATCCATTCTGTTGAAGTTTTTGTGCCAGAAGAGCAGATTTTACAGAATAAAGAGATTCACTTTTTCCACACACCCTGCTTTTAGAAACAAAAGCACGCCATGGCATATAGCTGCCATCTAGCTCCATAATTTCCTCTCTATAATTCAGTTCTCTGTTGAATCTGTAACCTGCTATCAATCGTAATGGAAATAACTTGCTAATTTTCTCCCGATGCAGCAACCAGAGGAATTCAACATCTTCCAGTGACAGACAGACCCAATTCTTTCCCTCTGCCTCATCTCACATTTTCATACTCTCATATATTCATATTCTCAAATGAATTGTCCGCCAGGCCTGTTATGAAGCAGGAAATATGTATGAATTTGACTTGATAGCTAATAAACATCCTCAAAACAGTATGCACACAAACACATATAAAGGAGAGAGGGAGGCGAAGGAGAGAGGCACAGGAGGTGGAAGGAGAGAAAAAAAGAGGATATGACCGAGATAAAGAAAGAGATCAGTGAGGAAGAGATATCTATTATACACTCTTTTGGCAGAAAAATATCACCACAATGTCTTTGCAGAGAAAGGAGGAGCAATTGTTCCATTGATTAGCATTTCCTTCCCACAGCCAAAGAGCATCAAAATGGACCGGGAAGTCAGGGAGTTCCCCAGCAGCAAGACGTACAGTGCAACACTACAGGACACCTACAGAGAGAGACTGGACTAAACTGCCAAACTATTCTAAACCTCCCAAGATGACAAACTGCAACATTTTCACAGACCCAGAAAAATATTGTGTGCCACATACATTAAAATGCACATCAACCTACTATAATTTCACATGTTGATATTAATACTGGAGATGTACAGTATGTATGCAACTTAAATTGATTAATGTGCTTTAAATGACATATATGACTATTATCTTTCTTTTTTCATCTTTTTTACTTCTCTCTGGTTGAACAATTCATACCCCAGTTCTGGTATCATTTGCAAATGTCATTTTTTAATGCTCTGGGCAGAAAATTCGATTCATCTCCACCGCAGTAGGGCAGTGGCTCAGTTGCACATTGGCACATAAAATCAAATAGATCAGCTTTGATTGATAGTACAATGGCAAAGTTGGACAGTTTCCTGACTTTGATTTCAATGAACTGACCCTTAAATGTATGCCACTGATCATGCCTACCATTCTCTCCCAGTGTAACAGAAATCTAAAATCCCACAGTGGCACATGTAGAATGCTGTAACCAGGCCTCCCAACCACTTTTACCAATGAATTTTTAAACTTCTTTTCAATAATATTTTACCTTATTTCCATGACTTTAAGTTGTTCAAACAGGTAATATTAGGCATATAACGCGATCATCTTAACCCACTGTCCAGTAGTTCAGTGGTTAGAGCAGGTGTCCCATGCACAAGGGCAATGTCCTTGCTGCAGAGGCCATGGGTTGGATTCTATTCCGCATGTCATCCTCTCTCTCTCCACCTTTTACACTTAAGTCTGTCCTGTCAAATAAAGGCAAAAGCCAAAAAATTCTCTGTAAAGAAAAAAAATGCAGCATGGAATATGGAATGATACGTCTTTGTTTCTGCACATACAACAGACGCAAAGGTAACATTATCTGGCCTGGAAGGTGTGAAGTATGTGTCGATGCTGGCAATCTGTTACGTGGCCTTTTGGTTTTCTTGATGCTTTTTTTCCTTTAACATAGCTGACAAGAGACACTTCCCTCTTGTTGCCAATAACATCAAATGTTTAGGTGCAGAGTTTACGTCCAGCGTGGCTTGGGTCTGCCTCTCCTTGACTTGTATCGTATTTGTAATTCAAAAGCCATACATCATTATACATGAACTTCCCAGGCATTTGTGGGTAAGCAAACTGGTAGTGCTCGCCAACTTTACTGCCTTGTCAGACATTTAGTAAGACAATAGACAGTAGCTGATACTAGTGATGTTTCAGCACCTGATTTTGAATTAGTAATATAAGGAAGTGGAACATTTTGCGTAACATAAAAATACGTTTTGGCATTTTTCTGAACATATTTTAAACAACAGCCAAAACAACGTAAATTGAAAACTTGTCCAACACATTCAGCGTGTCTCAATACCAAGTACGACAAGTTCGGACTTAAGCACTTGGGAGTTTGGACTTGGCAAGTTCGACTCAGGAGTACAAACTCCCAAGGACAGCTGCCATTGCCGCTGGTCTGTGAGAAATGCATTCTGGGATACCTGGCTGTCAAAAGTCCACACGAGTCACCTCCCGATGCATCCCCAATGGACCGGGCAGAGGAAGTTCACATCCGGGCATTTGGACTGTACTTGGCTGGATGCAGACTTTGAATTGGAACAGTACTTGGACTACAACTGATGACGTTTCACAAGTCCGCAAGAACTCAGATTGAGAAAGGCCTATTCTGTTGATTCCCAACCATTCTCAGACCTGGAAAACATAGGATTTGTGGCCCACCACAATTAAAAAATCTGCCACTCCATTTTGATTTTCTATTTTTTGAGCTCAACTGTTCATTAGGAGTGCTGTTGTAAATCTTATTTTCTTATTATTCAGTCTCACAGCAGAGCGTACTCTGAGCACAGATGGAGCAGCAGCAATTCAAGTGAAACTTGACCGTAAAAGTTTGCTTTCACTTGCAAACAGCTGCTTCTCCCATTCATCAATGTGATCAGACTGACTGATCCGTTATCCACTCCAACTCTACAAGCTGCTGCTGAAGAAAAAGACGAGTTCCACCTGTGCTACCTTCATGGACCCGCAAAATCTCAGAATTTAGAGAGAGAAGACATTGATACAAAGGGAAACACAGGCAAGAAACACGCTACACTTGTATGCCTCCACACTTCAGTTTCTTTTACAAATTTACACCCATGTCTGTATAAACATGGCTGCTTCACACACATCTTTCCTCGGGCAGCACAGAATATCTATTCAATCAGCACAGTGTCAAGATGGCCATCCAAGATTAGTGTCACCAATTCAGTGTCTGACCAAATGTCTCCCCTTCTGTTACTGAGGTATGACATTGAATAATGGCCAGAAAAGTGTTTCATGCAGAATAATATTATGCCACAGTGAAGTTATTTGCTATTGACCTTTTGGATGTAAAATAGCATCACGTCATCATTTTATCATATATTAGACATTTGTGTCAAGTTTTGTCAAAAATAACCTAAGAATTCCTGAGTTATGGCCAAAAGCATGTTTTGTGAGGTCACAATCAACTTGACCACCAAATTCTGATGTTTTTTTTTTCTTCAGTCCAAGTGGACGTTTATGTGAAAGTTACAGAAATGCCCAGAAGGTTTTCCCAAAGATACTGCCTTCACAAGAATGGGATGGATGCAAGATGACATCGACCTTGATCTTTGACCATCAAAATCTAATTAGTTCATTGTTGTGTCAAAAGAAATGTTTTTGCCAAATCTGAAGAACATCCCTTGAAGTGATCTTGAAAAATCCTATTCACAAGAATGAAACAGATGCAAGGTCATGCTGACCTTGACCTTTGACCACTACAATCTAATGATTACATCATAGAGTCCAAGTGAACTTTGGTGCCACATTTGAAAAAAATCCCTCAAGGTTATCTTGAGTTATCACATTCACAAGCATGAGACAGACAAGGTCACAGTGACCTTGACCTTTGACCTATGCCCACCAAATTTCATCTAATCAGTTCACCCTTGAGTCCAAGGGGATGTTTGTGCCAAAGCTGAAGAAATTCCCTCAAGGCATATTGACAGACAACCCAAAAACATAATGCTTGCAGCGCGCGCACACACACACACGCACACACACACACGTACACACACACACGTACACACACACACACACACACACACACACACACACACACATATAAATTCTAATTCTGTGGGGAACAGTTTTTCAAATTTCCTAACTTTTCCAGGAATTACACGACCATGAGAACCCTGTGTAACCGTGAAATTGTTACAACTTTTTGAGCTATGACAGCATTTCTTGCATTTAAACCTAAACTGAAGTCCCCAAATGTGACTCAGCAGATTTAATTAGGCACACAGACAGACACTCAGCTGGAGCCCTAAATATACTGGCAGATCTCTCTCCCCCTCTGTGACCACTTCCACTGCTAATAATACTAATTAAGTGGTTCTTCAATTACTTCTATACTCATTCTGTTTGCTCAGCTGCAAACATCAATGTTCAAACAGTCTCTGTGTCTCTTTCTGTCAGATGATGTAATTATATAGGCTTTCCTCCATGAATGTTGAGGTTAAAGCATTGCAAAAGCCAAAAAGCACATCAGTGAGTACTATAAACAGGTCAATAAATAACTGTACAAATCGAAGAAAACAAAATACTGTTTCTCTGAAACATCCAAATGTTTGGACCTTCCAACACCGCTCGACTGAAAGTGATGATAAGTGATGAGTGGTGATGGCTGTCCAATTCTCAAACAAACCAAGGCTCATAAGGACTTTGTGTGTTTCCCAAAATTCCTTTTACTGTGGATGTGACTATTAAATACAAAATTATGATGATCATCTAAATCCACAGAGCTCAAACATGTATTTACATGAAGACATTTACCTTTTTTTAATGAATTATTTTAAGAAAAAACATGAGTATTGATGTAGCAAAAGTTGAAATTGCACATATTCATAACAGCTTTATAGCTTCTTTGCAGCTAAGCCACATTGCTGATCACAGAACATTAAATAAAATGGAAGTTGTGTGGATATATTATGTTTTCAATCGGGTCATTTTGTAAATATTGGTGTTGAAGAACTTTTTTTAGCCATTTCAGGGCAGCTTGATGTTGAGCTGATAAAGGCTACCTAGTGCTCCCTCAAATTGGGACACAGGCACAGCCCTCTGTCCCTCTTCTTTCTTCAATGCACTATTAACTGCTAATCTTCCCGCCATTTTGATGCTGCATCTAGAATACTATAGCAACTATGCAGAGACGGACTAGCAAGCTACTTAAACACAAAGAAAGGCTGTGTTAACATCGTAGCAGTCATGTAGCAACAAGCATTTAGCCACGTTTAAGCAAAGCATTGTATAAGACTGTTCTCCTCAAACAGGAAGTGCAATTAAAACTTCCTCAGAAAATTCTGACTTTCTAGTTTAACACTATGGATTTGTTTTTGTTGGTATATATTATGACATATTTCCACAGCTGCTGAACTGAATCAGATGCCCGTTTCTTGCTCAGCAAAAACAACTTTTGAATCAAAGTGGATTTAATTAAAGTGAGAGGGCTGAATATCACAGTGATATGGTTTTAAAGTTTGCTTCAGAAAGAATGAGAGGAATAGAGAGAGGGGATGAAGTGGAGTGAGAGATACAGAGAAACCCACAAAAATATACCAGAAGATAGAGGAAGGACAGCTGGAGAGTGAGAGCTATGGGCACAGAATGAAGGGAAGAGAGAGAAAGAAGAAAAGAAAGAAAAAAAGAATCAAAGGCCGGTATCTTCAGAGTAGTTGAGCAGCAGGTTGTGACAGAGGCAGCCTTCTGAGACTAAATGTGTTCTCCAGCTCTGGCACCCTCACTGCCCGCTGTGTCAGCCCACACAATGTCTGCCTGGTCAACCATAACATTCTTGTCTGGACACACATATAAACACACGACCACACACAAGGTGCACACACACTTGCACAGAAAGACTTGCTCCTCTGACTTACTTCGTGTTACCTCCAGCTTCCACCATGATGAAAACGAGTGTAGGCTTTTGTTCAGACACAAGGGGATTGGCACTCCTCTCCCTCACCCTTCTTTTTCCTCTTTTTTCGCTCTTTCCCTTGCTAAATAAATCCAGAGTAAGTGGTTGCAGCCAGGATCTGTTCTGCTTCTTTCTCATTGATTTCTCCCTCTGTCTCTGTCTCTCTTGTCATTGCCCGTTTCTCCTTCCTCACTACCAATCACTGCTTCCTTAATTGAACCTTACGGACGCAACTTGCAACCCCAATTGTGTTTTCAATCCTAGAACGAAGACAATACCGTATGCACCCACATTAACACATAATTACACTCAGCTAAACTTGGGCCCAGAGGTATGATTTCCAATGCATAATGCATGAACAAACTGAAGCAAACCCATGTGAACCCCAGAAAGCAGGGTCGTGATTGAACCATGGACCCTCTTGATGTGAGACGGCACTGCCAGCCCCCAAGACAACACAAATATGACAAAAATACAAACTAGTTTTTCTTTGTGGGTATTATATTTTGATCTTTATGCAGTAACTTTTGCAGGGTTTTACTGCAATGCATTCTCCTAAACCACGTTTTAAGACTCAATCACAGCATCCGTTACCATTAGTTTATGTGAGTGTGTATGCGCTTTTATGTTAGTACCAGGTGAAGTTTGAAATGTTTAGAGCAAGTACATTTTTCAAAGTGAGAATATTTTGAGAAATGTGTGCTGTGTTGTGACAGATTATTCAGTCTCTTGTCCCTATAGACCCAGCTAGATGAAACATTTCAGGTTTGCGTTTCCCTTTGCAGAGAACCATGGCCACATTTTCACTTCAAAGAGAAAGATTTATGTCTGATATACTGTGTTTGCAGGCATGCATGTAAAGGTGTGTGATGCACTGTATGTGTGATGCTGGCTGAGGTTGCACGCTTCTTTTCGAAGTGAGATCATGCAGTCTGTATCCCCATATGGTCCTGCCCTGCCCCAGAAAACAATGTGAAAGGCTAGTGCATATCAGCAGTTTGGTAAACAACCTCCTAATTAGACTCATTGATTACACACACCTGGCTCAGTCAGCCATGAGATAACTGTGTCTAAGGGGCCAGCCGACATTATGTCAATCTAAAAGCTTTCATACTGTAGCCTCTGGTATGATGCAATGTCTGAGAGAGAGAGAGAGAGAGAGAGAGAGAGAGACAGACAGACAGACAAA
This sequence comes from Epinephelus fuscoguttatus, assembly GCF_011397635.1. Lineage (NCBI taxonomy): Eukaryota > Metazoa > Chordata > Actinopteri > Perciformes > Serranidae > Epinephelus > Epinephelus fuscoguttatus. Next base: position 33,167,285 of record NC_064763.1, on the reverse strand, counting down.
CAGAGAGTGAAGTCATGCATCACGCATGACTGAAGAAGAGCATGAAGTAGAGGAGGTTATTGCAGATTGCCAGACCAGTATAAAGTCAATCTTTGCATAGGCACCGTTAGGTAATTGCCTTTAAGCTCAATTCCAACTCTTTCATTTACCATGAAACACTTTACATTTAACTATTGGTACCCCACCTACACATCATGTCTTATGCTAGACATGGTAGGGTTACCAAGCCCACCAAATTACACAGAATATACCATTTGTCATTGCCTTCCAAAACAACAAGTACAGATGGGGCTTTTTCGGTAGAACAACATTATTTGTCAGAGCTTACCAAAGCAACATACACTCAGTTGCCAGTTCATAAGGTACACTGAGCTAAAACTAATGCAGTCTAATACAAGAGTCCTACAATAAATTCTACATTCATGAATGCTATAATGTTTAGTTTTTGTTAAAATTGTTTTAGAGAGGTGTTGATTAACCTTTCTGATTCTGGAGGCTGCAGTTTGTGATGCTGTTAAATTGTATTGCATTACAGTGACACATGTTTCTAAAATTTTTGTCAATTCCAAGTAAACCGAACAGGGTAGCAACAACAACAGAAACACCCGTCTGTTCAAGTACAGTGACTATCCTGAAATGGCCCAAAGGTAATGCCGCATTCACATGGAATCAGGTAGATGGCAGGCAGCAGACGGGCGACATCTGCTGGACGGAACAAGAGAAATAAACAAGCAGTCCGATGGAACGGCACGACGGCAAAATGAGACACACGTGACTCGTGACATGTGATTGTTGCTATGGCGATGTCTTTTGCTGCAGACTCGGTCTATGGGCTACAGAGAGCTAATGTTAGCCAGATCGCGTCCCATATGTACGCTTTCTTGGAAGCATCATGGTAGGCTTTTTAAGTTTGGTCATATAATTCTGGGTGCTGCTGCACCAAAAGCACTAGCTTTTCGTTGTCGAGTTCAGCCATGTTTTCTTTTCTGTTTTGGAACTAGGTCACATTCGGTTAATATTTTAACTTTGGACGGCAATGCCGTCTACCATTGCCGTGGACAGTATTCTCTGCCAGCCTCGCCCAAGTTTTACCGTCCTTCTCTCATCCACTAACATGACATCCGGTTTGCCGTCTGCCGTTTGCCTGATTCCATGTGAATGCAGCATAAGCCATAAACTGCCAGAAGTATAAAGTTACAGTTGCCAAAAACGATTCTAAAAAAAGTAAATTTCAGAGTTACAGAAAAGGCCCTTTTTGGAGAACAAGCAAGGGGTTAAAACTTACAGCCATTTTGCAGCAATGAAAGTAAATTAAGCCTTAAAAGTTGATACAGACAGTTCCCACAGGTGTCCCCAGATTTGTTGATTACTTACAAACCTTCTGTTTATATAAACGTGATGTTGGAACTGGCTGTGTTATTACACCCTCTTAAGCATTATTTGAACAATATAGCACGGCAGGAAGCAGTATATTGCTATCATAATGGCAAGAGAAAGACAAAAGAAGCCTGACAAACCTTTATATTCCTTCACAGTACAGTTCTTCCCTTTAGAGAAATTACACAGAAAGCCAAGGTGTCAGTGATGGTACAGTTTTCTACACCATCAAAAGGCACTAGGAGACGGGAGGAAACTGACAGGAAGAGGTCTGGCAGACCCAAAGCCAAAACAGCATTTCTAGACAAATTCTTGAGAGTAAACAGCTCATGTGATAGGCAGCACACAGGACAACAGGTTCAAGCATAGCAGCTGGGTTTCAAGTGTGACTTCAAGACTTCTAGCTGCAGTGCTGACAAGCCGAGTGGCAGTAAGAAAGTCACTGCTAAGATGGCAAAAAGAGAAAGAGAGGCAGGTCCACTTGCGGGCCATGATGCACTGCCACTGGACTACTGAAGAAGACCGGAAGAATCAAAAATTGAAATCTTTGGTTCATCACAAAGGGCTGTTGCATGCCAATGAGTAGGCGAAAAGATGGTTCCTCAGTGAGTGACACTAATTGTCAAAGATGAAGGTGGAGGCATGATGGACGGGGGCTCTTTCACTGGATCCAGAGTTGGCTACTTGCCCAAAGTGACTGGCATCCTGAACCAAAAGGGCTACCTCAGCATTTTTAAGCACCATGCAGTACTCTCTGGTCTATGCCTGGTTGGTCAGGTCATCCTACGCCTATGTAAGAACTACCTTAGAAGAAAAGAACAAGATTGTACGCTTCAAATCATGCTATGGCCAGCACAGTCTCCAAACTTAAACCCTATTAAGTTGGTTTGGGATGAACTAGACAGAATGGTGAACACATAGCAATCCACAAGCTAACATATTTGTGGTTGAGTGTTGTGTGGAACTTTCTAAACAATATTTGATTTCCGCTTGAAAAAAACAAAATCCAAGGCAACTCTTCTCTGGTGTAAAAGTTAAAAGGCCTTTATTAAATGGCTAGTTCATGATGAACATTAAAATCACCAACGTGTTTCGGCCATGCTCACTGGCCTTCATCAGGGCATAAAGCTACAGGGTTCACAGGTGGCCTAAATGAGGCCCTACTCAGACATGGGTGGAGCTAATCAACACTCCTTTTGCCAGACTGCAGGCATGTAAGCAAAACTCCCTCTGCACAATGTATTCATAACTAGAAACCTGCATTATAGGGCCAGTAGGCAAACAATGAGAATATAACAGATATAATTAGGAAAAAATCACAATAAACCATCAATAGGTCAAATTCTATAAGGAGAACAAAATATATATATATATACATACATACATACATACATACATACATACATATATATATATATATATATATATATATATATATATATATATATATATATATATATATATACATATATACATACATACATACATACATACATACATACATATATATATATATATATATATATATATATATATATATATATATATATACATACATACATACATACATACATACATACATACATATATATATATATATATATATATATATATACATACATACATACATACATACATACATACATATATATATATATATATATATATATATATATATATACATACATACATACATACATACATACATACATATATATATATATATATATATATATATATACATAGACTGCATTCAAAAGCAGAAGTAACATGCAAATTAATAGAATATATACATAAAGCACAAGCACAAAGACAACCAAAAATAACACTAAATATATGCAAACGGATAAACGAAGCAGGAAACCTTTACATAGGAAGTATTAATTTACAAAAATGGAGTACGGTCAAGGTCCTCATTAATTCCCGGATATACAGTAGCTTTCAATTTGAAAATCCATTCTGCCTCTTTTTGATTGAGACATTTCTGTCTATCCCCTCTTCTATCTGCCTCAGGGACATGGTCAATGCCCATAGCCAACAAAGAGGAGGGGTCATTGCCATGATGTTCTTTGAAATGTTTAGCCATAGGGTAGTCCAGGTTACTTATCCTGATTGCATACTTATGTTCTGCAAGTCTATCTTGAAAATTTCCAGCATATGGTAGTCAAATCAACCCTGAGTTCAGAACCAAGTGGGAGGCTATTCTCAATAAATGCTCCTGTGATCTAATGTTACTTCTTATTGAGGAATCCAATAAAGATAGAGAACTGATCAAATTGGAAACTGAAGAAGTAAAACAGAAGATAACTCAACATGAAAATCAACAGGAGAAGGAGCCACTAGAAACTAAGCTGAAAGAGGACATTGCTAAATTTAAAGCAACACTGAAGCAGGATAAACTACGCAAATGGAGCAGGGATGAAAATGATTACAAGGAAGGCACTGTGTATGCTTGGTCTAAACAGAAATCTACACACCAAGGCCAGCAACAGGAGAGACGTAGACCTCGCACAGTGTCTTTCAACTTCACCAGCAGTGAGGATGAGGAATCCACCAGGAGGGAGAAGAATGATAAAGAGCATTTTTTAGAGGAACCCACACAAGGGGAGCTAACGCCCTACAGAGAGAGAAAGGGCCGAAGAGGAAATCCACACGGAGGGGGAGGAGGAAACCAAGTACAAGCTCGAAATTACTACACACGCAGCATGAACCGGTGATCAACATATCTGGTAAACCACTCTCAAATGAAGTTATAAAAGTATTATCTAAAGGACTGTCTTTTGCACCAACGTATACCTCTAAAGAATTTGACACCAGAATTGACTGTTTTCGTTTTTACAGAAGACTGCATCTGAGATTATGGTATAATCTAAATATCCATCTACCTGAATATAAACCTACCTATGATACAGGTCAGACTCCAACTCTTCAAATGTATCCCCCTGTTTCTCCATTCAAACCACAATCTACATTTTGCCCCACAGTACCTAATTCTACTGTACAAACTTTTATCAAGAAGATGAACTATGATATTGAGAAACTTTATACCAATCCATGTAGGAATGTTAAACAGAATCTGACTAAATTGGAAAGGGATGCCCTGAGAGATCCAGCTAAAGATAAAGACATTATAATTAGAAGAGCAGACAAAGGTTCTGGTGTAGTGGTATTGAACGGGGACAAATATATTCAAGAAGCGCTCAGACAATTAAACAACACTGCCTTCTATCAATCTCTTTCTCTTAACCCTACAGAATCTCTTAAGAGAGAACTGATGGACATCCTAACAGAGGCTAAAACCAACAACTGGATTACAGATCAAGAGTTTTGTTTCCTTTTTAATGAAAACCCTCGCCTGGCAGCTTTTTACCTACTACTACCTAAGGCTCATAAAGATCTGGAAAATCCGCCTGGACGACCAGTGATATCTGGTAATGATTCTTTAACTGAACCAGTCTCTAAGTATATTGACTATTTTCTGAAACCTCTACTGCATATGGTGCCGGCATACATACAGGACACTACTAGTGTGCTTAATAAAATCAATGAGCTAAAAAATATTGGTAAAGACTCCGTTATGGCCACTATGGATGTTGAAGCACTGTATACAAATACAGAACACGAGCAAGGTCTGACAGCTCTTCAACATTACTTGAGTAAACGCCCAGAGGCAGATGATCCCCCTACAGAGTTCATTTTAAGATTAACAGAGCGGACACTGAATAATTCTATATTTATTTTCCAAGACAAACTTTTTAAACAATCTAAAGGCTGTGCTATGGGCGCATGTTTTAGTCCTAGCTATGCTGGTCTTTTTATGGGTAAATGGGAAGAAGACTTTGTATTCAGTGCAGAGAATAATGTTTTTGCTCATCATATTATATGGTGGGGAAGATATATTGATGATGTCATTTTGCTGTGGTCGGGAGATGAAAATGAATTATTACAATTCCATCAATACCTTAATAGCACAAATTCTAATATAAAACTGTCGCTTGACTACAGCAAAACTGACATTAATTTTCTGGATTTGAATATCTCTAAGACTGCGGATGGAGAGCTACATACCTCAATATTTAGGAAATAGATAGAAATACAATTCTCCATGCAAAATCTTTTCATACAAAATCTCTTATAGAAAATATTCCTTTTGGCCAGTTCCAGCGCTTGAGACGCATCTGTGATCAGGCATCAGATTTTACAGAGAAAAGTGAGGAGATGGAAGCTCGTTTTCTTCATAGGGGCTATAAAAGACAGATGGTCAAACAGGCAAGTAACAAAGCCGGAGCCCTTAATAGGGACTCTTTGCTACAAAGAAAACCTGTGAGGGAGGCACCTAAAGGTGTGTATTTTACAACTAAATATAGCACAGAAGCCTTCAAAATTAAAAATATCATTAAGAAAAATTGGAACATAATTGAATGTGATAACACTCTCAAGGACATTTTCCCTGAACCCCCTGTTGTGACCTTTAAGAGGGCACCTACTTTGAAAGACAGAGTGTCTCATAGTCATTTACCAGCTGCACATCCCAATAACTGGCTAAAATCTGAACTTAAGGGCTGTTACAGATGTGGCCATTGTCCTCATTGTAATAATATTGTTAAATCTAAAACCTTTGAAGTTAGAAATAAAAATATCGTATTCATCATTTTATCAATTGTAAAACCACCTTTGTGATTTACAAACTTGAATGTCAGGTATGCCGAATCTTTTACATTGGCCGTACTAAACGCAGGTTACAAGATAGACTTGCAGAACATAAGTATGCAATCAGGATAAGTAACCTGGACTACCCTATGGCTAAACATTTCAAAGAACACCATGGCAATGACCCCTCCTCTTTGTTGGCTATGGGCATTGACCATGTCCCTGAGGCAGATAGAAGAGGGGATAGACAGAAATGTCTCAATCAAAAAGAGGCGGAATGGATTTTCAAATTGAAAGCTACTGTATATCCGGGAATTAATGAGGACCTTGACCGTACTCCATTTTTGTAAATTAATACTTCCTATGTAAAGGTTTCCTGCTTCGTTATTTTTGGTTGTCTTTGTGCTTGTGCTTTATGTATATATTCTATTAATTTGCATATGTTACTTCTGCTTTTGAATGCAGTCTATATATATATATATTTTGTTCTCCTTATAGAATTTGACCTATTGATGGTTTATTGTGATTTTTTCCTAATTATATCTGTTATATTCTCATTGTTTGCCTACTGGCCCTATAATGCAGGTTTCTAGTTATGAATACATTGTGTAGAGGGAGTTTTGCTTACATGCCTGCAGTCTGGCAAAAGGAGTGTTGATTAGCTCCACCCATGTCTGAGTAGGGCCTCATTTAGGCCACCTGTGAACCCTGTAGCTTTATGCCCTGATGAAGGCCAGTGAGCATGGCCGAAACATGTTGGTGATTTTAATGTTCATCATGAACTAGCCATTTAATAAAGGCCTTTTAACTTTTACACCAGAGAAGAGTTGCCTTGGATTTTGTTTTTTTCAAGCTGTACTACATGTCCTGACCAAAGAGCACCTTCCTGGATACCATGATACTGCAACCCACATGAGCGCTGTTGTCTTCAATATTTGATTTCCATTGTAGAAGAATACCTAGCAGTTCTATCCACAGACTGCATTAAAAAAAGGTTTTTAGGCCTTGAATTTTGCATTTTGGCAGTCGGCATCACGTTTTTTTGCAGCCAGAAGTGACCATATTTGTATGAAACGGTGGGGCTGGGGGAGGATGAGGGGTGGATCTGAGTGAAAACCTGGGGACACTATACACGCCCACCTATAATGGCAGCCTGGCTGGACCTCGCCTCGCGGCTACAGTATGCAAAACCAAGTCCACCACTATTTAAATATACACAGTGCCATGGATATGCATTGCTACACCTCTATCCTGATTGACAGTTCACTTCTCAATCACAAGGTAGGCCTGCCCTGAAGCATCCCCTGCTTTATTATTATTAATGTGCGTGCCTGTGTGTCTCAGATACTCAGGTAATTGGGCCATTGTTGTTATGTAGATAGGTAGCTCGCCTGCTGCCCTGAAGCCAGCATTGGTGTAGAGAATGTCACAGCAGGGTAGAATTACCCATATGAAACAAGTCACTGTTATATTCAGATTGATGAGTGCCATCGGGAACAACAAGACTTTGTTTCTCTGTCTCATAGAGACGGCAGCCCTCATTTTGGCAGAGAGAACATGGCTGCTTTCCAAATCTCTGACATTCAGAGGAGGATTGCAGTGCCTGCAGAAAGTCTACTGGCCTATCCTCCTCGTTTCTGGACAGTTCTATTATTATGGGTATTTAGTCTGCCCAGTCTACCCATAGCTGCAAGGTGAAGCACAGACTTTCCGTAATATATGTAAATTTTGCCAGGAATATTGCAATAACATATTGCTTCAAATGTGCTTCCAAAGATATTCGGCTTACCTTTAGGTTGGTAGTGAAGGATTTTTGGAGGACAGCACCCCAGAAAACATTGTTCTAATTAAAACTTTGTCCATTTGTGTTAATGGAACATTCGCTGTATCTTTTTTTTTTTAAATGAAAGAATGAGCAAAGTGTGAATTAAGATGTAAATATGCAGTGTAACTGGGTTCCCTCCTGCTCTCTGCTTCAGAAACAAATGACAGCCGACGACATAGACATAATTATTGGAGTGTGTAGGAATGGCTTATTACGATCAATAATGATACTTTAGAGGTTGTGTGTGTGTGTGTGTGTGTGTGTGTGTGTGTGTGTGTGCGTACATTACAAATGGCCTAAATCCATAGGGACTGATCTGTCCCACCCTCCTCTAATAAAAAGGGCGTAAGAGCACTTGTCACAGCACTAGCAGCCTTTTCTCCTCATCCATCTAGACTGACCTCGCCCTCACCTCTTTTTCCCACTTCTCTTCTCTGCATAGTTTTTTGGCTCGTTTTCTTTGTCTTTGTGATTACATTTTCCCCCTCTTGAACATTTTTAATCTTACCAGTTTACCTGGGATGTTTGGTATACTGTAAATCTTGCAGTGTGTCTTCTGTCTTATCTGTCACATCTGCTCCATTACTCTGCTTCACCCCCTCTATATTGCACTGCCCCCACAGTCTCCTCCTCCTCTTTCTCTCGGCCGTCTCATTACGAAAGCTAAATTAACCATGGCGCGTTCCTTCAGAGCATGCAGCGGTTTTACAGCGCCATCGGTCTCGCCTCACAAAAACTCTGTCATGTAATTGAATATCAAGTCTACCGAGGCCCTTCATAACTGACTGACACTCTGCAGGCACATAATTGCACACGCAGATGCATCTATACAAACAGACACATGTAAAGGCATCTTAGTTGGCTAGCTGACGCTCTCATCTCCAGTAGCTTACAGCGAGTGCTCAGCGCCTTGCTCAAGGGCAGTGCATATGGCTGCTGCTGGGTCTGATGCCAAATCAGCACAGTGATGAAGGTATCTGTAGCTGCAAGGCCACACTGCTGCCAGTGTGTACAATGTAGACAAGCACACAGGCAGTAGGTGAGCTAGAAAGAGTCTTTCAGTCGAATTTATTTGACATTATTATTGTAGCAATAAATAATTATCTTTCTTGCCAGAAATGTAGTTCTGTTAACTTTCCTTATGGTTTCTTTAAATGCCACAAATTCATTATTACTGTCAAGCAAACACCCTGGATAACTAACAGGGTCTGGCAGTAAAAAAAATAAGAGGAATACATTTTGTCCTAGATGATTAGCTCCTAGACAGGACGAACTTGGCTTGCTTAGCCGAGGTTTCACCCAAATGAAATATGCTGTCTTTTGGCCATATGAAGAGACAACTTGCAGTCTAAAAATTATTCTTAATCTCACTGAATTCTTTACTTATAATTAGGGTCGGGTACCGAAACTGGTGCCAATATGCCACCAGTTTCTATATGACTGGTACCTATCAAACCAGATTAACAATGTAGACTTCAGTGCCTTATTTCAGTGCCAGATTGTATGCATAGCAAATGTGTGGTTGAAAAAGGTGTGAGTGCTGTTTAGGGTATTCGTCAGTGAATAAGTTCTGAAGCTCCTCAAGACCCAAGCCAGGCTCCCATGCTACTTGCTAGCTGCTGATTATAGGGACTTAGCTTACAAGTTAGCAGGCAAAGTTTGCCAACCCACCCCCCCCCACCCCCATGGGAACCTGACCAGGCTCACTTAAGCGGGATTGTTACAGTAGACAAGCTATTCTCATTGTAGTAACAATGTCAGCTGCTCCTAAACAGAAAATGTAGAAATTTCTGGCTGCTGAGTCTCTGCTGAGTTAGAGACAATTATTGATCCCAATTAACAAATGACTTTGCTGTTACTGATAGTATAACTGTTAAGTTTTGAATTTTTGTAGTTGGGTTAGGTTTAATTTATTATGTGAATTTGTCAATAGTGTTTTGTATTTCACAAAAAAAAAGTTCTTTAATGTTGTTTACCACTCCTTTATTGTTTCTTTTTTTTGAGTTTTAGTTTAGGCACTGGTACCATTTTAAGGTTATGGTTTCAGCAAGGTATTGGAAAAACACAAACGATATCCAACCCTACTTAAAATCATCTTTTGTGTGTTCTCTTATGCAAAGCCAATATGGCTGAGTCATCAATATATAAAGATACGTTTTCAGCACAAGCCGCAAATAAAGATGTAACAAATTATGGAAGATTTATAGTTCTGTGGTACTTTTTCTATAAAATACACCAACAGCATCACAATAGAGATCTGTTTTGATTAAATACTTGGCTTGTGTTTTGTGACAGAACAACAAATTCTCTTGTCTCATTATTGTCAATTCTGCCTGCAAGAAAAGACCCACTATTGAATCTCCTGAACACTCTACTGCATGTAGTACAGTTTGATTCTTTTGTTGATATGGTACACAGTGAGTCAGTACTAAGCAGGGTTGGAAATAAATGTTTTTGTCCATCTGCCACTGTGACTGGTGGATTCAAAAATCTACTGGCCACTTAATAGATTAGCATTGTTTTTTGGCTGGGGAGAAAAGAAAATCTAGCAGCCAATTGCATATTTTACCAGCATTTGGCTGGTGCTGATTTTTAACCCTGGTATTTAGTAAACCACAGTGTTTCAAGTTTTTGGTGATGAGATATATTATGGTGGTATTATTGTACAACTATTAAGATTAGGATTTAAGATTTGTTTCTATATGTGATGTGTTTGTTTGGGTTTTTTTACATTAAATTGTAAGTATATAGATATTTTGTAAGTTATTACTGATGACTCTTTAGGCTCTTCATGGTCTCTGTCCCAGCTTTATCTCCAACCTCCTAGTACCGTACATGCCAGGATGTCCTCTGAGGTCCTCGGGCAGAGGTCATTCATATGTTCCAGAGGTCTGGCTGATACCTAAAGGGGACAGAGCGTTTGCAGACAGGGCCCCAAGGCTCTGGAACAACCTGCTCAAGGAAATCAGGTCGGCCCAATCTGATATTTTTTTAAAAATCCCTTCATAAAACATACTTACAGCCTTTCCTTATTTTAAAAAGTTCATTTAAACCGTCTTTTATTTCCTCATCAGATCTTTTAAAAGTTGCTGTTGTCATGTCTTGTCTGTTTTAATTATTGACATGTAAAGCACTCTGTAACTCTGTTTTGAAAAGCGCTTTATAAATAAAGACTATTATTAAGTATTTCATTTGCATTTTCTTTTTTGCAGTGCAGAGTTACAGTTAATCTTTATCAAACTGATTCTGGCTCGAGAGCATTTATTTGAACTCTTGGAGGTATCCCCATAACTTATATTTCATGGACAAAGTCATGATCAGACAGTCTCATCAGGCACTAGTATCTATTACAGGAAGTATGTGTGTGTGCTGAACCTCTCTCCTGTATGCCTTTGTGCATAATATATGGCTTGAGTTTAGGTCACTCTGTCTCCTTTCCTTGTAAATGCACTACCTGTCTCCACCAATACATTTATAGATTCATGTGTGTCCATTACTGGGTGTCTTCAGACACCTCTCAGACAAGAAACAAAGTGCCTGTCCATTCATTTCACCTCAGATTTAAATAGAAATAGAAGGTATAGAAAACCTGAAATGCCATGCTCTCAGCTGAACCTGTCTGGGTACTGATGCCTCAGTATGCCAAAGTATTGGCAGTTTGTATCAGCTTTGCAGACATATTTTCAATCCCAGAATGCGCATTCATATTAAATGTCAGACATGCACATCTATATGCATTACTGCACTTCAGCCCAGCTGTAATGACAAGAGGCTGCCGTTAGTCTGTGGGTATTTGCCAGCATAAAAAAGCCTGTTTTAACATTGAGGTCCTGTCAATTTAGGTTCACCTACTTTACATATTCCTGTTTCCTGAGGCTTGTCTTTGATTTCACACTGTCTTTTAAAAAAGGCTTTGTTGTATCACAAACTTCAATCTCTATTGCCCTTAGCTGTTGATTCTTTTCCACGGTTACTGATTTTGGTCCATCTTGTTTGCCCCAAATCCCCAAACGCCTCCAAGCTTTACTGATGCCGCATGCTGCCCCCTACGTTCAGCCTCCACTAATACAGTCTGCGCAGCCAGCTGTGGTGTAATTAATTTCTCATTAGTCTAGGCAATAATGACTATCTCGCAATCTTGCTTGCCCTTTCTCTCTCTCTCTCTTTCTCTCTCTGACTCTGTCTCCCTGCTTGTGTATCTTTTATCGTCCCCCTCCCCAATCTCACCGCTGCTGCCAATGCCCTGCTGGAGGGAAGTATTCACATCCTCTCGAAAAAAAAAAAGAAAGCAAACAAACAACAATTAGCTTCCTGTTGACATGGAGAATGGTAGACTCATCTCCTGCAAATTACCCCTCGCTGAGGAATGGGCAACTGAGATTTTCACTTTAGGTGTTCTTTAATGAACCGTCTACGTCGAAGCTAATCATTTACTGGCATGTAGCAGCCTAGCCCCCACTGAAAGCACACACCAAACACACAGGACAAAGCAGCTATTCAGACAACCACTTGTAACTATGCAATTACCATAACTGCATGTTTTAAACTAAAAGCCAGTTCAACCTGTCTTTATCCTTTCTGGATCAAAAAATGTCTCACTAAGTCTTTCTTTCTCTACACCTTTAAATTCAGATGGTTTGGTGATACAGGTATAAAATGTTGCGAAATCTTTACTTTTCCTCCTTTTATCTGTGTGTATTTACCTAAAAACAGAGGATTAAAACTATCTATAAAGATATAATAATGACAATAACATTCATCATATCTAACTAAATATAATACAAAAATGTTACCTATGGGTATCATTCTCTCCCAACCAATCCCCTCCCTCGCTTGAGTTACTGCTTCAAGCAAAGGAGTTCAAGTGTCTCAGGGTCTTGTTGAGTGTAACTGGAGCGTGAGATGGATCAGCAGTTTGGTGCGGCTTCTGCAGTGATGGGGGCGCTGACCATCATGGTGAAGAGGGAGCTGAGCAGGAAGGCAAAGCTTTCAATTTACTGGTCCATCTACTTCCCAACCCTCACCTATGGTCTTGAGCTCTGGGAAGTGACCAAAAAAATGAGATCATGGATACAAGCTGAAATCAGTTTCCTCTGTGGAGTGGCTGGGCTCAGCCTTAGAGATAGGGTAAGGAGCTCCGACATCTGGAAGGAGCTCGGTGTAGAGCCGCTGCTCCTTCGCGCCAAAAGGGGTCAGCTGAGGTGGTTCGGGCATCTGATCAGGATGCCTCCTGGGCGCCTCCCGATAGAGGTGTTTCGGGCACATCCCACTGATAGGAGGCCCCGGGGCAGACCCAGAACACGCTGGAGGGACTACATATCTCATCTGCCCTTGGGGTCCCCCAGGAAGAGCTGGAAAGCATTGCTGGAGAGAGGGACGTCTGGAGTGCTTTGCTTAGCCTGCTTCCCCCACAACCCGGACTCAGATAAGCAGATGAAAATGGAGGGATGGATGGACAAGAACGTTAAAGCTGACAAATCACAAACAGGATTTGGCATGAAGGGAACACTGTGGCTTCCTATCTGGGGCAAAATGTGCATTTAAACGTTCTGATTATGACCTTTTCTCACAAAAGAATAAGGACTTTTGAACTTAGTCAGAGAAAATTATCTTTTTTTCTGGCCATCTTGACATTTTTTCAAGACATTTAGGGAAATACATAGCCCTAACACCATGACATTTGGAGCACAAGAGCATGAAATTCTGTTCATCCTGTGTTTCATGAGCTAATGTGCCTCTCGCTCACTCTGCACCATATCCATTTGCTGCATATTTGATCATTTTTTCCTCTTCCCTCACTTTCCTTCGCTCCTTCCCCTCATCCATACTGGTATGAGCCCCACTGCCCATCGCTCAAACTGCAGTACCGTGCCAGATAAAAGTTTGACTTTGATCACTGTCTGCCAGCTCTGCTCCTCACTTCTTATCAAATATACCACTGTCTAATTTTAGTTCTGCTCAGAGCATCTGTTCCACTTGTTCATGATGCTTCACTGAAAGTTGACAAAGCCTTTGTAGGCTTCTTCTTGGATACCAAGTGGCATCATAATGAAGCAACTCATCTTATGCAAAGTTTGACCCTGGATATTCAACGTTTGAGTGGTGACAGCTTGTTTTTAATTCTGCTTGTGAATTAGTATTTTAGTTGTCACCTGGATTAGATTCTTTTTTTCTGTTGCAAGTTTCTTGCAATAGAGATGTAAATCGTGAATCTTGAATCATGACACCTTTGATCTGGCTGTATGGTCCCCCGTTTGTTTTTCACTTTACAACTGCAGCATAAATATTTCATTTTGTTTCCAAAGAAGTAAGTGCAGTCTAAAGTTTTCCATCCAAACCAAGTCTGAATGATATATAATACAATTAAAAGTAGTTCTAACATGCAATCCTCCCTCACTAAGTCAAGGAAGCTAAATAATTTAACACTGCTTATTATTAATCATTTATCAATTAAATGCAGGCCCATCCCCTCTTACACAATGGAACTTTGATATTACAGGGAGACACTTTCAATCACTGAGTGTTCTTCCTAATTGGGTAAACAATGCTGGGGCTTATTACAAGAGAGATCAAGCTATTAGAGGGTCAAAGAGATGAGCTGAGACCTGTGCTGTCTTTTTTTTTTTCCTCACTGTGCTTCCAAAGCCTGAACACACACGTTAATGTCAAATAATAAAATTCTGAATGGAATTGAGGTAGTGTTTATTTTGGAAAAGCACAAGAATGCAGGGACGTAATGCCAAAGTTCACACAAACACAGACAAACAACTGCAGCGTAAAGGTCTTAGGTTTGTTATTGCACATTGTGTCCACGTTTCAGGGGTGAGAAGCTGAATTAATTTGTTTGAACACAGTAAATGAGAGTTGTCTGCAATGTCAGAACGCTTGCACACACACACACACTCCAGTCTCCCTGCCGATCTGCTGGACGTGTGCATCTGCAAAATCTTTGGGTGCATTTTAAGATGATCCAGCTTTGTGTGGCTAAATGCATTTGCATGTGTGCATGTTTGTGTTCCCATGTGTGTCGACACTAGGGTTGAGTACAGAACTCGGTACTTAAAAAGGGTACCAACTGAATCATGCTGGTACTACCAAGTACCAATTCACGTTAAATCCATCTCTGCCAAATTTCAGTACCTGAGAGTGCACCTGGGTGAGAATGTCGTGTTTAGGCAAGAGGCAGAAGAGCTGCAAAGCACCCAAAAGCCTGGAAGCCACCCCCAAAGTCTCTTTAATGCATGCAGCATGGAGAGGAGACCCAAGTGTTTTCTGACAACCTTCAGAATGTACAGACTTTTATACCAAACTGAAGCTCTGACCCCAGGTTGCACCCACCAGCTGCACCTGCTCCCCGTAAAACAGGTTTATCAATACAGGAAACCTCCCCCTACCAAATGTAAGGTCATGACCTCAAGATGTAGAGAACTGCTCCCCAATAAAGATTCCTGGCTAATCCCCACAACGGAGCTCCACAGAGTCGCTGAGTTCACTTCAGACAGGAGGTGGGAGCGCTCCACAGCCAGGAAGCTGGCCACAGAGCTCCATCACTGCTCCACTGGCTTCCCAGCAAGCCAAAACTATCGCTGCAGCGCCGATCTGCCCCAACAGCTTCAGGGTCTGGTATATTTTCTTCTCTATATTATTTTACTTATAGCCTAGTTTCAAATTTCACTGCTAGACTAGAAGACATACCAACTTGCAGACAGAGACAGAAGACAGTATAGGACATCGTCTGGGTCTGGACACGGGGGATGGAGAGGAATGTCATGTGGTGCCCCCCCATTGTTACCCCTCAATCTGCCCACTGTATATGACAGAAAATAGAACAGACTGTGAGGGAGAGTAAAACAGAAACTTTAAATTCCCCATCCCATCCCACCTTTGAGATTGTTTTTGCCGTAAATTATGATTAGTCTTAAATGTTAAGCAGCTTTTTGTACAGAAAAGTGCCTCCAATCATTTCGTGCTATTATGAAAAGCAGCTACACAGAAATCATCATCTGGAATATCAGCATTGTGCTTTTTCCAGCCTTCCATTATTGTAATTGAAATACTGTGAAACAACTAAAACTCACCAGAGCATTATCATTTTTTTTGTATAGAAATTTGTCAGCTGCAGAGAAGTGCTAAACTGATTAGGGTTCAAGTCTCTGTCACGTCTTAAGACAAAACTAATTATGCACTCTTTCGGCTGGAGTGGTGGAAAATTAGGTATACATGGAGGACCACCATCCGCAGAGAGTTAATCAATTCAGCCCATAACACTCAAACTCAAACATTACAATCCATTTTTCACAGCTTGTAAATCAACAGACATGCATACAGTATAATGCACAAGCTAAACAACCCAAGGGAAAATGGGTGACAGCCACTACAGGAAATTAATTCACAATCATTATCAATACAAATACTGAATATAGGTAGTTTTAACAATTAGCTCACTTTCCCCTTAACCAGCTGTCTAGAGGCCGCAGCAATAATGACTCATGTTGGTCTGGAGCAAAGGAGGAAGTTAGGTGACCTCATTATCAGTACTGAGCAAGTTACTGAAAATTAGTAATCAATTTAAATCACACCTTCTCTCAAAAGTTATTGTATTACTTTATCAATTACTGCATAAAATAATAAGTTACCAGGGAAAGTAACTTTTCCGG
Organism: Epinephelus fuscoguttatus; assembly: GCF_011397635.1. Classification (NCBI taxonomy): domain Eukaryota; kingdom Metazoa; phylum Chordata; class Actinopteri; order Perciformes; family Serranidae; genus Epinephelus; species Epinephelus fuscoguttatus. The sequence continues at coordinate 33,150,776 of NC_064763.1, read as the reverse complement.
TATTTTTCAAATATCTGCTTCAGTTCTCTCCTTAAGGCAGTCAGCCATATTATTTTTGTGTTGCTGTGGAACAGTGTGGGACAAGACAAGTGCCATATGTCATCTATGATTGTACCCATTATCACCATGGTAAAAAATTAGTAGTGGAGCAATAAAACACAATAGATATATTTTAATAGGCCTATTTATTGTAGTCTCGACAGCCCTTCAAATCAAAACACGTCAGTTTTTACTCTTTTACTATTGCCTGATCATTTGACAGTAATTTCTTCTGAAAAGTGATAAAGGTTATTTACAAAAAGAAACGCATCGAGTTTTATCCTTTAACTTTAACAGTAATTTAAATCCTTCAACTCACCACTCCAGGACTAATTTGTCCTGATGTTGAGGAGGGAAAAATAATGTCTATTTTCCAGGAAAGCAAACCCAATTGCCTGAACTGTTGGCCATTGTGTGCAGTGACAGTTAATGCTGAAAGACTGATTAATTGATTCACAGCAGTTATTGCACCGCTGTAAGGTTGGGTGACTAGTGATTAGGGTTGCAGTGATATAGTGGTTTGATTTCCAACCAAAAAAAATGTATTTTTTCATTCACTGACTAAAATGATGTATAATAATATTAATAATAGTAACTGTGTAATATCATATACTGTGATACCGTGGAACTGCCATACTTTGTGATACAGTTACCGTATCGTGAAAATCGCAAACCGTTGCAACCCTACTATAGCCTGGAAATCCAGACTCAAATCTAGAAAGATTCTGAGTCTGGCCCTCATCGATACACCGTTCCTACACAAGGGGTGGCACTAACTGAGGCATATTAAATGCCGCTGCACGCAATTGGATAGTACGATAGCCAATCAGAGCAAAAAGCAAGGTGATGTAATCATTGCAAGTCCCATTTGTTTGCCAACCAGTGGGGCTAACTGATATATTATGCTTTTGCTGTATCCCATCGGCAAAACAACAAAAACGTCCTTCCTGGAAACGAAGGCTTCAAGGGCAGTCTTCTGTTCCTCTCTCAAGGAAAAAGATAAGTGTAGTTGGCTTAATGTTTCTTCCAAAGCTAAACTGAATGGACACGGTCCTTCAGCAGCTGCCATCTTGGCTGTTTACTTTTAGACTCCTACAGCACAGCGCTATTGTCATCATGTTACACCCACCCAGAGCCCACCTCTGTCAGATAGACTGATCTGATTGGTCCGATAGGCGATTCAGCGGGCTGAGCAAATTCAAATTTGCTGGGGGTGGGGCATCTGGATTTCCAAGTTAACCCTACTAGTGATATCCTAGTCGACCAGTGGGTCCTGTGGTTTTCGGAGTAACATTAAGTTATCAATAACTTGCACAAACATTGCGTACAATAGTCCACCTTCCACCTTCTCTTCCACTACCTCTGTGTCTCCCTCTGTCTCTCTCAAACACACACACACACACTCACAAGAGGGAGGGCCTGAGTGCCACTCACCTGAGCTGTGCATCACTAAGAATGTTATCATATCCAGGAAGAATTCTGAGGACTAGCCAGCATTTGTCTACTATGATCAAGAAAGAAGTAACAAGTCCATTTGAATTTCAGTAATTATCGTAGTGTTATTTTGATAAATAAATTTAAAAAAATTGTCAACTGGCTAAATATGTTAATGAGACAAAGGTTTTTTATACTATACTATATTTTAAGCATTATCCGCTAACCCCATGAATTATTTTTTAGAGCGCTCTATAAAAAATAATCCAGTAGTTTAACTTTAAAAAATTAAAGTACCAATTAGCATGCATCTTTTTAAGTAGTTCCAACTCTGGCATTACTTAGTCAATCCTATGAATCTTTTATAATCCGACAAACTCAATTAGTTCAGTACAACTAACATGATTTGCTTTTACCTTGAAATCTTAATTAGGCTAAAAAATAATATTTAGCAAAAAAGTTGTTGGTGGTATTTGTTAGTCAAATTAATTATATTGATAACACAAACAATTTTTTTATGCTGAAAAACTTTGTTTTTTGTTTTTTTTTTGGCAAGTCAATTTCGGGCCCAAACCTACTAAAATGACTGTAGCCTTGTCAGATCATGAAACAATGTTTTCGTAGGCACAGACAAATTGTTTCATCCTAGCAATTGAGTCTTTGGATCAGAAAATGCTTTGTGTTCTAACACAATGAAATATGATCAGAAATACAGAATACTGTGGATAGTTTTGTTTTGTTGTGTGAAGCTGTATATAATTAGTTGCTTGCACCGAGATTAAAAAACAGAAAATGGCAGAAATAACTCCGTTTCATCATCATGAGAAAAATGCTTTCTCCTCAGATTGTGCTGAATTGGGTTTCTTTTTGTACTCACACTAGACACCCAGAATTACACTGTATTGACCAGAGACCCACCATCAGAAAAAAAAAATGCAGCCAGATGTACTACCTACTTGAATTTATTTAATGTTCTGAAGAGCGCCTATAGGGTTGGCAAGGACTCCTCTTTAGTTTCCTGTTGTTTCCCCCCTCAGTCTTAGAGCCCAGTCTGATAAGTGGACTCAGCCTTGTACACTCCCACATAAACAACAAGACATGCTTAGAATGTAGATGTGTACATTTACATACATCCATGTTTATAGGCACACGTCAATGCAAAGTCCAAGATGAATGTGAGCTCAGCTGTCAAGCATCAGGCAGTCAGGATGGGTCGTACAAGCGACAATCATTCACAGCATGTGAGGATGTCAGTTTATGTGACACTGCTTTGCATTCCCTTCAGCTCACAGCACGACTTCAGCAGGTAAAGTTATTCATCCAGCAACTTCTGCAATCAGAACATTCCCCGTTAGTGAGTAAATCTTACAGCTAATCGTGTAATCTGCTGTGCTTGATGTGAATTTGCAAGCATTAGAGAACATGGCGCTCTGCTCTGAGCTGATCTCTGGAGCCTGTTCTTACAATAACCAGCAGCTCTGCTTTGCTGTCTGGTGGGTAATGGAACAAATAAATGATGCATTAAAGAGTTGGTGGGGAGAAAGGCGAGAGAGGTGGAGGGAAGCTGGGAGTGAGGGAGAGGCAAACACAGACAGCAGTTGAGAGTAGTCTCCGGCGTACTTGAGTATAGGTCAAGAGATGGGGAGGGATGGGGGAGAGTGGCAGGATGCGTAGTTGATCGATTGTGGCTTTATCTCAGGGAAACTTAACAGAATAAGAGAGAGGAGTCCGCTGACCACAGATCCAGCTATGAGACTCTGGAGTGCAGAGCTGCCTTATACTGTAACACACATTCTTTTATATAAAAAGTCAAGGAATTGATTTGAAAAACCAAGGTGCCCTGAACTTTCTACCCAAACTTATAAGAGTACTTCTTTTTACCGACGTAAGCAGCACGCAGTGGACTATATACAGTGTTGAAGCAATATTTTATTTTTATTTGACATTTTCCTTTTCTAGCAGTTTCACCATGGCAAGACTCCATAAGCAGTCAGTGTGTAACTGCAAATGTTCTCAGAGGAAGTACAGAGTATACACACAGCAGATTGGGCGAGGGGGTCTTTCTTTACAGGGACACTTGATATTAAAAAAATATCATAAAAAAAAAAAAACGTGCACATTCAAGTTTAACCAACTTTTTGGGGAGACAGTTTAAACTTTGTAACATTACAGTAAATTATTCAGGCACACTTGTCTCTTGGTTTCCACTTCTTTTTCCATTCAAGTGAAGAAGTAAGTGTACACAAATAAAAAGGTAAAGATGACATAACTGCTGATGCATGAAATATCAAGTATTTCATACGGTACTTTTAAAAAAGGTGGACCTTCAGGAGATTTTGAAGACAGACGCATTCAGCTGACCAAACTGAGTTCGGTAACTAAAGGACCTCACAGAAAAAGACACATCCACATTGTGTATTGTTTATTGCGCGAACAATAACGCTCATAAGAATAAATAAGGAAGATCTGATCAGTGGGTGGCGTGCTTGTGGCCACTCCATAAGAGGCCCATACCCGAAAGACTGGAAGTCTGTGAAGTCACCAAAGTTCATGAACTAATAAAAATAAACCCTCCCCTACATTAACAGGTAGGGTAATAAATCTCAAGTTGCATTACAGTACAATATTACATTGATTCTCTGTACAACAATACACTATTACAAGAGTTTTCTAAGATACGATTTTGATTAGATTCAATTCGGAGGCCTGCAATTACTATGAGATGATATCAGTAAATATCCTCATTGTCTTTTTCTTCGCTTCCCGCCATTGTCTGCCCGGCACTAGGCCACCAGCACTGATTGAATGTTTAGGAGGGTGGTGTGCTTGGATCGAAATGGTGACACAGATGTGCTACACGAATTTCAAAATAAAGAAGTACCTTAAAGATTATACACTGATCAGCCACAACATTAAAACCACTGACATATAAAGTAAATAACTTCATCAACTTGTTACAAAGCAGCACTCTGCTGGGAAACCTTGGGTCCTGCCGTTCATGTGGATGGGACGTGCTGGTACTGTACCACGCCTCGCAACCAACAGGACTCAAAGGATCCATGCACAATGCCCTGGTGCCAGGCATCACAGTACACCCTCAAAGATCCTGTGTCCTGTGCCTCAACAGGTCAAAGGTCATAGAACTTGGCACAGGACCTCTAGGGTACCAGCATGTCCCATGGACGCTTGACCGGATTGAGATCTGGGAAATTTGGAGGCCAGGCTGACACCTTGAGCTCCTTGGATCATTCCTTGGCAGTTTTTGCAGTGTGGCAGGGCTTGACGCTAACTTTTTCCCCAAGGAGCACATGTGCTCCTAAGTTGAAAAGGTAAGGAGCGCACAAAGAACTTTAGGGGCAAAATGTAAATTGATCAAATAATGTATTTTCCGTAATAAACGTGATGCAAATAGACATTTACAAGCAAAATTATTTAATGAATTTGTATACAAAATGTACAGAAAGGTAAAATCATCAAGTTTTGAAAAAGTATTGCAATTTAATTTTGCCTTTAATGTCATTATCTTATATATATTATCTTTGCAATATGATTATCTTATATAATGTTATTACTATCCTAAACCATTCTCCAGGTCCTCTGAAACTCTGCAGGACTTATTTCCACCCTGCCCAGCAGCATTGTGCCGACAGTGGCTTGGAAAACCGCCCATAACCGTGTCACACGAGGGAGAGGGAAGAGGGAAGGTGGCTGGAGTTCCTCCAACATTTGCGGTTAGATTATCATATTTTTTTATTGACAAAAATATAGGCTGCTTCAGCTGTTTTTTTTATGCGCACATGTGCCCCTAAATATTTTTTACAGTTCGCACACACCTATTTTTAATCGCAAATGCGGGTGAAACGCTCACACTGTCAAGCCCTGTGTGGTATGCTGTATTGTGCTGTTGGGCGGGGGGGGCACTGCAATCTGGGATTGCACTTGGCCTGTAATGGCGTTAAGGTGGGTGGTGCCTGTAAAGTGCCATCCACATAATTGCCAGGACCCAAGTTTCCCAGCAGATGATTGCACTGATATGAAGTAATTATTATTCACCTTATCCATCAGTGGTTTTAATGTTGTTACTAATTGGTGTGTGTATCAGTGTTTTTACCGTACATCAATTATATTGGCCAGGCCTTGTAACCATCACAACCTCGACTAATTGCGAGAAGATGTCTGGGTGAGTTATTGTAAACTTCAATGTGGGAGAAGTGCAAAACATATATCACAATATACATCATGAATATTTATAATGATAATAATCGCTGCAAGTGGACTGGTATATCTCAGGGATCGCCACTAAATTTTGCTTCTCAGTTTTTGTCTATAAATGTGTAAATAACCAGTTCTGCCCCAATAAAAACACATTTCGCGTTGATCAGCTTTTCCTTTTTCATAAAGAACAATTCTTCATTATCTAATGAAAATATGCCCATAATTAATACACTCAATGATTAGATTCAGGATTTAATTAAGATACAGCACACTGATTGAGTACCTTTCAAGAGCAAGTAGTTACCACTGCCTTAATCTCCTCCGCCATCTAAGTACTATACCATCTTTTCCCACTACAATCAGCTGTCATTTATGCAGACTTGTGGATGTGTTGAAAACACGGCTGTTGACTCTAATAGAAATGTATAAGCACTTAAGCATGTGCACACATCCCGAGTGTAGACACCTTCACAGCAAACAGTCACACACATGAACACATCCTAACTATATTCTCAGCACGATTCCACAAACACTCGTTAATCACCTGTGTTCCTGGTTGCAGTGATGTCCCGATCCTCTGCACTGTCACTCGCTTCATGGGGAGGCCTGCATTAAAGAGAAGAGACAGGAAATAGGAATCTGTTCAACCAAGGCGTATTTGCAAATTAGAGTCTCTTGCATCCCTGCAGAAACTGGCTAAGACATTCATTGCCGAAAATAAGGTTGTAAATGAAGGAAGGATATGGAGCGGAAGATGCACAGAAATGGGTAAATACATTGAAATCAAAAGGACCGTTTTATTTATCAAGCTACATTTACAATTTGATTTGGTCCCAAATACAAAAAGGCTTTAAGAATGGGGTGGATTGAACATGCGAGTATCATAGCTCTGAAAACTGTCCTTGTTGTGGTATCTGGTGGTATCTAATAGCGTCTGTTAGTCAAGCATCCAGCAATTTCTAACTTCCTCTCACTGTGCAGACCTGCAAGTCATCTGTCTCATAGCGTTTGTAACACACAGCTATTCAGCTTCACCTCAGAAAAGATCTGTGGCACAGTTGATGGGATTCTGTCGAAGAGGACAGTACCAATCTTTATTCATCATATGCAGGTTAAAAGGCAAATCAATCTGTGTATGTCCTGTTTAAATGAGAAGAAATACTCAATTAAACAAAGACAAACATGCTCCATGTTTGACAAAAGCTTACGACAGGAATCCTCTGTTCTTAAGAGGTCATTAAACTGGAAAAAGATACAACCTGCCGAGACATATAAATTTCACATCCAGCCATAAAGTAAAGACAGACATTTCTTCTGAGATCTCTGTCTCTCCCTCTGAGAAATAGGGCACAGGGGTGATATTATACATTGGTGTCATTCTGTTGCTCAGGGCCCATAACAGTGTGATAACCAGGGACCTAAGGGCCCTCACCGCTGATGGAATATAGATTACATCACTTGAAATGGGGAAATTTTTCCAATATGCACACGTACCTATATACACATCCAACAAACATGAACACCCACACTTACACAAAAAAGAAATCCCTCCACATCCTCAGTAATTCATCTTCTTCTGACTGTTGTCGGATACTGCACTCTGATGACCTTCCAGTCAGCCCTTTAAAATACAGCGCACATAATTTAAGCCTGTCACATGTAAACATATTCTCCCATCTATTCTTGCAATTGTGGGTATCTCAGGAACAGAGATTGGCTGTAAAATGCCAAACATATTGTAGGAGCGCAGTGTTCCAGCCCCCTAATGGACGACGCTCTTTTTATCACCACTGACAAAAAGTTCTATTTTTAGGACGACCTCCTGCTTCAATCTCAAAGGGACACAAAAGGCACATTTCAGAGAAAGAGGCACAGAACCACAGCTTGATTTTGCTATTGACTGCAGAGATCCATGTGCACACCAAAGCACAGCCTGTTCATCTAATACAGAACTTAAACCACACTGGTTTGCCCTACAGTATTAGATGGTAATACGTGCCCCAAAGGGAACGTCATCAGTCTGAACTACGGAAATCGCCCCAAGCAGGCCCAGATAGAGTTGCACTAAGACCAGCGCCGCAAGCTGCTCCTAGGCCAATTGGTGTGATTGAAGTGAGGGTACTATCCAATCGGCACATGGAATGAGACACACCTGAGCCCAATCCCCTGATGACAAGCCTTGCAACAAATGAATTCATACAGTGATCCAGGTCTATTAGCAAGCTCGTGATCTCGATCATTTGGTGGAAGGTGGTCATAAAAAGCCTTCCTAACTGTCTTAGGTCAGTCTTTTCCTCATTTTGACATTCTGACATAATCAAACATATTTAATAATATAATAAGTGTTTAGTCTTGGCTCGTGCAAATACTGAAATTCAATGACATGAACACTGTCAACAACAAATAGCTGCACTCTCTCCATCATTTAACAAGAAGCAGCAGACCGGGTAGACATGAGGGGACCCCGGGGAGGCACAAGAACTTTAACAAGTCTTGGTTCTCTTGGACTGTGGAAAACAAAGAGAGACTTGTGGAGTTGTGGAGAGAACAAGTCTGTGTTTAATTCAGCACCTATCTGATCCACCAACTGGCACTTATTGTAGTGAGAAATCTTAAATTTTGAAATGGTCCTCTCATTACCATGGTCTTCTCCCACTCAGCTAACCAACAGAGTCTGGTAGCAAATTGAGGCCAAAACGTAAAGTTTGTATGCAAATACAGTTTCCTCGTGGATTATTTTAATGCCGAATTGACAAGAATATTGTCGACATATGACACCTTTTATCTTGTGTTTCGAGAGTTATGAGCTTTTGTGGATATGTAAGGGATAATTCTTAATATGTGATATTTCTCAAAGTGAATTTGGTGTAATATTTTCTAACAAGAGCAGGATGGGAAATAACGTCTCAAGGAATCTGGTTGTAGTCTTGAAAATAAAGTCCCCGCAAGACCCCAAACCTAGGTTGTCTTTAGATATGAGATAGTGTCAAGTTTTAGTCTTTTAAAAGAAGCCTATTTTCAAAGTCTTTTCAAAGTCCTCTAGTGTTACTTTGAGAAACACCCAGCCAGCGAGTTGGACCAGACTCTCCAACTCTCTTCCCCTGGCATATGATTTGCTCTCCTGCCTTTAAGGTGGTTAAAGGGACCACTCAGCTCAGAACACAAAGAATTACAATTAGTTTTCTTTGCAGAGTCTTTTTCTCCAGGTACTTTCTATATTGTGAATATGGGCTGTTTCCCCTCTAGTTGTCCTCAAATCTGTCCCTTCACTAAGCAAAAAATAGCCGTAGACATGGTCAATGTAAGGCAATTTTCCAGTGTGCCTCCGTCTAAAATCTTATTTTTGTGGTAAGCCGTGGCCCAAGGGCATCAACATATGCTCTTTATTTCACTTTTTCCCCCTTGACAGAAAATATAAAAATACTGTGGATCTCATGACATGCTGAGGTCTCATGACATCCGCCTGTCAAAAGAACACAATTGCTTACTTGGCACCTTGTAAGCATTATACTAGAGCTAATTTAAGGCGGAAAAAAATCACGCAGTAATGAGAAAAAGTTAAAATATAGTAGTTTCTGTCACCATTTGGCTCTCTAGTCAAATCTCACACCATTCCTGCTCTCAGCAGCAACTCCTCCACTCTTTCAAGCCTCTCCTCCTGCTGTCACTTCAGCTCACCTTGCAAGTTCTCTGCTAGCTGGAGTTAACTTGCAAAAAGGAGAAATCAGAGTCAGCACAGCGCCCAAAGCGTCTCCACATCTCCTGACGAGAAGTCCATTTCTAACCTCTCAACACAGAAAACACTGCATCCCTGCCAGATCTCTCTCCTCTCTGTCTGTCTGTCTTTCCCTCTCACCATGTCCCTTCCTGTCTCTGCTCTTTGAAGTATATAAAACAGATTACTAACTTGGCAACTTAATTTTCCCAATCGTATCATACACTAAGCCTTGAGCTATGCATAATTTTCATAATGCACAATTTCACACTTAAAACTCCAGATGAACCTTAAACCAAAGTTGACCAAAACTGTTTGTAGTTTTAGAATGTGCATACAATTAAGTAAAGTGCATCAACTTTATTTCTGATGTAGTTTCCTGTATCAGCCACAAATATTTCCTTACTAAGTTTCAGCTTTGTATTAATTTTAGATAACACTGCAAATTCAGGTCACAGCACATAATGTGTACGAGCCTGTTGACACTGCAGTTTGGTGATCTGAATACATTGGACAGCTGAGAAGCTTGCAATTCACCTATGTCAATCATGCATCTCCAGCTGAGCACTAGTGTCCAGATATGGTTACTGCCTAGGTCACTTACGTTGAACGTCAAAGGGCCCCGTGCACAGCTATTATGTCCACACTCTCGCTAGCTGCTCACTAGTTACATCAGTTGTTGTGTCGGTGCAGCTGGAGATATTGCTGTCAGAAGAATTCAATAATTTCCTTCCATCAGGCAAAGCGATAGACATTCACGCAACACTACACCCAACTCATTGTAAAATGGACAAGCTATAGAGCATTAGCGCACTGTCACCAAAACAACCACCATGTCCTGCATCAATGGCATGGTCGCATGGACGCATTAGCGCTTACACGACAAAAGATATTTTGTCAAATGCATCCCTGACCATCTCAGAAAGTGGTTTGAGTGATTGGATCACACTGAAACTGGCCATTCATTTACACTTGTAGCGAACGCTGTCCACTTGTGATCGGATCATCTAAGACACATGTTAATATCAGGTATAAACAAGGCTTATTTGTTTTTTTGTCCGTTTACATGGGAATAGCTTGGGAGGTAAGAGGAGAACATACAAAATATTTTTATCTGCAAAACAGGGGCCTGATAGAAAAAAAAAACATTTGAGATCCACTGACCTAACATTAGGTATACCTGAGCATACATACTGGACTCACAGCAGCAATCTTCTTGTCACACAGAAAAGGTGGTGGAATCAAAGTTTGTGTCCTCATGCTGGAGGATTTTCTTTAGTCTTAGTGACAACACAAGAGCTCTCTCTTTCACACACACCATGATTCACACCCTATTTCATTATCTCCCAAAGGAGTTGTTAGACAGATAATGAAGTCAGCAGTCACGGGGATAACTAGTGGTTCTTCAGTGTAAACAAGTCACTGTCACTTCTGCTTTAGCATTCACTTTATTCCATCAAGGATGTCCTCTAAAGCAGTCTGCAAGCTATAAAGTTGGCAAGGTACAACAGCTTGAAAATCTGCTTCACTTCAATTGCGGCAATTGACAAGGGAGAAACAGTGAAGAGCAGCGTAAGAGTGGCCACACCAAACACACTAAGACAGTATTTGCGGAGAGAAAGAGAGACATCTGGCATCCATTCAAAGTCTGAGTGTATTTTAAGAAATGAAAGGTCACTAAGTCTCCCACAGTCATCCAAGGCAAACGACAGATCTGTTCTCAGAGACTACAGTCCACAGTGACTATACCAACAAATATCACAGGAGGTGCAGTTGGAAAATTAACTTCCACAGTTGGTCACCACAACCTTTAATGCAGCACTTGCTGTCAGTTATCTCCCTCCTTCACTTTTACTGGATATGAGGCTGAACCAGAAGGCAACAGAGGACTCACTGCCTCCATGTGCTTGTAACAAGCCAACAAATTAGCAGCAAATAAATCACTTAGAGGTGGCACTAAGAGAAGCCAGCAGAGAAAGAAGCGGGCCAAGAGATCAAAAGAACTGGCAGGCACACAGAGATTAGTTTTCTAAAGTTAAAGACTGGAAGAAATTTAAGTGAAACTGAGCCCTGGTTTGCTTCGTCTGTTTGTTTCTGCTCTTGCACAGCAACCCTCTGTGAGAACTTTCCATCTCAGGCTAATTGTTCACAGTCAAAGATGATTAGTTTTAGACACAAAACACCAGACTGTCAAACAAACTGCAGGTGGGGTTAAATATACGCCTGCCAACAGCTGCTGGAACTGTTGGAGAACATCCTTGCTTGTCAAAATGGCAACCTGCTTGAATGGGGAAGTTACTAGTTCACCAGCATTATAGGGACCTAATTAAGTGGAGTGCACATTTGACAATGTTGCCTTGTGTCGAAATACGGTAACAAAAGAAATGCCAGGGGAGGAAAACAAAATATCAAAAAGAAATCTATAAAGAATGTGGCTTTTGCCTTCCTCTTCCTTAGGTTCCAGCTGAGACACATCTAGTAGGTGACATACTGTTTAAGGTACGAATACGAAAGCCTTGTAAAAACACAAGACAAACAATTTCATTAGTCCCAAAGCTGTGAAATGATCACATTCTGACTAACACAAACCCACACACTCATTCACACCACACACTTGTGCCCACAGCTCTCAAAAACTATTCTTATAACTGCCATTGTCGTCCAAATTAACCATCCTTCTGTATCAATCAGCCTCTCTCTCATAATGTAATCTACTGCCGCAGCTGCCTCTACCATCACAGCATCTCTCTCTTCCTCTGTTTCCATCAGTCTGCCTCAATCCAAGATAGGTTGGAGAGCAGCCCAACAGGGTGTAAATTGATGCCTCACCCCCCATCTCCTTTGCTGATTGGACTCCAGCTCTTCAAAGATGAGCACCTTCCTAGCAGCTTGGCTGGGGCTGCCATGGCTGGTGTGGTGGGATTATGGTGATTATTCTGTGGCACTGGCAGCCGGTGGCAACTGATAGCCTGGTTGACTCACCGCCTCGCAGTTAGACATGTGGCTAAGATTAGGGAATTGTTTTGCGGGTAAAATTTTTACAAATTTCTCATTGGAGAGGGACGAGAAGTCAAACTGATTTAGAACCTCACATTATTTCTCATAATTCCTCGTTTCACTGTTCTAATTTTAAACATTGTGAGCGAGCAAGCAACATCTGTTCTCACATTGTCTTGGATTGCATGATTTTAGATGGAAGAAGAAACACTATTTTACAAGGAGAAGGCATTATGGAGAAACTTAAATTTCAAAGTATTTTTGGCCAAATATTTTGATATCAATATTGTGACAATACTGTGGGGCTGACTGCTGCTGCTTTCACAAAATATTTGCACAGTGAGATTTTTGATACATAATTATCAGTAATGTGAATATAATGACTAACTGGGTAAACGCAAATGATAAAACAACCAGAGCAGTCTGATAAATTCATAAAACTGCATAATTTTATTTTAATGCAGCCTTAAAACCAGGAAAAGATTACACTTACAATATTACCACATCCAAAATCTAAGACGATATCTAGTCCCATTGTATGATATCCATATATTACCCAGTCCTATCCACAAGAAAGCTGGACTCACAATGTATCCTTAGGGCCCAGACACACCAAACCAACATCAAAGAACTTGTGATGACAAAGGCTGACGGTTGCTTCATCCTATGTCGCCTGTGTCTTGGCCAAAAAGTTGCACTTTTACACACCGCAAAGACTACAACCAATAGTAGTGTGCCCGTTAGCCGTTAGCAATAACTAGAGATGTACCGATACCACTTTTTCCTTCCCGATACCTATTCCGATTCCTGAGCCTTAGGTATATGCAGATACCGAGTACCGATCCGATACCAGCACGTAAAAAAAAAAAAAATGGATGGGATATGAATTGTTGTCAACTGCCATAAAACTTTATTTGAATTATTATTATCCAGTGTTGACACAGATCAAGACACAGGTTAAAGTGAGCCACACAATTTTTTTTTTTTTTTGGGGGGGGGGGGAGTGGGGAGATGACATGCAGCAAATGGTTGAGAGCCAGAGTCGAACCCGCGACCACTGCAGCGAGGCACCACCTCCGCACATGGGGCGCCAGCACCACCCACCACGCCACCGATGCCCCAGGTAAAAAGAGATTTTAAAGGCTATGGTAGAATGCTTTTTAAACTCCGTTTCCGTTTCGTTTGCCTGTAGCGTGCGTATGCGTAATGACATGAGGCATTACGTGGTATCAGACTGGTCATAGGCTGTACTCGCCAATACCTCGGAGGCATTTCCGATACTGGTATCGGTATCAGTACAACTCTATCAATAACACAACCACATGTCAAATGAACAAAGCAAATTTCCTGTTAACCAGCGAAATGACACAAACAATTATGAACTAATTCTGCTAAAGAGCACAATAACTAAAAAAAAAAAATCATACCTAAAATAACACGTTACACATGTCAAATCTCATGCCCTCTTAAATTTAGCCATTTGTTTGCTTTCCTTACTTCTGCTTCTCTTATCTTCCACTGAGATGAACTGCCAATCAGAGTGATATCACTCACCCACAGGCTCCACCATCTCCAAAGGCAATTCAACATACTAAATCAGACACAAAAAAAAGCACAGTGCCGGACACACTGCAAATACCAGGGCAACAGACATTCACTGACGGCCCAACATTGACCCATGGCGGACTGTCGGTTTGGTGTGTTAGGGCCTTTAGGTACAAAGTTTTGATGTAGTTTTGGCTTGCCAGTCATATTTGGTTTCAGTTTTGCGGCTTCCAGGTCATTCAGTGTTGTCAGATCGTAGGATGGGGTAGATTTGGATAGGATAGATTGGATGAACAGGACAGGAACATACAAAATGACCTAACCATTGTCTTTGTCTGGCCTATCGTTATCACCATCTTTATTATAGCACATGCCACATTAAACTGATTGTAAAACTGAGCCCTCATTTCCACTGACCCTTTCAGCCTGCTGTTTCTGTGAAGTGGCTTGATTAACGAAGGAGGGAACAGGTTTTTCACTCTATTGTGTGTGTTTGTTAGAGGTCAGAGGGTCATACTCTCGCACTGGGGCCGAAAGAGCGATTACCTGCTCGTGTCATCTGCTGAAATCATTTATAATAGCATGAAATGTTATGAAAGTAAGCTGCATGTGCTGTAACTTTTCCTGCAATCCTGAGCTGACCTCAGTTAAAGATGCATGTGTACATCCTTTAAAGCTCTTGCAATTGAGCACATACAGTACATTCTGAATGTATAAATAGATTTAAGTGGACTGTTATTTTGTATCAGCATCCTTTAGTATTTATCTGATTCAAAATAGTTTAAATTCTTAATGTAAAGAGGGCTATTCATGGTTATGATGGACGCATTACCATATCTGCAAGGATGAAATATTCTATTTTGAACTACAGCAACCTCATATGCATATAGACTTTTTGAGTAGTAGCGTCTCCGCCCAGGAAGGAGCCATGGATTGTATCTTTCTTCACAGTAGTAAGTCAATGGATTCCATTTCTGGTGTGTTAGACATTTCTAACCGTAATAATTGCAAATGCATTATAAGGAGGGCAAAGTGCAGCACATGAAGAGTGAGGACTGTGCAGGAGACAGCAGTGTGGGTGCTTCAGTCATTCTCACCCTTCAGCGGTGGCATCGAGGTATCACCTTCGGGTTTGGAGGTAAAGAGGAAGCATGGCAGGGTCAGGACTAGGGGAGGAAACAAAAGATACAATCAACAGAACTCTGAACAACCTTTCATATACACCTAAGATGAATCACAAAGATGACTTGTTGTTTTCATCCTGGAAAATGCAATATGTGCCAAATTGTGCCTTATAATGCAAATACAGACTCAAATACATGAACAAGCCAGATTCACGTTTGTCCGAAAACGTGCTATAGAGATGGCAAGATAATGTAGTTTACTGCAGTGACAGATTTGTTCGGAGTTGCCAACAGTTTGCATTCTTTTCATGCAGTCATTTTCAAACTCCAAATCACTAACAACTTGTTAATAATTCAATATTATACAATCAATGTTGAGAGCACAAATGTTTGCTGTAAATGAGACAAATTGCTGTCAGTGCAGGAAGACGTGAAACAGTGTAATAGACCGAAACAAGCAGATAAAAGTAGGGATGCACCGAATATTCGGTAACCGAATATATTCGGTCAAATATTGCAAAAAAACACACATTCGGTATTCGGTGGAATAAGCTAAAAGCAAGGCCGAATAATTGTGGTGTGTTTTGATAACGCAATCAAACAGCGTGCCGTGACAGGCGGAGTAAAATGTTGGCAGTGTGGCGATCCGTCTGTCACGACACTCGCATTTGCAACTAAAAATAGTTTTGAGCGAGCAAAATAGGCTTAAATCATTCAGCACGCTGTGCGAGCAGCCTACAGATTTCAACCAGCAGCAGAAACGAAAGGCGAATCCCACCGACGGGGGTCACAGACAGTAACGTTAATGTATTCCTGTTAAATACGGCGGCCATCGGCTTAGCGGCGACGGAGAAGTCGGCTCCAATAATATCCTCTTCTTGACGTCATGACTGCCCAGAAGTACCTGAACAGCCAAGACAGCTGAACACAGACCGTACGTGATGTGTCAGAGGAGAAACGAGCCTTTCACATTTCTCTCTTTTAGTCTTTCAGTGGCAGGTAACGGCCCACAAACGTCATCGCACTTTAGGGACTGTTCGTTACTTATGAAGGGACTTGTCAGGGGAGGAGGGTGGCTGGTTGATTCTTATTTCATTTATTTATTTTATTTTGATCCCCCCTATGTTCATCACTCATTGATGCTGTTTTTGAAGTATGAATAAGTCAATAAGTAATTTATTCCATTAAAATATCATTGATGTATTATAGAAAAGTGATTTATCTTTTTATAAATGACAAAAGGCACATCTGCCTCATTTTCGCTGTGGTATCGTGATACTACTCAGAACCATGATATTTTCATTGGTATCACACAGTGGATCCCAATTTTGGTACCGTGACAACACTAATCTGGAGGGGGTGCATCTGGAAAAACTAATGAAAAACTAAACAATGATATTCGGTATTCGGTACTCGGTATTCGGCCAAGCATTTAATAATATTCGGCTTCAGCCACAAATTTTCATTTTGGTGCATCCCTAGATAAAAGACAAGTTAACTAAGCAGCAAAAATACTGAAACAGGCAGAAATATAATAGAGGTGAATGACAATGAAGAAGAAAAAAAAAACACTTCATCAGTCATCAGTCAGATCAGCTGAGGAATAACAGCATTCATATTTACATTGTGTGAGACAGATGGTGGTGGGAGCTCATATAATCAGCCGACAGTTAATAAAACAAACATAAAATCAGCTCAGTGAGGGAGTTACTGAGATGATTACCAATGAGGCATCGCAGTAACTCCGCACTGTAGTCACGCACACCTCCAGCTGATCAGAATCAGCTGACATACAAACACCAATCACAGTCATTACAGACAATGAGTCGTGCTTTATAATCTGACCAGCACTCGGCTCTGCTGGTAATGCTTTGCTGCTACCTGCTGCGCACTGACTGGACTGACTGATTTTCCCTCATCTCCTCAAGTCCTTATTACCACACTTAGCGATCATATCTCTCATCTCGCGCGTTCTGTATATCCCATATCTCAGTGTTATGTGTCTGTTGGGTTCTGGGCTGTACAGCGCCGTGTGGGTTTTTGCGCTCCCTGCTGAATCATACACAGCTGCTGCTTGTAACCATTTATGGGATGAATGGTCTCCTTCCTACTCCGATATGATTCTCTGCAAGAATACCAAACATGCAGGAGAAGGCCATGTTTTCTTTCTTTAAGGCAAAAATAACACAGAGGTTTTACAAGATTTCAATCAGCAAGTCCTTATCAGCACAGGTGTCCAGAGGACTGTATGTATCTGGAGCTTTCTAAATCATAATTGGTAAATTTGACTCGTCTAAAAAACAAAAGGAAATAGAGAGAGACAAGATAAGGCACTGTGCATTTTAATGCAGTTACACTATTTTCACCCATTTACATACTGAGAAATTAAATCCAGTTTTTCCTGGTGGATAAACTTTGGCTCGTAAGTTTTTGAATTCCATCATCCACTTGGGATTTTGTTTGGAGATCGATTTTGCTTAGACGCCCATTTTGACTGATAAATATTCAGTGTGTGAGGAAATTTTTTGTATTTCCTGCAGCATGAAGCAAGTGCTGTCTGAGATTGTAATTACACTGGTCTGTGTTTGCTCAGGGGGGAACATTTACCCTCTGTCCTTTTAAGCTTGAACAATTAAACTCACCCTTTGGCTTCAGGACCAGTCTGCGTGTTTTAGCCATTTTAAATAAAATAATGGCTGTGAAATTACTTGGAAACATATGCAAATGCTAATACAAGAATTAGGGCTGGGCGGTATACCAGTTCGTACCGAAAACCGGTATTTATTTTCATTATGATATGAATTTTTCATATACCGCAATACCAGTGAATCGCCCAAACAACGTCCGGAACGTGCGCAGCGGGAAAGTGCTTCAGCGGGGACCCATTTCACCACTGCACACCACAGGCACGCTTGAGCGGGTAAGCGTGAGAGCATATAGAAAAGTTTAGAGGCGAGAATGGCTGCCGGTCCTGAAAGCGAAGCAACTGTATACGATGACCCAGAAGAACTCCTACCAAAAAGAGCAGTGTTTCCCCTATATGCAACGAGCAGCGGCGCACCGCCATTTACCATTCTCCTCTGCCCTCTGTATCGCGCACGGCGTAGTTTCGCCCCGATGCACGCGTGCACACACGCACGCGCGCACACACACACACACACACACACACACACACACACACACACACACACACAGGTGAGCACACTAGAGCACGGCTCGGGCTGCATTTTCCTGACTGAAGACGACCTGTCCCGAGTCCGAGACAGTTATAACCGAGCACAGCACTAATGGAGCGGAGCGTGCGTTGCATTCAGGCATTGTCAGGTAAATAACAAATTCCGGCACTTGAATAGGCCATAGCACAACACAGCAGCATGTCAAGTTGGCCGAACCTGAGCAAAATACCGTGAAATACAATGATACCGATATGATTTTTTCTTAAAACCGTGATATGAAAATTTTGTCATACTGCCCAGCCCTAACAAGAATACACTGATGTCCTGAGCAGCAGCCTTGACAATCTGCTTCATGCATCTAGTTGATAGAGTTTTAAGTTCATGGACTTGACTTTTCATTAAGAAAAAAATCCTTTTAGCGGTGAGATGCACAACAATAGCAGCATTATGTACAATGTGGTGGTAATGGAAATTCACTGGAGAAAGATTTAGTAGTGAAAATGTGATAATTACTGTAATTATCCTCACATGTGTGTTAGGTAGTACTCTTTTTACTATGTTTGTCAAAACAAACATGGCAACTTAAAACCACCATGTATGAGGACTTCTGTGATTACTGCATCTCTAAAAATATTGTGATTACATACATAGTTATTTTTCAGTAAAAATTATAGAATCATGATGTCAATTAGTGCAGTCTGTTTTGCTTTAGTCCATTTATCTTGGCATTCCTAGGATCCCAAGTTTCTACCACTGTCTTCCAAGTTCTACAAACAAAAGTATGACCAATGTGGTCACAGTTAAAGGCAAAGATCACAGTCATGGTTAAAAAAAAACAACATTGACTGTTGGTGGGAAACAAGGTGTGAACAGCAGTCTTCCGTGTCAAAATGATATTGCCTTCTAAAGTGGCGTTCATAAGGTTGGAAGTTCCGAGATCCCGACCATTAACTCGGGGGAAGAGTGCTTTGAACACGTGGTCGGAGCGGAATTTTTCGCTCGGAATGTCGTGCAGAAGTGTAGCAACCCGAGGACCCAGAGTTGACGTGGCATGACGTTACAGCAATGGCGGCCCCCTTCGCTACCGGTGAGTCAAATAATTTTTCTTGGGTAAAAAAACGCATCTCAAAGAAGTCTTCAAGCAAATTCTCCACTGCTACATGTAATTTGTACATTCCGTGTATAATTATACATAGAATTAGTAACATTGCCAACACCATACATTAGCAAAATGTCTTTGACCTCTTCATTTAACCAAAAAGGCTAACAACATCAGCCAAGCTCCATTGGGCTACAGATTTATGCGTTCTTGTTGAACACAACACAGGAGAGCGAAAATCTTCTTGCGGGCATGCATGTTTGTTTACGTCCAAGGTCTGATGTGAGGCGCTGAACGCACTTTTTCCGGAAGCAGGGGCTTTTCCGGGCTTTTCACGTCAGGTCCTCGGAAACCTCCAAGCCCTCTGAACTTATGCCCAACATCCACCTCAACTTCCTCCCTACAACTACACTACACTATTTCCACCATTGGTCCTGTTTCCTGACAGAAAGAAATGGACACTTTTAAAACTATTATGTGCCTATAAAAGGGGTTAGGTGAATTAACTCCATAATTCACAGATTATCAATCGATTTGAATTAATGACAAGCATTTTCCTTTGAACGAACCTATCATGTCTGTAACCTTTTTTTCATAGTTTAACAACACACTCAGCTCCAGCTAATATACAAATCCAATCTTTTACAATTTCTGATATAACTGCAGTGAAACAATATAATGACTCATCTTCATGAATTTTAAAATTATATTCTCTGTGTCTCATGGTAGTATGTTTTTTTCTTCCCATCATACACATGAACACAGAAGTTGCCAGTCAAGCTTCTAAAATGGGAATTGGGAGGCAGTAAAAGGAGCAATCATTGAGTGTGCTTGAAAAGCAATGGGGAGACTTTAATTTGTTCTTTAACTCCTTGAATCTCCCTCACTCCCTTTCTCAGCGTGAGCAGGTGTGCAGACTGAGAAAGGATAGGTTCATTAGAAGTTTCTACAAACTTGGGAGGTGGAACCCAGGGATGTAATTTGAAAGATTCGCCACAGTTTTAGTGTCTCTTTGACACCGCAGAGTAAGAATGCTCTTAGTATTCTGGGTGTTTCCATACAGCCTAGCCCCAGCACACTATGATAAGCAGGGCTGAAAAGAGTACGCTACTAGAATATTATACTCAATTACTGTTACTTCAAAGACGTTTTACTCAAACACAAGTAAAACTGCTAAAAGCACTTAGACAAAAGTAAAAAGTAGGTCAGTTAAAATGTGCAGTGAAGTTAGATTTTTTTAAACAGGGAAAGAAGGTGGACGGTGTGTAAATAAAAAAATGTATAATGATAATGTCACATGAAAGACCTACTGAAGTAAAATATGCATTTATACCATCACGTTAAGTTTCATTATATCCATTTTATTAGGTACACCCTGCTAGTTCCAGGTCCGACCCTCTTTTGCCCTCAGAGCTGCCTTAATTCTTGGTGGCACAGATTCAACAAGGTGCTGGAAATATTCCTCAGAGATGTTGGTCCATATTGACATGATGACATCACGCAGCTGCTGCAGATGTGTCGGCTGCACATCCATGATGAGAATCTCCCGTTCCACCACATCCCAAAGGTGCTCTATTGGATTGAGATCTGGTGACTGTGGAGGCCATTGGAGTACAGTGAACTCATTGTCATGTTCAAGAAACCAGTGTGAGATGATTTGAGCTTTGTGACATGGTGCGTTATCCTGCTGGAAGTAGCCATCAGAAGATGGGTACACTGTGCTCATAAAGGGATGGACACGGTCAGCAACAATACTCAGGTAGGCTGTGGTGTTTAAACCATGCTCAGTTGGTACTAAGGGGCCCAAAGTGTGCCAAGAAAATCTCCCCCACACCATTACACCACCACCACCAGTCTGAACCGTTGATACAAGGCAGGATGGATCCATGCTTTCATGTTGTTTACACCAAATTCTGACCCTACCATCTGAATGTTGCAGCAGAAATCGAGACTCATCAGACCAGGCAACGTTTTTGGTGAGCCCATGCGAATTGTAGCCTCAGTTTCCTGTTGTTAGCAGACAGGAGTGGCACCTGGTGTGGTCTTCTGCTGCTGTAGCCCATCTGCTTCAAGGTTGGACGTGTTGTTGGTTCAGAGATGGTCTTCTGCATACCTTAGTTGTAATAAGTGGTTATTTGAGGTACTGTTGCCTTTCTATCATCTTGAACCAGTCTGGCCATTCTCCTCTGACCTCTGGCATCAACAAGGCATTGTCGGACCATTCTAAACGCTAGAGATGGCTGTATGTGAAAATCCCAGTAGATCAGCAGTTTCTTAAATAGCTACTCAGACCAGCCCGTATGGCACCAACAACCACACCACATTCAAACTCACTTAAATCACCTTTGTTCCGCATTTTGATGCGCGGCTTCAACTTCAGCAGGCCGTCATGACCATGTCTAGATGCCTAAATGCATTAAGTTACTGCCACGTGATTGGCTGATTAGCTATTTGCATTAATGAGGAGTTGTAGGTGTACCTAATAAAGTGACCAATACATATATTACTTTGCATACTGCTGCACAGCTTGTGAATTTTCCCCTAGGGACCAATAAAGCCTTAGTGATTTCAGTCAATTTACTTATTGAATTTTGTATTGTATTCTGTTGTCACAAAGTACTTTAAGTACTATACATTTGTTCTAAAGTAGGCTACAGAACTTGAGTAAATGTAGGCTAACGTTACCTGTTCTCACCACTGCATATCCATATCATACAACAGAGCCCTCTGCGTCCAAACAAACGATTAATTTTCTTTCTGAGGCACTTTGCAGCTTGTGAATAAGCTAGTTAACTTACCAATTACACAGCCGTCTTGTTCAGTTTCGTCTGACCAGAATGACGCAGCGACAAACACAGGTTACACAACGGCGCAAAAAGACAACTGCGCACTTTTAAAATAGCACACGCGCACACAACGCTACCTTAAAAGGCAGCGTTGACGTAATAAACAACCGTCACAGTTAGCTTGTTGTCGCACTCACCTGTGTGAACGTCACTCTCCTCCTCAGTCTGCTTCAGGTTCGTCCACTCTGCCTTTCTGTCCCAGTATTACCAGTCCACTGAGTGTCCCTCCCAGTATTACCAGTCCACTCTGTCCCTCACAAAGGCCTCACGCGCCTCATTAAAATTCCCTCAGTGAACGCTGGTATCACAGCTATATGATTGTAGCTATACCCAGCATGCACCTGTCAGGTGTGTTTGATTTGGGTCACTCAGCATGCTGACAGGGTGCTGAATTATATCACTGATTACTGTAATTATGGTAGATGCAACCTTTTGCTCTTTTTAAACTACGCTGAGGTGCAATAATGTGCATCTTAACTCATGATAATTCTGCTTTACATTGCATTGTTTTACTTATACAGAGCTACAGATGGACCCTAACTTTAGCAGGACTTGTTTTACTTTTAATTTTACTCAGTAAGATAAAGAAAGTAGCAAATCTTACAGGGCAGTAATTATAATATTTACCTAATATTCAAATTTATTGCTAAGAAAAATAAAAATATTTTAATTGCTGTGAGTACAATCAATGACGAACACTGTACTGTGTCTTTATTTCATCACTTTCCAATCTATTTTAAGACTGTACCAATAATTACACCTCACCTCCGTCAGGACATGCATCAAAGGTAACGTTAATGTCAATACATCATTTTGGGCTGGAAATGTAATTGTGAAAATAAATGATATTTTGCCGAGGTGTCAGACCCCCTGGCACATTTGGCTACGGCCTTGAATAATGGAGGTTAAGCATATTTGAGGACAGTAAAATTATTCCCAAAAAAAGTACAAGTACAGTAAATGTCATTTGTTACTTCCACCCCTGGTGTTTTGGGGTGAATTTGAAGAATTGCTTTATAAATTCACTTCATGTAGTTTTAGGTTCTGGAACAAAGACCACGCCTCAAACGCATCCCATTTATCGCCCAAAAGTATTTAAACACACCTGATGCATTCTCTTTCTCTTCGACACATTTCTCACATCCCACCCACCCAATACCTTCTTGCTTCTTACATCTTTTTCTCTGCTCCTTTCTGCATCCAGGAACCAGTGGGGGCTCTATCCCAAGCTGAATCCAATCTCACGAAGAGACAACTCCCCCACTCAGTATCACTCCCGGGATCCCTCCTGGTTTCTCGCCTTCGACCCAACATATCCATCATCGTGCTCGCTTGCTACTCAGAAACCCAGCCTTCATCCCTCAACCCTCAGTCTTCCCTCTCTTCATCCCTCATCCCTTCATTCCTCACTCTTCATCCCTTAATCCTTACTCTGTCATCCCTAACCTTTCGTCCATCTGGCCCTTGACCCTCACCCCTTCATCCCTTCATCCTTTAACCCTTCATTCCTCACTCTTCATCCCTTGATCCTTACCCTGTCATCCCTAACCTTTCATCCATCTGGCCCTTGACCCTCATCCCTTCATCCCTACATCCTTTAACCCTTCATTCCTCACTCTTCATCCCTTGATCTTTACCCTGCCATCCCTAACCTTTCATCCATCTGGCCCTTGACCCTCATTGCTTCACTCCTCATCCCTTCATTCCTCACTCTTCATCCCTTGATCCATACCCTGTCATCCCTAACCTTTCATCCATCTGGCCCTTGACCCTCATCCCCTCATCCCTTCATTCCTCACTCTTCATCCCTTGATCCATACCCTGTCATCCCTAACCTTTCATCCATCTGGCCCTTGACCCTCATCCCCTCATCCTTTAACCCTTCATTCCTCACTCTTCATCCCTTCATTCCTCACTCTTCATCCCTTGATCTTTACCCTGTCATTCCTAACCTTTCATCCATCTGGCCCTTGACCCTCATCCCTACATCCCTCATCCCTTCATTCCTTACTCTTCATCCCTTAATCCTTACCCTGTCATCCCTAACCTTTCATCCATGTGGCCCTTGACCCTCACCCCTTCATCCCTCAACCCTTCATTCCTCACTCTTCATCCCTTGATCCTTATCCTGTCATCCCTAATCATTCATCCATTCGACCCTCGACCATCATCCCTTCATTCTCATCCTTTCATTCTCTCATCCCTCCATCCTCACCCCTTCACGCTTTACTCAGAACCCATAATCCATCATACGCAATAAACCATTCGAAATCTTTACCTTATTGGTGTGGTCTTTGTAAGTGAATAAGCTGATACTTCCACCAGACCAACCAACCATGCAGGACACATGATGTCAAAGTGTCAATGTTATACAAACATAGTGATATTTGATAGTGTCATCTCATTTGCTAATACATGGTGTGGTCCTACCATACATAATGCATCAAGTACAATTATACCACAAGGCAGAACACCCAACACCCCAGAGGAAGAGAACCGTGTCCTGTTACATCTTGGAGATGCTTTTTCTGTGCTTACTTGTAATTGTCAACATGTAAGACTTGTTTTGTAAAATGTAAAATCTGAAATACTACATGTGCTAACAGAGTATGTGAATTAATCATATGTGACATGTTAAGTTCATGTGAAAATACAGCCTATGGGAAACTGATGTTTTCACTTTTGATGTGTTAAACTCAGAGGAGAATTGCCAGAGTTTTCTCTGTGGGAAAATGTCTGAAAAACACATGCTATATAATGTATCAAAATCATAACCCTCATTACTTAATTTAAACAGAACATGATAGTTAAATGAATACCATGTACTGTATTTGATTCTTGATCCTCTTTGACGTCAGAATATCAAGTTTTTCTTCATACATTTACTTTGACAATACTGTAAGAAATGTGAGATAATAATGAATGCAATAACACAACACAGGTCAGAGGTCAGGTTCAGTAAAAAAGACGTGTTCTGTCAAATGATGCTTGTTGTGATGGAGGCTTAAAGTCCGATCCATCCATTCAAGGGCAGTGTGGCTAATCACTACACCACCATGCTGCTCCAACCCAAGAGAACAGGCACGTGTCTGAGGTCTGTTACTTCTTGTTTAGCTCTTGTTTATCTCTCGGCAGCGTGGAAGGCCTGCAGACCAGGATTAACACCAAACTCTGCATTAATGGCAAATAATAAGCTCAATAAGGTGGGCTGCTGGTGATTTACGCAAGAGAGATTCATAGAGATCCATCCATTATAATGATGTGTGTGGAGAAACAAAAGGAAAGTGATGGAGAGGGAAAGCGTAAAACAGACGCGGTCGCAGATTAAATGTGGCTCACTTCCACACTGTGCAAAATATTCCTGCATGAGAATTTATGATTAATGTACCCAGTCTGTTCCCAGTCTGCTTCCTGTGTCGTATATTACAAATGGGCTTTAAGAGATCGCAGATATATCTATAAAGCATCATAAATGATGGTGCTGCCACCGGGGAAAAGCCTTTCCCTCTATATTCATAAGCCATTGTTTGCTGGCTGCTGTGATTAAACAGGCTATTATTTGATAATGGAGATATCAAATAAATGGCAATTTTATGTATTGTTCCACAATACAGTATATCATATGAAGAGCGGATGTAGTGGTGTTACATGTGTGGGTGGTATGTGTCCACCTATAGTAGCAAACAAAAGTCAGTGAATATGTCTATGTCACAGGCTGGTTTACAGCTCCCAAACTTTGTGAGTAACTTTGTCAAGAAGACAATTTTTGTCACGTAGGTACACAGAGGTCAAGAGGCCCAAAGACAGGAGTGGATTACAAAAAGGTGTTTTCAGTGTTAGACCCCCAGAATTTTTTTTTTTTTTCAGTATCCTGTTTCCTAATCGACTCACCGAGGATTCTTCCACTCGCCTATGTGGAAAGCCTAAGGCAGAGAGAACACATCTCTCCAGCCTTCTGCGTGCCTACATGGAAAGCCTAAGGTGGCGAGAGCATACGTCTCCACCCGTCTGCGTGCAAACAAGGAAAGTCTGAGGCAGAGAGAGCACACCTATCTGCCCTTCCATATGCGAACGAAAAAGCCTGAGGCAGAGAGAGCAAACCTCCCTGCCCTTCCATGTGCGAACGAGAAAGCCTGAGGCAGAGAGAGCAAACCTCCCTGCCCTTCCATGTGCGAGCAGAACAGAACAAAACAGAACAGAACAGAGCAGCATCAATGACAAACAGGAATGACACTGATAAGTCAGACACAGCATGAAAAGGAGGAGCTGGGGTGGAGGCGGGTTGCAAAGCAGCTTGCAGAGGAAGCAGCGACAGTAGGCAGGCCAGAGCAGTTTAAATAGGGCGCCCTGACAGAGATTTGCCAATTGGTTGCATGGAAAGGAATCATGTGATCTATCAGCTGACTCCCTTCCATCAATCAGCTGCTCCATCAGTTGATTGCGGCTGTTTGAGATCAGCTGATGTAGCTGGGATGTGAGCTGAGCTTGACATTGTGTCCTGCCTGAACTGCACTTATTCAAAGAGTTTAATTAGTTGATCATCAGCATAATGTAGTATATTTTGTGCTTGTATACACCTTGCACTTTGTCATGTTGGTCATTTGCCTGATGAGTTGAAACATCATCTATTAATACTACTTGAGCTGATAGAAGACTGAATCTCTGAATTTGATGTGCATACAACTACCATACTACCATGCTCCAGATTCCTCTATTTGTATAATCTCCCCTTTCCTGCACTGCACCAAAACCCCGAGAATCCAGAGATAACTTTTTTTATTCTTGTAAGACTCATCTGGAGCATGTCTGGAGATTTTATTGATATGCTTTATGCACTGCAAACCCACAGTATATAGTATAAACACTTGTGTGTTTTTTACCTGCACCTTTATAAGCCTACTGTTGGTCCTGCAGGACAGACGAGGCCAAGAACAGTTCTGTGACCCAATTTTGCCTCACTTTGGCTCCCTTGTGGAATACTAAGTGAGAATGGGAGCTGAAATGACAAAGCTCAGTTTCAACAGTATGGGTGGCAGATTTTTTAGCAGACCAGTCAGAGAGAGAGAGAGGGAGAGAGGGAGGGAGAGAAAGTGGAATGAAAAAGAGGGAGACTGGAGATTCAGGTTCCTCCTCTCATCCCAGAAATAGCAGGCATTTGATTGCTGATGGGGCTTTTGGCCAGGCTGCTGATAAGCCATACAGTCTGGTTTTTAACTGAGTGTGAGGCTATCTAACATAATAGGACAAAATAATGGAAATGCCAGCACAAAGATAGGTATAGGGGCAGAGATAGCGGGCTGTAATGGTCTGGGGGTGCTTGTTCTGCCACGACTTTGGGCAACCAACACTGTAGAAAATGTGGTCAGTGCTTTCAGCTGCTAACACTGATTTTGATTGATCATCTCTGTCTTGCAGCATAAGGATAGTGGTAAGAAAAAAATGCCATTTCAGCAGCCACTGCAAAATATCCTATGGCTCAGTGCAATTCACATCCGAATACAAGGCAGGTAGGGATATTAGAGGGGCTTTGTTACTGCATTGCTTTCAAAAACTTGTAACTCTACCTACACCCATCTGCAAACACAAGACAAATGCAAAATTAATGTGGTTAACATCACTATCTGATGTTTTAAATCAGATTTATGGTAGCTTGTAATGGGTTAGTCATCCTGGAAAATGCTGATGTCGCCACAGATGAAGTGCATAATTGCATGAAGGTGATCGCTCAGAGCTGAAAACTATCACTCTACAACCCTTTGCTACTGAGGCGATATTATTTAATTTGGGTTTTTTTTTTTTAGTTTGCTTTTTCTGTTGAATCATCCTGTTTAATGGCACAATACAAAACATTGTGCTTGATTGCAGCTGATTTAAGGTTTAATGATGAAAATGTAATGACTGGGAATTATGCAGCGTGTTGCATTTGTGTTTATTGTTACGTTTCGTTTGGTTTTCAAGCTGGGAACACACAAATAAACACTCCCTAACCCACTGTGAAAACACTTCAAACATTTAAGGAATGACTTTCACACATTACAGTTGCAGACGTTGCTGTTAGAATTCTGATGCAGCTCTGTCTACATTTAGATTTGTCCAGACTACAGCCATAAAAATCAGACATGTTTGATGTACAGACACTTCTGACTTATGAGGCTCAGAGAAGACACAAGAGAATGATTCCTCATTCTCATGCACACTGCAAGAAAACATAAGGTGACTGTCCATGACCTTCACGACCTTTATTGACTAGATAAGCTACATTTTAATCATGTCAAGAATGTCAGTCAGGGGTGTTGTCATTGGCTGTGTAATAAAGATGGACAACATGACAGCTCCCAGTAACAAAAGCAAAGCATCTCAATCGCCTCCTGGTGGCTGGCTGCAGTATAGGCCATAAACCCTGCCCCGTCTATGTTAGCAGATGGGACATGGGCCACACTAAAAGACCAAAGTACATGTTGAATCATTTTTTCCCAAAGATGGTTTCTGTCATTTTCGATAGTTCTTATCACGCTGATGTATGTTGTTTTTTTGGGCTTATTTTTATCAATTGTTTTTAATGAGTTTTTTGATGCTATAAAAAGGGGGTCTGATGTCATGACTGACAGCTATGTGTATCAATCAGTGTACTCATGATCAATGGCGCTGTTCACAATTGGTCAGACTGGTGTGTGGGTTGGAGCTTGATGCTGCAGGGATCACTATTGGGAACACTCTGGCTCCAAATAAGGTCACCAGTATAAAATGGCAGCCGCTGGATCCGGAAGTTTTTGGCTTCATTTTTTGTACAGTGGGGGTGGAGATGTGTTGTCCATTTTTACATACAGTCTATGGAGCTGTACAAATTCCATGTCCTTAACCACCTGGAAAACTTGAGGTCAGACACAGAGTGCTACTTTTGTGCCTTTTTTGAGCCTGCTTTTAAGAGTGCGGTGACAGCTTGCGTCTGAAGTTGCTAAGCAATTTTTAAAAGCACCTTATCATAGCCTATTTAGCCGAAATCCTAAGTGCAAAGCTGATCTTCTTCCAGGTGCTGTTTATAAGTGTGTGGGCATATCGTCCATGGGACAGATGTAAAGCTCTGGCAGCCCTGCACCAATATGATCACTTTTCCATATTTAACACTGACACATACTTATGGAAGAAGGCAAAGATAAACGTCGGCTGTGATTGGTTGTTGCTCATCACATGACATGCGGTGTGTGCTGCTGGGTTCCAAAAGTTGAACTCTGTTTATCTTGGGGAGCAGCCATTGCGCCCTAAAAAATAGGCGCTTGGGAACTTGTGCGCGTCGCGATGGCATTTCTCTCACGTTTGGGCACGCCTGCCGCACGTGTACATTGAAAACACTGAGTCTGAGGGTGCAAAAAACACGGCATGTGTACGCCCCCTAAGAGTGTTGTTGTTATAATGTGTGTGTTAGTAATACAGTACAAACAGGGACGTAGGCTTCATTACAACGCAGGGTGGGACACATATGTAAAAAACGGTTTGGGGGTTCACTTCTTGAAAATTTTGCATTAAAAACTTAATTTCTTGCTCTCTGGTGAATATTTAATTCACCCATTTGAGCACTTTCTGCATTAATTTATGGTGTAAATGTCTTTAATTTAAAAGTCCTCTGTTCCTTTCCATTATAATTTGGGCGAGGCTGTCCCCTGCATCCCCCATGAAATCTGCGCCTATGAATACAAATAAATAAAGCACAACTTTCAGCAGTTAATGGACACAATAAAAGGAGGCAGTAAAAATTAAATAGGTGTTTTATTTCATTCATATACCAAAACTGTGGGTAAAGCTTTGAAACTAATTTTAATGGCAATAACCTGAGAATGAGATTATTAAAAAAATAATAAAAGAAAACATTATAATTGCCATCATTTAACCTCCTGAGCGGGCCTACAGTTATATTATCAACTATTTCACTGTTCTCTTTTTCTTCTCATCTCATCATAAAGTGATATGCAACCCAAAGTCAGTATTTCTTTTTTTTTTTAAATGTGGCTTTAAAAAGTGTGACACTGACTCTTCACTGACACTAGTAGCTTGCTAAATAGTGCCTCTGTGTCACTTTCCTTAAAGCTGGAGTGCATTTTGCCATTGGTGGGTGGAGTGCACTTGATCAAACTTGATTTATTTTATTGCCATTTATGCAGCTGTCTCCTTTTGACTCGCTCTCATCTCTCATATTGGCTGTAGTTCCTATTATCCCTCCATCTAAAACTCTTTATCTCCCTGTCTCCTCTCCCCCTATTTTGACAAAGAAAAAAATTAAAGCATCAGTTACCCTGGTATAGTACAACATGTTGGGATACAAAGGGCTTCATTCTCTCTGGTGAACAGAGACAGGAGATAGGAACAGGGCAGCCTTCCCAGTAGATGAAATAAAGAGCAAAATGTTTGCATCATTTTAATTAAACTGATAACTCTGTCGTGGAACCCGGTTTTGTCAGAAAGAAGGGTGCAGATGCAAAATAACCTGACAACAAAAAAGTGATTATGCGTTTGTGTTATCGCAAGCCATGTTCACTGCACACAGTAATTCTATTTTATGATTTTTTGCCCGCTGCACAATTCATAATTCCCCCTTTCCAGTGATGGCTTATGTTTCCTAGTAGTGCTTCGAAACGCCCCACCAAGAACACTTTGGATTAGAGCAATATTGCCGCTGAGACAATTGTGACAAACCCATAGCACATCGGGCACACACTCACTCACAGCTACACACTCTCATTCACTCACTCACTCTCTCTGCCAGACATGGGTGTCAGCCAAACAGTGCTATTTGCTGGAGCAGGACTGGCACTTCTCCAGACCATGGGGGTAGCAGGCTTGGCAACGCAGATCACTGATGGACTCATTGAAGCGGTTCGCCAGCATGGACAGCTTGCTACCGTGACACAGAGAGCAGGGAGCGCAGCCCGAACCGCCACAATCCTGGCAGCTGTCTGCCTCCTGGAGACAGAAGAAACACATTAGAGGAGGAGAAAGAGGAGGTGAAAGAGAGGAGTTGTAAGGTTAGGCAAAGGGTAAGAAAGGGAGGAGGAGGTTGGAGTGGGTGAGAACGACAAGAAACATATGTATAGAGAACTGAAAAGAGAAGTTGGAAGGGAGGATATATTTATATGTTGTGTCAGTGCATCAATAATCTACAATAAACCACCATTTTTACATCACAATATAGTACACATGTTCACACTGCAACTGTTTCAAAGCTGATTAATTTGCAACACCTTTAGACAGTTCATGAACAGTGACAATTAACACAGCTATCGAGTTTAACTGGCTGGCCTGCTGACACACACTAAACAATGGTAACAACATGGAGGATTTTTCCACTATTATTTATAATTAAACACCTTTGGTAAGTAGCTGTGTTTGCGGGATAATGTACAGCCAGCTGGTCATTTATACAGCCAGCTGGTCATTGCAACTAAATGTACAATAAAGAGCAGCTGCCTGTAGAGTAACGATGACACGAGGGGTAGATACTAACAGTAGATGTAAATCTTTACAAACTACTGGATGTCCTAAATCAGCAGGAAATTGTTTTCCAGGAAAACTTTGCACAGCAAGGCCTGTGTATTTTTTGGAGGAAGCAGCATGTTGTTGCTGTTGAGGTTGCAAGTGCATTTAAATATTTAAGTGCCACAAACTAAATGCCATTCATCTCTGACCCTTTAGGATTTTCCTGTGGGAGTCCCAAAGTAAAGAAAAAAAAAACAGAGATGGCCTGCTTAATGAAGCATGCTAGATTGCATCAGAGGAAGATGCTCCATGAAACTAAAAGGCATGTTTTTTAAGCTCCTGTTTAACAGTTTAATTCTGAAAAAAAAGGCTAAAAGTAAGTGAGATGCTATTCAGTTTGGATACTGCTTTTGTTAAGATTACTGGTTACACTTTAAGCAAGATAATCAGTTACCTTTTGACCAGCACTGCCATCAAAACCCACTCAACATGCTTACCCTACAAGCAAATGTTTGCAGCTGACATACTCTCACCAAATTCCAATACGCACAAGATTTTCCTTTTAATGTAAGTTGGTGCTTTGACTGCACATAAGGCTTAGTGGATTGCATTGTGATGATCAGTTATCGTAGCGATAGTGAAATCTTTGCCCAGTCACCACAAAAAAAAAAAAAAAAAAGTTCACATTTGCATGTTTTTATGTAGCAGATACACTGCAACTTTAAAAATCAACAATGTTGTGGTAAACTTGTGGTTAGATTTAGGCACAAAAACCACTTGGTTATGGTTAGGAAAGGATTACATTTTGGCGAGGCCGGTCTCATTCCGTACTCGTCGAAATCCGATGCTTGGGCACTGACTTGCGGCATCAGAAACCAACGAAAAAAGGTGTCCTTTAACATCATGGCATGATACGGCTTAGTAAAAAAGAACACAGGTTGGCTTTAGAATCTTACAGGACGTGAACACCGCTTTCTCGGGTGAAAGTCAGTGTTTGTTAGACCCATCCACCATCATGCCGACGTTAAAGGATGCCTCTTTTTGTTCGTTTCTGACCCCGCCAGTCACTGCCCAAGCGCTGGATTTTGATGACTTCTGCGCAAGACCGTGCTCAATTTTAGAGGGGAGAACTCCTGGCAGGAAAAGCAGTGATGTCTAAACAAAACACTATTGCTTTTCATGGCATTATCCCTGCTGTACAAACCCTGGTCGTTACAAAAAACCCACATTTAGAGGCTAAAAACCTGCTGGGAAAAACACTGACATGTTGCCACAAAACACCCATGTTTGAAGCTTAAAAAGCTGATGGATAGAAACAAACAGGTTGCTATGAAACACCCACATTTGGAGCCAAAATGCTGCTAGGTACATCGCTAAATCACAACTTTTTTTTTTTGGTCTTGAACAGTGATCTGCAGCTTGGCAAGCATGTCACCTATGGAACACGCCAACTACTATCCCCTCCACTCCCTTATGACGAAGTCATCTTATATGTAACTTTACAAATGCTGATATGATACAGTAAAACTTATGAGACATATGATTGCAACATTTTTCTTCTGGCAATTGGGCTGAAAATCAAAGTCCAGATTGGTTAAACAGTTACCAAATTGCACATACAATGTATAAACCTTAGTCTGTGTTTGAAATTAAAAACACACAGACAGTGAAAAATTAACTACCTTAGAGTTTGGCCAACAAAGGTAAAGATGATAAAGAAAAGAAAGTAACAAAGAGCAGTGAGATTGCCAAATAATGAAAAAAAAAAAAGGAGCTGAGAATGAACTTTTTTTTTCTGGAGGCAGAGAAAATGAGAAAATAACGAGAGAGGTGAGAAAAGAATGGAGGGAGTGAAGGGAAGAGAACAGTAATCAGCCGAGGAGATGATAGGGAAGGGATAATAGCAAGCCGGGTATCCTTGCGGGCTGGCAAGTGGCAGGCAAATGCTGCAAGGGCAGAGTAAAACTGTGGACTCATCAGTATGTGTTCACAGTTGACAGATAACACTAGGACAATGGGGTGGTGGTTGTTGCAGCAGCAGCAGGAGGGGGGCACAAGAAAAGAAAAGAGAAGGGGCACAAATAAGGTGGCAGTTACAAGGAAACACAGGGGGGACTGTGGGATGAGAATAAACACCCCTCTGTGAACAGTTTCAAATTACAACAATATGGCTGCACAGACGATCCTGCAGTTATGCTCTCGAAAACACAGATAATGTGAACAAAAAATGGTTGAAGACATATGCAGAGACACAACGTGTGGGGAGGAGGAGGAGGAGGGGAAGGACATGGTGAGAGAGAGACTACCGAGAAAGAGAAGCAGGGTGATAAAAACCCTACCACACCACTGAGAATAATTTGGCCAAGGATCATTACCTTGGTCTCTGTGTCGCTGATCTGTTTCTCCTCCTTCTCCTCCCCTTCCTGTGTGCAAAGAGCTTTAGCCCTCCTCCTGCTGCCCCTCTCCCTGGCCTTTGGGTATCCCTCAAAGTCCAGAGGAGGCACTGTGTGGTGCCGTAACGCTTCAGGCTTCCTCGGTGGCGCTCTGATGATGCGCAGGTTGCTGGTGTAGATGATGATCTTGCCAAAGTCCAACACTGGGGACTGAAGGAAACCAAAATAATCCTATATTAGTTAATATTAACAACAGTGGGTGCATCCTAAGATTAAGTAATTTACTTAGCCTCTACTTGTGTTTACATAGTTCCAATAAGTCTATGGGCTATAGGCTTTGAGTGTGCTTGAGGAGAGTGCAGAATAAACGGCTAAAAACTCATCTCTGTTCATCAAAATTCAATATTCAAAGGTTTTGTCCATTAAAACAACACCTTTATGCCTTAAGACTGCTTAGATATCATTTCAGACCTTTGCCTTACTCAGTATATGCAGAAACATGAATATGCAAATTGGTCACCTCCTTGATCTCCGCCCACTACTCTGCCACTTGCCTGCAGCTCGAGCGTACTTGCTCACCTTATGCTCATCGTGCTCTACAACAAGATGTAATGAAAAGGAAATAGATGACATAAGCCTTCCCCTTAACCACAATATCAAACAATTCACAATAGCCCCGTTTCCACTGAGCAGTACGGTACGGTTCAGTTCAGTTTGATACACTTTTTTTCCATTTCCACTGTACAAAGTTGTGGATGGTATCAATGGGGCTGTTCTGTACCGTCCCCATTATTGGTCACCCCCTCTGTTGGGGTACCTAGCACACAGATCTGGTACTAAAAGGTGGAGCTGTGAACACTGCAGTCCGTTGATTGGTCAATAGTAGACAGTCACTCTGCTCAGGGCTGAGTTGTGGCTGGTTTTGAGGCTAATTCATACTGTGGCGAGTTTTACATATATTAGTAAACTGTAACTATAAAATGAGGCAGCAGGTGTAGTCTGAGAAAAAACAAGTTACTTCACTCAGTCAACTTCAACTGAGGTGCATGAGGTGACAATGTGAATCAGCACACCTTAAATTTTAACTGAACTTTGACCATTACTTTAGTTTTCATTGTCTCTCTTGGGTGACATACACTTTTAGTAATGAGTGGATCCACAAGCATTTATATATATTAATTTCGACCAGATTATGTGAAATGCATAATGCATAGTCCTCACCGGGAGTAAAAGAAAGTGTCGCTGTGGGTTGTTCCTGTGGGCTCCGGCAACATTAAACCCCTGAGCTTGCCTTAGAAGGACTAAATGCACAAACTTGCTATTTCTAATTTTCCCATGGAGAGAGACTCTCACTGCAGCCTGTTCTATTTTATTTTGAAAATGTCGGCATGCAACCCCATTCTGTGGATGATAAGAGGTGCAGACTGATAAAGGAGGAAATACAGTGAATGCTGGGCGGAGCAGTGAGTGACAACAACCCTGCCTACATGAAAGAGTTTGTGGTGGAAATGCTAAGCAGACCAAGGGTCTAGGGACCATGTCTGAAGGGTTATATTTGGTTCCAAAGATAGCATAGGAGAAGTGTTTGGTGTAAACAAGGCTAATGTGTTGCTATGTTAGACCCTGTTCCTTATCCCCAGCTCTATGAAGTTGAAGTGAAAGTGAAACTTGGCTTGCAAAATACTGATACGTAGCCTGGCATCTCATCTAATACCCCACCAATCCTGTGGCAAATTGACGAGATTGGTTTCTTAGAACTGTGACATATGAAAACTGATGCAGAGATGAAACATAAACCACCGGTAACTATTTTTAGGCTACATTTATGTGACGATGTAGGTCATTCTGGCATAGTGGATAGCTCAAAATATTAAAACACCTGACCACAAGTGTCATTGTAAAGCTAGAGTTATGGCTGTAGCAAATTCAAAATGCTTCATTGTTGTAACTGAGAAAACATAGTACCGTAGTTGCTGAATTATTGTACCAGAAAGAGAGCAGAACAGAATTTTAAGCTCCATGGTTGGATCAATGTGGACCTTGTGATTCATAGTTAACGTGTATCTTCAAATTGTTATTCAAGAAACAGATATTTTTCTGCACGTTTTGTTTATCTTCTGCACTGATAGTTTAACTGGGAGAGTTCCATGCCGATCCAAGCTTCAGAAGTGAGTCAACATTGTCTATGAGGAAAGTGAATCAGAAAAACGAACAGATCCATATCGGCAGGGCTGAACTGTTGATCGCCAATGACTCAGTGATTACTTTGCTAATCCCTGACATTTCTGACTCTCCAAACTCACTTTCTGGCCCGTTTTGGAACTGTTTAATTGATCTGTTGGGTTTCATTTTAAAAAGATTCATAATTAAAAATCAGATAAAGAGCTTCTTTCTTCCCAGTATAACTCCCTTATTATATATAAAACAGACAGAGAATGCACTGAAGTCATACTCGGACCAACTCATTAGACCATCTACAGTAGGGGTGCTCCTCTAGGACCACCACACAATCCTTTCAATAATGCCCCAAAAGGATAGACTAAATCCAGATTGCTGTTTTCTGCTGATAAATGTGATAAATACAGGCCTTGGTCACCAGGGCCAAGCTTGCCTTTGTTTAGAGGATAAAAGAATGAAACTGACACTAAGCCAGCAGGCGATGTAGCTGACCTCCCTCTCAGCCTGCTGCACTAATGAAGCCAGTGCCACAGTAACAGTGGCTTATTCCTTTCAGATGAACAATTTTGTAGTCGTTGTTCGGCTTTAATTGTTGTACAATTTTCACAGAACAGCATGCAGTAGGTGCTTTAATTGCCCAT
The DNA here is from genome assembly GCF_011397635.1 of Epinephelus fuscoguttatus. Lineage (NCBI taxonomy): Eukaryota > Metazoa > Chordata > Actinopteri > Perciformes > Serranidae > Epinephelus > Epinephelus fuscoguttatus. The sequence continues at coordinate 33,113,906 of NC_064763.1, read as the reverse complement.
GGTTTTTCTATTTTAAGTCTGGATTGCTTGTTCTGTTCTAAAGATGTTTGAATTAATTATTAAATTACTCTGCGTTGGCTGGTAATTGTGTATGTGCTTATGTTGGCGTGTCTGTTTGCTTTTCAGCATATGTAGACTTGCAATACTCTGTGGGGTTTGAAAAATAAATACCAACTCTTCCAAGGAGCTGCAAAACTTTATTATACTTCCCTTTATGTAAGTATGTACAAAGAGATGTTTCACAGTAATCATAGTCCAAAATTAGCAGCCGTACAAAGGGTGTCAGAAACACTAAATATTACACTTAAAACATGTTAACAACTTTTTGTGTGGGTGTTGTTTAAAATCACAGACAATAACTCTATAAAAACAACATGCATATTTTAGTATATATGCTGAACTGGCAATGTTTCAGGTGCTACATCACAATCTCCATTACTAAACTGCTGTTTCTTAAGATCGCATTAAAGTAAACTGTTGCTTTGATGGACATTTTAATTAACATTCAGCAAAGTCTTGTTATTTTTTGATTACAGTTCATTTAAACAGGGCTGGCGAATTAATAAAGACAATTAAGATAGGTCTCAGTACTTGACATTCAGAGAGACAAAACTGCCACCCCAAGTGGGAAATCTAATCTAAGTTGATCTTGATTAATATCAAAATTTAGCAAAATCAAAATGAGTTGCATTGCTTACTTTGGCACCATCCTCTGCTTCCTCAGTCTGGCCTGCAGCAGGCTTGTAGCTTCCCATTCCTCTGTACACGTTTATTCTCTGGGCAATGAGCCCTGTTGGAGGATAGACACCTGCGTACAGAGGAAAACATGTTGTCAGGATGAAGTGAGAACTTATACCAGAGATTTGAGGCATTCAGGTTTCATCCACCAACAAGTGAAGTGTTAATTTGCAAAAAGAGACAAACGCCATTCTGGTAAAAAATGAACTGAGAGCTGTAATTAACAATTTACATAGAGCTGTTTTCAGATCCAAAATATGTTTTGGTGCAAGTGCCACTGTTGAATCCATTGAGTGAATCAGCGCAGCACGTTTAGACCAAGATACAAAGATAGTGGCGCCAGCATCTGTAGCAACCGGAGTCTGAAGCGGAGTTTTCGGGGTAAAACCGGCTGGAGTTTGTGAATATTAGCATGGATCATTTTGATGAAACAGAAGAGGCTGCTGTTTTATTGCCATCTGGACACAAAAAGAACAGGAAACCAGATGAATATGCTCGTATTGTGGTGAAAAAAGCATAGTGGAGGAATACCCATCGTCCATGTGCTTGTCTGAATGTTTGGAAGTCGTGGAAGGTTGTGAGACAACAGCCTACAACCACCAACCATAGGTGTGTACATCAGTAACTATGACAACCAGGGGACTGCCCATTGCTCTAACAGCCCAAAATTTAAAAGCCTCATTCATCCGAAAAATGTCCCATTGGACTAACAGCCCATTTGTCTGACATTCCGTTATCCCCAAAACAAACGCCCATTGCTCTTATGTTTCTCCCATACAGTGCATACAATAGGTTTCTCCATAAATACACCCTGCAGTTAGACAACCCAATCACCAGAAAAAATGTGTACATTTTTATTCTGCAGGCCACGGATACATCGCATTTGGCGTTTGTTTTTGGGATAACAGGCTGACAGAGACTTATCAGATTAATGGGGCTCGGAACAATGGCATAGCACTGATTACCAGGGCTAGCTGTTAGCTGATTAGCAATTACCCAAGCTAGCTGTTTGCCAGCATAGCACCTTAGCCTTAACAAATCCTCATCTTAACAAAACTGTACTTGTGTTTTTGAGTGAGTGGTGCATTCCAGCCCAGTTGCAAGAAAAAATATTGGTATTGTACGTTTCTGCAAACCACAGGTTAGGGTTGGGTCGGTTCTCGGTAATACCAATTCGGTTCAGTACTCCGTCTTGGACCGGGATTTTTTTTTTTTTTTTTTTTTGAGACCGACCGGACCGCATATGTTATTTTACAGCCTGTGTCTGCCTCTTCGCCAACCGCACAGCGAGCAGGAGAGAGAGGGGGGTGGGAGTGGGGTAGGGACTGAGCTAGGAGGTGTGAGTGCACATGCACCGAGGCCTCAACTGTAGCCTGGAGTTTGTTTAACAGTGACGGGGAGTCGATAATGGCGGACAGTTTAATCTCGAAGAAATCAAAGTATGCGCCAATATGGCAACACTTTGGCTTTGATCCGGTATTACCGACTTGATGCGCTTTTTCACAAAAACCAGACCGTTTTGGGGTTTTTTCCTCATACCGACCCAACTCTACCACAGGTACGTTTGAACATTTCATATGTATGACACAGGTCTCAGCTGAGTATCTTATTGAGACCAACAAAAGCAAATAATTTTTAAGAACTGGTTGGGACATTGCCAGCAATGTTTGTAACTACAGAAGCAAGTATTTAAGCCAATATTGTTTTTCGTATCCCAACCAAGTGGTTTTTGTCTTGACCTAGCCAAACGTTAACCGCAAGGTTCTCAAAACATAAAACTGAAAATTGAAATGTTAAAGGGACATTGTGTAACATTTTCAGTTGTTTATTGGCAAAAATCGATATCTGCATTCATAAATATGTCATCACTGGTGTACTATTACCTCCACCAATAATCTGACTTATTCTCGTAAAAGGAGAATTTTGGATTTGTTTATACATTGTGCGGGTAAGTCGTCTGTGGGGTTCCATAACGTCTCGCCATCTTGAGAATACACCCGCCAGCAAGGGACATACAGCACCGCCTTCGGCGTTTTCGTTGAGAGCCAGGCCAGCACTGCGTGACTCAGGAGCCGAAGGAGAGGAGCAAGAGGCGCTTCGCTACTACCCTGGCAAATTTGAAACAAAGTCTCACTCTTTGAGCATAATCCAGGATCATGCATATGCAGCATCATGGGAGACAGAATCCTTGTCGCCAAGAAAGCGCAAAAGGGAATAGAAAAGGCAGCGTGACCGGCGAATTAAAAAAACGAAGGCCCACATCGGGGCAGCCTTTCCCAGGTGGAGAGAGTTGCTGAGGGAGAATGGTAATGCAATCACAGGCCAGCGCCGCTGTTGGCTGTTAGCCGCTGTTAGCGGCCAGTCACTAACAGCCTCATCCCTCTCCTTGCATCACTGTGCCGCTGTTAGCTGTTAGCCGCTGTTAGCCGCTGGCCTGTGATTGTATTACCTTTCTCCTTCAGCAGCTCTCTCCACCTGGGAAAGGCAACCCCAATGCTGACCCTTGTTTTTTTAATTCGCTGGTCGCCTTTTTGATTCCCTTTTGCACTTTCTTGGCGATGAGGATTTCGTCTCCCGTGATGCTGCATAATACATGATCCTGCATTATGCTCAAAGAGTGGGACTTTGTTATGCGGCAGTAGTGCCGCTGGCCACTAACAGCTGTTAGCAGTGCAGTAATGCGAGGAGAGGGATGAGGTGTGTGAGGTTGAGCCACTTGTCAGTTGTCAAAGGACAAGACGTGATTGGTTTGTTTCAATTTACATCCGCCCCAACAGTCCTACATTGTAAACACAGCCAGCATGGTGAGGAGGGGGTTTGTCAACTCGCGTCGCGTGTGTCTGTGTAGGAGCCTGAATGAATACTCCATGTAGTATTGGATGACATGGTTTCATTAGTGTTATCATAGCTTTTTGGTACACAGCGGCTACAGTTGTTGCAATACGTGTTTGAAACAGTGAGGCGCTAGAGTGCGCCATCTGTTTGAATACAATATATGATCAGCGTTAGATGGGAGAAATTCCTACACACTGTGGCTTTAAGGTTCAACATATCTGCTACACATGTAATGTTCAAATGTAACATATCTGTGGATTGCAGAAATGTAAAACGGAAACATTTATTCTGTTGAACTAAAAATAAATAAATAAATAAATAAATAAATAAATAAAAATGAGCAGATGGGACTAGTTGCCAAGCAACCAGATGAGGCTCCAGGCTCCAAGTTACTGGTCCATACCTTCAACACAATATTGGTCAAGCAGCTGGTTGCAGTTTTTAGATTCAGTTTTTGTGCATATTGAATTATTAATAGCATGTGGACAGAGCCAGGCTGGATCCCTCCCCTGTTTCCAGTCTTCATCTAAGCTAAGTGACTGCTGGAAGTAGCTTCAGCTCCTACAGACAGGCCTTCAAGTGTGGCATCGGTCTTCTCAAGAACTCCCTGCAACAAAGCAAATAACTGTATTCCTCCAAAATGTCAACTTATTACGTTAACTGGACACCATACAATATTTCTAACAACATTTAAAGTTGTTCACTCTCACAACAGTAGAAACTTGGGAAATAAATCATATTGTGGGCATGCTAAGATAGCTCTATAGCTGAGCATTTTATCTTTGAAATTGGTAGTGCTCCAAGTTCACAGTATGACCGACCACCTCTGGTGCATGCTGCGACCATTTCCTACATATTTACTGCCAACACAGTGGACCGTTATAACATTTGAACTTAGAGTTAGAAGTCTGGCTAAAATAAAATCGAGCTGATTACTATCATCAGTTTAAAGGAAATATGCTTTTTGCACAACTGGATGAGAGGAACATGTTTCAGCTCAGCATGTTCTCCACCAGTTAAAAAATGACTGGAAAAACATAGCATAGGTATAGCTATAGAACACACCTTAACAATTGCAGATAACAACATGATCAGTGCACGTAGGTGAGCTATTGAGCATGTAATTGTGTAGCCTTGAGATGTTCCCCATCATTGTCACACACACTGCTGTAACCCTCAGTATTTGAGATGTTTGTTAGCACACTGGCAGTCTTACTGCGCACGCACAAATAAATATACACTGTACAGCAGGGTCGCAATCATGCACAGCCATTACTATGAAAGCATGGAACATTCTCAGGCAAACATGGCCAAACAATTTCATGGAAACCACTCCAACATATGGGCTGTAGTTGCCATATGCAAATGTAATAAACACATCTCGTTGGTCTCCCTGGATACTGGCTTAGCGCCCACACAAACAAACCTCAGTGCAGTCATATCGAGTAAGACGTAGTGGTAGTGTGTGATAAAAACCCACCTTGTTGGTCCCCATGAGAATCCTCAAACCCACAGAGCTGCTCCACCTCCAGGTGGCTGGGAGGGATCTTGCGGTGAACGAAGCTGTGAGGGTATTTCTCCTCTGGACTGTCCAGCTCCTGACCATCCTCATACACGTGCTTCAGCACCCGGCCGCTGTAGGATGACGCCAACTTGAACCTAACCTGTGGTTTTGAGTTGAAGGTGACATGGTTTTACTTCACTCCCCAGAAGGTATTACATGCTGAACTGGTGTTGATGACTAATTTGCACAGCTTGTTAAGATTTTTATGTAGAGAAAAAACTGATCAAACAGGAGAGGTGCATACAAACATTTCCATGTCAACATATATTTCCGTGTCATCATCCAAGCTAATGCTGTTCCATTTCTCGGCTTGCAGTTTGACAACAGATGCAGTAAGAAGCTAGATCTTCAAGCACACCAGTTTCACCTAGCTGTGTGCTTTAATATAAGACAATATGCCACTGATGTTAAAGCAACTGCATAAAGAAGAAATTGAAACAGGAAGCTCAGTAATGACCTCAATATGTCTTTTACTCAACACAGTGAAATAATTTATTAAAGTACTTCAAAACCCATGAATCTGACAGTAAGTGATCTGTGAATAACTCACCTTTCTGGGCTTGGTGCCTTCATAGCGCTGATTCAGTTTTCTCTGGAGTTCCTCCATGGTGGCTGATTGAGGAGAGGACGCCGAGGGAGTGTCAGTCCATCCAAGGAGCTCCTTACCTGGGGCGAATTGACATCAGCTGGACACTGTGGTGCCTGGTGCGATAAAAGAGAGTACGGATAGACGGATAAAAGAATGGACTGATATTCAGCTTGACTGAAGCAAAGGGTATGAGAGCCCGACTGAAGAGCTTGCGTGTAAGGGGTGGGTGGATGACTAGATGAGATAAAGCTCTCTCCGCCTGTCCTGCCTCCTGAGTTTGACTGTACCTGCTGTTTTAAGGAACCACCTTTCTGGCTCCCCATGCTAAATTATTCAAAGCGAGATCGTGTGTACAAAAGGGTGGTTGAGAAACCAGAAGCTCCCTCATCAAATAATTATGATCACCAGAATAGAAGGTAGTTGGAGTCCGTGTGGAGCACTGTGTGTTTGTGTGTGTTAAGGAAAGAAAGAGAGAGTGAGTCTGTGTGTGTGTGGGAGTTGTTAGATAGTTGTAGGGCTGCCTGTCTTTGGACTGGAGCCGAGTGCATCAGTGTTGAACAGTAACGTGACATTTGATGTATGTTGCTGTCATACTAAAAAACAGATATGTCTATGATCACAAAGTTCAGAGCTGTATTACACTGAAATAACACTTTGTTTTCAGTTTGCTTCTTTGTATTGTCACCTCCAACGATGAGGATGTTTTTTGGTTCTATTTGTTTGCAGGATTACAGAAAAAAGGTACTGGCTCAATTTTCATTGGTGGAAGGCTGTAGCATGGGTCAGGGCAGAAGTCATTTAATTTTCGAGGAGCTCCGCATCATGGATACACAAATTATCTCTCACTTTTGTTAACATTGTGAGATGGGGTGTTTGGCATGGGGGAGGTCTGCACTCTTCGAAAGTCTTTCTAGTTTATATATACATTTCTATACTGGATGTGTCTGTCCAAGGTGAGTAGTCTCATTCGTAGCACCAAATCTTTAGTGTTTTATAGAGTCTTACTTCATGACTCAGTGGAATCTGAGTCAGACTCTTTGAAAGTCTAACCTAAAGAAAAAGACGTTCCAGTAGGTCTGAGGTAAAACATGAAATATAACATTCTCCAGCAGGCAGCGCTCAGGGAGCTCCTCTGGAATCTGAGAAGATTCAAAGACAAATCAAACAGGCTTATATCACAAATGCTTTGGATGTCACAGACAAAAGATGAGAAAGTTTATTCAGTCCAGATGTTTAACTGAGGTGAACCCCACCAAAACTTACCTGTAACTTGTGGATCTGCTCCTGTTTCTGGAAGAATGCTTTCAAAATTATATGTAGAGAACTGTATGCTCATTTTTAGGTTCATACTTGTACTCAAGGTCTCTACCAGAATATGTGTACGTACTTTAATGCTCCTCATACTGTCTGTACTAGAGCACCTGTATTCATACTCTGTCTGAGATGCTCCATTTAGTGACTGTCACTTTAAGCCCCCCTCCCGAAAAAGGGGAACTGCCCATTGGTCCGACAGTCCATTGGTCCGACATCCCATTGTTCTGACCATATTAAACCCACTGTTCCGAAGTCCTGTTGTTCCAAAATCATCATGATGCCCTGTGGTTAAGGTCTGGTTAGGTTTAGGCACAAAAACCACTTGGTTAGGGTCAGGAAAAGATCATGGTGTGGGTTTAAATGAAAAAGAAAATGACAAACACATAAGCTGTGAGCCTGCTTCGCCTCAAGCCTTTCCCAGCTGACCCAGAGCTGGTCGCGGTGCACCATCAAGGCAGAAATATGCCCACCAGGAGCCGTTCAGCACGGCGGAGAGCTCCCCATACAACCCAGACCCCAGAGTTAATAACAGGAGGTTATGGTGTTTCACTCTCTCCTCTCTATGACACTTGTATCTCGACCAGTAGCCTACTTTTGTTGTGTTTGCTGATCCTCTATGGTACACAAATACAGTATAGCCTAGTATAATCACATATCGGAACAACAGGACTTTGACACGGACCCCGAAAAAGCCCAGTCTGCTCTGATTGCTAAGCATTTCCGAGTCTTTCACAGCTTAACATCTCTGCTTCGTCAGTGCAGCTGACTGTAACAGAGAATAGTTACATTTTCTACCTTGGAAGATCACCAATAAAAGTTTCTACACACAACCAGACATGTTCCAGCAGGAATAGGATCCAAAATCAAGGAAAAATAAACATCAGCAACCAAGACTACATTTTTCCCTGATGTAAGTGTGTAGCTACATGGATGTTAGCACATTTGCAGGTGACGAATGACTTTAAAAGAGAGTAGTGGTGGTTTTCACTGTGAAAAATCACCAATGAACGCTTCTAAACACAAACAGCCATGTTCCAGCAGGGATATCATCCAAAATCTGGGAGAAATTATTGACATTTGCAACCAAGTTTATTACATGTTTCCCAGATGCTAGCATGTCGCTACATGTAGCAGTGTAAGCTACTGATGTAAGCACTTGCTACTGTAGCCAGAGTTAAAAGGAAAAAAAAAAAAAAAAAAGTTGGAAAAAGTATTTATTATTTAAAACTTTGGCCATGTTTAAGATGATCATCTCTCATATGGAATTCAAATAATGGAAAATCATAATAGGTCGTCTTTAAAGTAAAATTCATCCCGACATCATTTGCAACATTTCCTCTTATAGCAAAAACACTAGAAAGAAACATTATGAAACATGTTGCAACCAAGAAGAAACGAAAAGATATTAAGAATAGTCATTCAACTGAGTTGGGGGAAAAAATCTACAGAAAAATATTTCAATTTAAGGACATCCTTGAAAGTATACAATTAAAGTCTTCCTCTCCCTATCCTACAGTGTAATTACTTGGGCTGATGAGTCATACAATTAGCGTTCTAACTAAATCACCACGTGCTAAGTGTTTTCCTGTCTAGTGCAATGGCTTCAATTATTTGGTAAATTACGTATCCTTATTTTGCGTTTAACTTCAAATTACCCACTACTTAGTGTGACTAATAGGAGGGGTTACCATGCATTAGACACAGTGTAAGGACTCATGGTGTGGTATAGTGATACTGAAGGATAGGTTCATTTTTTTTAAAGTACAGCTTAGACTCAGACTACTTCAGACTCTCCTTTAACTTACCTTACTTACATTTTTATAAGTATAAATTATATACAGACGTGTGACCCTGTTCAAGTCAAGGTAAATAATCATCACATTCATACTGAAGTTAAGAAATTTCTTTGCAAACATTTTTTAAACTGTTATTCAGTAAAGCCCAAGGATAGAAACAGTTCATGTACATATGTTAGGCCAGCCAGACAGTGTTTTAGAACAAAAACAGAGGCGACAAATATATATTCAGCTTCAGCCCTGGACCCTCATAATTGATAAGGTAGAAATTCATTTTAGTTTAGCTCCTCTATTTGCATATGAATGTGTGTAGGTAAGACAGTAATAATTTTAAAAGTTCAAACACTGTGCAGGAGTGGTTAGAAGCCAAAAATGTCTTATGGAGATATCTTCCCTATTAAACAGCAATAATGACACAAAAAAGAAATAGCATAACTAATCAAAGTTTCCACACTCGCAGTATTACAATTCAACTGAAATGTACAAATTATAAAAAACAAAAATGTTTTTACAAGCTAAAATTCATCACAAGTGAGCCAATAAAGTATTAGGAGTAGCTGTAAATTATAGTCCTTTTCAGACATTTTTTTAAATGACGATAATGACGATGTTGACTGTTGTGATGGAAATACATTGTTCCAAAGACATGGTCCTCTGTGTTTCAATGACTTGATTAAGGGAAGTCTGAAAACATGGAAGACTTTTCCTGTTAGACCAAACATGAAACAGGCTTTTTTAGGGGGGCACAGTTAGTACAGGCAAATATCCTCAAAAGGGCTTCAGATAACCCAAGGTAGAACTTAAATGTTATCTCTTATTCCCTTCATGGAATGGATATTCATTTATCCATTCATCTATTTTTTGTAACCGCTTATCCTGTTGGGGGTCGCAGGGGGTCTGAAGCCTATCCCAGCTGACACTGGGCACCCTAGACAGGTGACCAGACTATCGTAGGGCTAACACACAGAGACAGACAACCATGCCTCCACACAATTTGGAGTCACCAATTAACCTAGTCTGCATGTCCCCGGGTGGTGGGAGGAAGCCGGAGTACCCAGAGAAGACCCACACTGACACAGGGAGAACATGCAAACTCCGCACAGAGGGGCCTGGTTCGAATCAGGAACCCTCTTGCTGTGAGGTGACAATGCTAACCACTGCAGCACCTTGCCACCCATGAAATGGATAGACTTATCAAAAATCATTTTACGCTGCAAAATAAATGAAATTGGTCAGTGCATTAACTCACCCCATATACCAAAAAATGCAGAATAAAACTACTCTGGAGATGGTTTCATTCTACATGCAGTGTTTTAACATAACTATAGGCCCATTTCCACTGAAGAAGTTCCTGGTACTATTTGGGGGGCAGGAACTACTACAAGAACGTCCTCTCGCTCGGCCCTCTCAACCGCCGTGTCTCCACTGAGAGTAGGAGTAGGAGGAAGGTTCCTGTAAAGTTACGGGCTCTGGATGTGATGTAATTGTTGCGCGACCATTTACCGGGGCGACGTAGTGGCATTGGGACGCTGTTAGCCGATAGCTGTGTCTGTAATAACTCCGGTCACGGTCCGTGAAAAAAATATTTTTTCCAGCGGATGTCTTAGTTACAACATGATTGAGCTAACTGGAGTAGTTTCATGTCGTATCCGACAACAGGAGGCTTTTAACAGATGACGTCCTGATGTTAACTTTGCTGCTGCTGTTAGCTGTCCCTGTCAGCTGATGCTTCACGGATCGTGACAGTTAATACAGACACCACTAACAGCTAACGGTTAGCCCAGCTAATCTACGATAACCATGTTGTTATTTACAAAGCACATCCCGCCTTGAGTATATCCAATCAGCACCAAGTAATCACCAAGCCCCAGCCAGGAGTTTCACGGGGCCGTTCTGAGTACCTACTCTGAGGCAGGGACTTGTTTAGCCCCTGTAAAAGTTAATTACCCTGAAGTTCCTGCGGTGGAAATGGGCCTATTGGTTTTTAGACCATAAAAAGTGGAGGGGTCCAATACTGCCTTCTGAAAAAGTCTAAGGTCATGCCCCCCCCCAGTGAATTATGCCCCTGATTAGCAGAATAAAATCACTCCTTGGTAAATTACTAAATGTAGTGGGGATGCTGTCAGTGGAGTCTACGAGTTTGATAAACCTTTTGTGATTGAAGTCATTCATCAGTGAGCTGTACATTAATTAATATTAATAAGCTTGATACACAACTTTTTTTTTTTTTTTTTAAAGATATGTTTTTGGGCATTTTTGCCTTTAATGGATAGGACAGCCAAGTGTGAAAGGGGGAGAGAGAGAGAGGGGGATGACGTGCAGCAAAGGGCCACAGGCTGGACTCGAACCCGGGCTGCTGCGGCAACAGTCTTGTATGTGGGGCGCCTGCTCTACCACAAAGCCACCTGATACACAACTTTTACATTACAGTCAAATGACCCATGTGGTGGAGTCTGTTCTTTTAAAAATGAGAGTACCTTTATATGTAATCTCTAACCATTTGTTAAACACATTATGGAATTAGAAGTAACTCAGTGTTTCAATGTATGACCTTTAAATACTGTTTAAACAAGCAGCTCCCTGATCTGTGAGTGTATATAGGCTACAATGTGTGAAGCACTATGCTGCTCATAAAGCTTCTCTATATATCTATATTCCAAATAAAGCTATAATAGTCTAATCATAGGCCTTTGATTTTTCCTATTTGATGTCCTCATCATATAAAAGTATCGCTCAAATCTCTAATTTTGTTCTTTGTCATTTCCAGAATTGGCCTGTCTGATTCTTATTAAGCCTAATAGGGTATGATTCATGCTGTCAGCATTCTTTTAAGCTTCATTTTATCACTAGTTCGGGGACTCATTTAAGATTTCAATCACATCTGGGAGTGCCAGTTCTGAAGTATGCATCACTTTCTCCCGAGTCAATGTTAGGTCACATCCTGGCATCATGTGACGGATCTTTGTCTCTCTGTGTGTGTGTGTGTGTGTGTGTGTGTGTGTGTGGAGTTGGTGTGTGCATCTTTGTAAATATGTATGCAATAGCCGATTCATAAACGCATATATACAGCACTTGAATTATTCCGTTTACAGGGTTTGCAAAGTGTTGTCTATATTTTGAAAGTGCTGATGGCAGCAGCAACTTTTTTTCCTGCATCTTCAAGAGGCCATTTTATAGAACAAACACTAATCTAACAAATGGATGCCATTAGCCCCATACATGTCGAGATCAATCTTACAATTATCCTTACAGATGACTGTTATTAAGCCGAGAGGGAACGGATGGTTTAAAAAGAGAGAGAGGCGGAGAGAGACTACGGGAGGACAGACACAGAACCTCTCTTGTCTCTTCTCTGACCGAGCGTCGGCTTAATCAGATTGCAGAACAAGCAAGTACGGCCACTCAAGCGAGAAATTGTTTTGGGTGCATCGCAGTGAAGGAATCGTTTAATGTGCCAGGATTCTCGCTGCTTTCGGTTTAAATGATTGCCACTATAAATCTGTCTCTGTGTCTCCACATTAACAGTTCATGTATATTCTATCATCCCCATTATCCTCCCTAAATACAATATGCAATATGAGCTTCATCGCTCAGGTACAGCGCACGCTCCCTCGCTAACTATAGATCTTCATCTAATCCATTTTCAATGCTCTGATGGTACAGATCGAAACTGAGAAATAATAGTTTTGGTTTTCACCGTGCTGGTTGGTAATACATTTGGACCTGAGCGCGCAGAGACAAGCCTCATTGAGCTGCAAATTTAAACCCAAATGGAAGTCTATTCCCCTAGGTGGCCTGATGCAATGTCTACGTGCTAACTGTTGTGGATGAGTAAATTAGAATCGAAACTCTATCTTTTGCTGTATCCATGCACCAGGTATGATGAGTGCTGAATCTTTTTAATTTACTTCTGGTTGTGGTCCGAGTTGTTTACGCCTCAAACCCTCTGCAGCTACTGTAGCACATCCTACCTTATTCTGGCATCAGTGGATGTTCATTATAGTAGATGATTTGCATTTATCAGAGCACGTGTGTGTGTGTGTGTGTGTGTGTGTGTGTGTGTGTGTGTGTGTTGACTACTTCCCCAAGGGTCCAAGAGCACCCTAAGGAGGTATATCATACTCTGAAGTCTCTCTGTTCAGGCCTGGGGGCAACATACATCCCTGCCACCCATGTCTGTAATGTACTCTCTGTTGTACTCTCCCTCTTCTGTCTGTCGCTCCCTCTTCTCTCTGAACTTTTGCCCTGTATAAGATAAAAAAAAAGCAGGAAGGTGAAACTCTCACTTTTAAAAGACACCTACTCATTATTTTGTCTGCACTATTCCTGACGCCCTCCCAAGGGGAATAGTATTGACTGACTCTCATATCAGCAGTGTCTTTTTTCAGGCAACAATGGAACAGAGATCAGTCAAACACACTGTTTAAAATTCTCCATAGCGGTCATCATGCTGAAGGCCTGTGGGAGGCAGATTTTTGGGGAAAGGTGGAATTACTCAGAGTGTCATACAAGAAGTTTCTAACGATGAACTGTCCCCTCAGGTCAGCAGTGAGGTGGTAATGATCACCTGGCGTTTTGCCATTTTAAATGGAAACCACTACTATTCTACACCCCCTTCTCTCTTCCTCTGCCCATTTCGGGACCAACCTCAGATTGTACCTTCTGACTCTCTCGCTCTGCCCTCGGGTGGCTGAAAGGCAGCAGGGAGGAGGAATATGAGAGGAAAGGAGGGGAGGGGGGGGGGCAGAACTGGAAGGAGGGAGAGTGTGAAAGGCTGGAATTAGAGATGGATGAGAGTATGAGAGGGAACCAAGGGGAGATAAGGGAGGAGCGACGCAGCTACAAATGAATGTGAAAGACCATATTTGTCTTAAATCATATCTGAAGACACTAATGTCACATCCTCTCTAAAGGTTACAGACAAAAAAGGACAAACGGTCGGCAGTTCAGACAATATATTAGGGCTGTGGTTCGTCTAATTCACAAGTGTCTTTCTCACTATAGTTTTATTACCTCTGTTACAGCTATAACCAAATGGAATATAATTATCCACATGTTCCTCATGGACAGGGCTGTTTATTGGGCTGAGAATACAAGATGCTATTTTTAGCTGAACTTAAGTTTATGTGTTATCTTTTTCTCAAAATAAGAGTTTTTAATAATCCGATAGGGGACATTCAGCAAGCACTGACAAATAAATAATAAGAATACACTGTCCTAGCTCAGTCACCAGGAGAATGTTGGTAATGTATGTCTTTTTGCAAACCATGAATACATCACATATGCACATCAACATTTGTAAAATGATGTAATATATAAGCTGAATTTGTCACCTGTCTGTGTTTTTCCAGCAGCTTTTTAGAGTTTATATGTGGGTGTTTTGTAGCAACCTGTTGGTGTTCTTCCACCAATAGTGCCATGAAACATGAAAAGCTTTTTTTTTTTTTTTTTAACCAAGTTTTAATGCATTTGCTACATAAAAACATGAAAATATAATGTATTCGTAATTTGCAGAAATGTACATTGCCAACAGTTTTACTGGCAATCAGCGCTGGGCAGTAGTGTCACGACAAGTAGCAACGTTAACTATACTTTCTAAGTAGCATGGTAACGTTACTAATTTAAAAAAAAAAAAAAAAAAAAGATTTTCTGGGGCATTTTGGCCTTTAATTGACAGGACAGACAAGTGTGAACAACTGCCCATTGGTCCGACGACATCCCATTGTTCCGACCATATTAAACCCATTGTTCCGAAGTCCCGTTGTTCCGAAATCATCATGATGCCCTGTGGTTAAGGTCTGGTTAGGTTTAGGCACAAAAACACTTGGTTAGGGTTAGGAAAAGATCATGGTGTGGGTTAAAGGGTTAGGGTTAGGGTTGGGGTTAGGGTTAGTGACAATCACTTATTGGAACAACAGGATGTCGGACTAATGGGATGTTGGACCAATGGGCTGTCGGACCAATGACATGGACCCAAGAAAAGAGCTGAGAGACAGAGAGTATTAAGTAGGAGACATACTGGTGTTATTAAATTACTGTCTTTTATTTATTATGGTTTTATTGACTGAAAAACATATTTTATTTTGGAATTACTGAATTACTGATATAGCCAGATAGCTTTCTGAAAGAGGCAGAGACAGGGAAATAAATTAAGTAGGAAGAGGAGAAAGAGACATAAAGAGAGCAATAGGCAGACTGCTGATGTCATGTCATTGGAGGACATGTTAAAGTCTTAAAAAAAAAAGATAAGAAGAAAGCTCTAATTTAAGTCTGTCATTTATTAGTAAACAGTTAAACTGAACATGTCTTTGCCTGCCTATTTGTTTGGCTAACAGTTTTTCTTATCACTGAGATAACGCTGATTTGCCAGAAAGTAAAAAAATAAAAGTCGCTTTGCAAGTAGGAAGCCACTTTTGCCCTTTTCTCTTGGCTTAGCTTGCTACATTTCTCTGGAGATTGCTTCAGAGTAGTAAAACTTTATTAGAAATGTAGAGTAATTAGTTGCTTAGCTCACTAAATTTTCCAAGTAGCTTGCTCAACTCTGCTGGCGATTAGATTGTTTGTCCACACACTCTAGAAAGGCAGAACATAATTCATCTGTGCTTTCTAAAACTGTTGCAAATGACTGTCGAAAAAGAATTTGGTTTTATGATGTGACAATATAGTTAAGGTTTGGTCAGGTTTAAGTCAGGGATAGTGTTCCCTGTGTTTGGCTTGGTAAAAGCATTGCTAGGGTTAAAAAAAAAGACCATGGTTTGGGTTAAAATAAGCACTTAGTTAAGGTTAATGATCATGCATCTGTTGGACACAAACAACAGTCTTCCATGCTAAAGACCAACGTTTTGTTGATCCATTCTTCCTCTCTTTGTGGACTGTGTCGCTCTATAATACAGTTGCTTTGCTTCCTTTTTTGCACCTGTCATGATTACTGCTGTCGCTAGAGGGTTTTGTCACTTGGATCTTGGATCGAAGCAGATGTCATTTCGGGGCACTTGCTGAAACTACTGGCGCTGCTGTTCTTCCTGGGAGGACGGCCTCAGGACATTTTAAAACAAATATTTCAATCCTACACAAGGCATTTTTTTTAAAAAAAATAAGAATCTGAAACCATACACAGGTGAAAACTATGGGTGTCTCTGAAGAGTTTGCTGTAGAGAATGCATTGGCAGTATGTATGACTTTCTCCAGTGTTCATTGTCTGACTGTCTGAAAAGCTAATAATGAAGTTGCAATCATACATCATGTCATAAACAAAATAAAGTGAGGCAATTTAAGTTACAGATGGCATTGATTACTCCAATATGTCTGGCCTAAAAACCTCCCACAAACATTTTTTTGACACTACACTAAATGCCAAAAATGCTCTGGCCATAAAAAAATGACAGTCTTTTTCCAACAAGTAAAAATGATGACTATGAGTAGATGTGTGACTACAATTTCTAAGTAGCTTGAGTTGGAAATGTTTCATTACTATCTGTCCAGGACTAAATCAGGTAAAATATCACTTCGCCACAAAAAGCAGCCTTAATAACTGTGATAAAATAAAATAAAAACGGATACAGCACGAGTTGTTCAACTTCACAAAGGCACTTAACTGATGACGAAGCAGAAACCTTCAACACTGAATTAGATTAAACTGTCATTTTAAAAGATTCTGTCCCACAGCAGCGATGTTTTAAATAGAACTACTAATGCATTTAAACTTCATTATCTTAATTACAGTGTCTATCAAATGATAGATGTTGCAAGTCACAGTCAAGTTAATATTTAATATTTCATTGGGACTGATTTCCTATCTTATTTTAATTAGCTGCATGGTGTTCGGCTCACAGGAAACCTGAAGCACATGTAGAAACTTGTGGCTGGGATGCTACACAGGCTTTCACCTGTGACCTCTCCACACCGCTCTAATTTAATCATCAGAAAAAAAGGTTTCCTCTCTGAAATGATGCGTGACTGTCTCCACTAACTGCAAACCCAGAAATGAGAAGAGCAGCAGGGGAATCAGGGCAGGGAAGTGGCAGGAATCAGCAGATACTCCCAGTATGCTTAGCAGAAATATAATATTATCTAATATCTAAATATCTAAAAAAGAAATCCATGTTGGCCGAGCGGTGTGGCTATCAAACACAATCTACTGTTGAGATTTAGCAACAGCACAGAACTACTGAAGCCCTGAGACACAAGTGAGAAAAAAAGTCTGTTGATCCGTCTGATCTAAATTGGTTGCTCTTCTGTGTTCATGACTTCAGAACAGGTGAAAAGAAGGTTTTGCCAGGATAATCTTTCTAGATTCATAATCTAGAAAGATTATTATCTAGATTATCTAGATAATCATCTAGATAGATGGACTGTGGGAGGAAGCTGAGCACCCAGAGAAAACCCACGCTGACAGGCAGAGAACATGCCAATCTCTACACAGAAGGGCTCCCCTATCCTTGGTTTGAAACCTCCACCCTGAGTTTAAATCAAGAACCCTCTTGCCGGGAGGCAACAATGCTAAACACTGCACTACCGTGCCACATAAAGTATTGCTGTAGCAAAATAAATCAAAGCAGAACCAATTTCATTTTTATTCAGAAGCACCTGGCACTTGAAGCCTCTGATCAAAAGTTAGCTGTTAGCAGTTAGCTGAAAGCTAAAATGTTACAGGGGTGTCATTAAATGGGAGGATTTATTCACTGTAAGTGGGAAACAAACTAACAGGTTTCCAGTTCAGATATTAATATTTGCAGCTCGCACTGGTGCGTCATGATTTAAAAATTCAACTAAACACTCATGTGGGATCATCAGGAACCCTCTCGCTATCAGGCGACAATGTTTACTACTGCACCACCATGCTGCCCCTTTAAAAAAAAAAAGACTGTCAGACTGTTGGTTTTTTTACCTGTTGTTGTTTTTTGTTTGTTTTCTTACAAATGAACTTAAAAAAACCTGCCAAAATTTTCTTTTTTACCATCTGGAAGAACTTTTTTCCCCTCCTGTTTTACAGATGATCAAAAGAAAACAATTTAGATCAGACTTACAAAAATGTATCCCTTTTTTTCCTCTCACTTGCCTCCTAGGGCTTCTGTACAAAACAGAGGTTTAAATTTTAACAAGACAAAGGGCTCCATTTTCATGACCCTGCAGTGCAGCTCAGATCACAGCTAAGTGCCTCTAGCATGGCTGAACAACAACATGAAACTCATTTCGGTATTTTTTTAAAAGCAAACTAAAAGGAACAGTGAGTTCCTAGTGATTCATTCCTGCATTAAAAAAAAAAAATGAACGAATTGCTCTAAAATGGCTCCTACCCCACCTGACATCTGGAAATTACGTGGGAAACTACTCCAGTACAAACAACAACATGAATTGGGCAGGAAGAAGGAAAATGTTCAGCTTCCATCCCTAGACATGATTGTTGGAGGCTGACAAGAGAATAAAGATGCAGAAAACCTACTCACAGAGACCAGATCTTAATTGTACCTCTAATCACCAAATTACAACTTTAAAGCTCAGTGAGGACGACAGAGAGAAAGAGGTGCCCACTGCATCAGTGGGTACAAAGAATGAAGAATGACAATCCTACTCCAACCCCACCAAAGGGACTCCAATGGGATGCCATTACACGGTTGAGCTGTCAAAACGTCCAGCCTGAGTCCTAAAGTCACAAGGAATCAACAAGATCTCTGCTACTTCACCCCACAGACAACCGACAGGACCCCCCAGAGAGCACGGCTGCAGTTGGGTATGTCATCACATGTGACAGCTATGGGGAGCACTACATCAGAGGAGCAGCAAGAGACTGAATGAACTGGCTTATGTCATGTGACCATGACTGAATCATCTCCATGACAACTGAACAAACTCCAACATTTTTTTGTAAAGAAAAATGAAAATGTTCACTTTCAAAAAAAAGAAAGAAGACCGTTGATCTATCCAAATGATAGATATCTATTTTTCAGCAGTGACAGGGATTATTTTTATCCTTCTATTCCAAACCACTGTGCCGTTGTCATGTCACAATGAATCTGGAAGCTCGAGACAGGCAAACCTGTCTTATTAGCATAATAAAGGACATCAGATACCAGCGCATAATCCATGATAGTTGAACCTGGGTGTTAAAATGTCACACTATTTTTGTAGGGCAATTTAGAACATTTTTGGAAGCAATGTAAATGTGCAGTGAAGTATCTCTGTACTGACAAAACCTGAAACTACTCAGATGGTTAAAACTTAATCAGGCAGTACATTTAGGCAGAGACAAAAATCTATTTAAATATTTGAAAAACTATTTGATTAATGGATCAGTGCAAAAGCCATTCTGGTTTTGGTGCGTTTGGTCATGTACTTTCCACATCCAGATACGATGTGTAAGGTACCCTGGGTACGTTGGTTGTTGAAGTTCTGGGACGCTGTGCAAAGTTATGCCTCTTACATGTATTGTCGTCTTTCAAAATACACTTCCATTTTCACAGGAAACGACCATTTACAGTCTCTTTCAAAATAAATGCACTAAGTCAGTACAACAACTTGAACTGACGTTTTTTTTTTTGCTCCAACAACTACTGCACTAGGTTGGGTTTAGGCAACAAAAAAAACAAAGTTAGGTTTAGGAAAAAAGAACAGGGTTTGGCTTTATAATCTAACATGATGTGAACGCTGCTCTCAGGTGAAAGTCGGTGTTTGTAGGACCTGTCTACCATCACTCCTGCCCCCCTACTCGGACTTTTGCCTCCTTAACTTTTGTTTTTATTCCAGCATGTTTCCCCCTGATGCCACCCAGCACTATTAAACTATAATGGCAACCAGCCGCCTATCATGCTGACATTAAAGGACAGCTTTTTTGGTCAGTGTCTGATGCCGCAAGTCACTGCCCAAGCATCAGATTTCGATGACTCCAAAGTGAGACCAGGTTGGAGATGCATCATGCTTTCCACCAATTCCAATATAAGCCCATCAATGTCATTATTAGATGCTCATAGCAACAGACGCTTGAAAGTCTGCTCAGAGTGGGTGGGAAGGGAATATATGGGTATAACAAACACTGGACTTTGACCCAGGAGAGCAATGTTTCAGACCAAAAAACAACATTGGTAGTGGCATTTTAGGAACTCAAAATGGGGTGCTTTTTAGCAACATCCGCAATCTCTTCATAACCATAAGCAAATGTTTTTGTTGCATAAAACCTAACCACTGGCCCCTTCTTACCGCTGTGTTCGTGCCTCTCAAACCAGGGTATTTTTAGCAACATCCACAATCTTTTCCTAATCATATCCAATTAGTTTTGATGTACAAAACCCCAATTGCCAACCCCTTCTTACTGCCTACCAAGGTACAATGCAAAAGGCTGCCTCCAACATCATTTTAATAACACTCAGGCCTTCTGTGAGGAGCACAATAAAACTAACATGAATACTCAGAACTAGTCCACACCCATTGAGTACAGCATACCATACCATGACTTAGTCATACCAAAAATTTGAAAAAAACAAAAACAAAAAAACCCCAAAACATTGGTCCACAGGGGGAGCCACAGCGATCGGTCACATTTTAGCCATTTTTAAGCATTTTTCTGTTGTTATAGCGCCACCCAGTTGCCAATTAGAGTTAAATTTCTCCAGTCACCTTGAGGCGTCCTGTTCTACATATCTACCAAGTTTAGTAAAAATCGATATGGCGGTTAGGCCTAGATAAGAAATGAGCTCTCTAGCGCCCCCATTTTGTTTGATGGGGTCAATAATGGAGGGGTCCCCTCAGATTATGTGTGGTCATATGCCTACAAAGTTGCGTGGTGATGGGTGAAACCCTTGAGATGTTATACACCTTTATGTGATGAGCCACGCCCTCCACAATATTCATTGCCTTATAGAAGCTCAGTTTTAGTAAGTTTTACAACTTTTGCCAAGAGGGAACTTTAGATATTGCTCCCTAGATTATGTTCACCCAGTTTCATGCAGATCAGTCAAACTTCCTAGGAAGAGATCGATTTGAAGTGTTTTTCAAAAAATTCAAAATGGCGGAAAATCTATATAACCGGAAGTTATGGGTTCTTGAGGCAAATTTGTTCCTCATGAGGAGAGGCATCTCTGTGCAAAGTTTCATGTCTCAATGACATACGGGGCATGAGATATGCCCATTCAAAGTTTGCAATTTCAATCGGTTGCTATAGCGCCCCCCTTTGGCCAACTGATGTAATATTGCTTCAGTTCGCATCCTCCCATGACCCTCTACCACTGTGCCAAATTTCACATGGATTGACCAAGTCAGTGAGGAGAAAAACGTGGAACAGACACACACACACACACACACACACCCACAGAGAGTTTCCGTCATTATATAGTAAGATTCACCCCAGGAGTTGATACTGTATCTAAGACTACAGTATTTGATATCAGTTGTACGAGCTGACAACATGTATCGGGGTTAAAATGTGTTATCGCTTTGCCTACCATGGAGCAATAAAATGCAAGCATCATGCGAATAAACAGCATGCCCTGAACATGTCTCTGGCCAGTCAGATTACCTGTCTGAAGAGCCTACTCTCTGAATGAGAAAGCAGCTCAGATTAGCTGTATAAAGGAAGGACTTCAATAGTGGATATGGGAAAAATAAGAGTGGGCTGATAACTTTTTGGCTGATAACTACGCGCTAACAAACAATATTGATCCATACGGCAACTTGAGCTGATTAAGCGGTACACAAGACTTGACATGTTTGCAGGAGGGGAGGAAATAACCAGCGGGCAAGGTCAAGTTCGGTGAGGTGAAACTAATCCTGTTCAGTTGAATGTCAGTGTGTTCTTGTTCTGTGCGAGATACCAGAGTTTTGCTGTTTGTTTCCAAAAATAACTCAAAGGAGCAAAGGAAACCGAGGCAGCCAAATGCTCTCCATCTAATGGTTTTTCTTGGCTCTTACAGGAGGCCCTTGTTTCAAGAGGGTCCTGCTGCATTGCAAAGAGAGAAAGGCCTATGGCAGATGTCACTTGAGAAGAGGGAGTTTACTCTGGAGTGAAATCAAGTAGAGCCAGTCCTTAATCAAATATGAAAACAATGGTGGCCCACAGAAAGATGAGGATTAGACTGAATGCCCAGTGACACTAAGTGCATTGATTGAAATACCAGGAGATATGAACATTTGTATATATTTTGATATGATGGCATCCAGAATAAATTTCTGCGTGTGTATTATATAAATTAAAGAAACTTTGTTTTGTTATGATGGATGACTTTGTTGGTATGTCTTATCTGTTTCCTACCATTGATACTTCAGTCATGGCAGCTGGTGAGAAGACCCAAAGCCATGTGTTGAAGTGGGAGCCCTCATTCTTTGTGCTGTCAATAAACTCTTTAATAAATGTGTGTGTAAGTCATTCATATATTCTTGTAACTACCAGCTAGTTTTATACTTATGTGTGAAATCAGGCTGAAAAAAATTGAAACTTTAGTACTTATTTTTAGGTGCAGAGTTTTTCAAGTGTGTCTTAAAACACTCACAAACCCATACGTGCAGTAAAAGACTGTCTGTGCACCTCAATCATTACTCCGTCCACACTGACCATAGAGATCACTTCCTAATGTGATTTTAATATAAGTGATGTCGGGCAAATTTAAATGTCATTGTTCTGTGCAAAAATGCATCTCAAAGTTTAGCCAAAGCTAATGTGAAGCTTCAGCTGTCAGTTATAGTTAAATCAAATGGTATGTGTTGTGTTTTTACTACAGCTAATGCAGTGCATGCTCTCAACGGGCTGATTCTTCGGCCTCTCGTCCAAAGAACTTCACATCTGACATTGCACTGCCTTAGGTCCTGAACAATACACCTGCCATGACATATTTGCGTCCACTAGCAATTCCAGATTCTAGACGTCATTTGTGTGCAAAAAGCTCACATGAACATGTTATGGCTTCAGTCGATCAAAAGCTCGTCTACTTTCGGAAACAAAAGCATTCGTTTTGAAAGTTACATAACTGATGCTAGAAATGTTTGAGTTTGCTACAATGCAACATCTCTGGTCTCTTTCCTCATCTGTTCTTGAATGTACTCTACACAGTAAAACACTACCAATTAATATGTCCAATGTCCTTTTTTTTTTTTTACTTACATTGCACATTTGGACAACCACAGCGGAATTATTTCTGTGATAGCAGTTAATATATATAATTCTTACGATTCACGATGAAGACTGGGGAGTGACACAAGATGGCAAAAGGCAGCCAGCTCACAGTTGAACTTCTCCAGAAAGAACTTCAGCTCTCCTGTGAAGCTATCGTGACCAACTTCAGAGTGGAAATTACTGCCCATTGTACGGAGCTGAGGCGAGAAATTAAGGCTATGAGTTGGTTGGCTATGAGTTGGCTATGAATTTAGTTCTCTAACCCCACTAAATTCATGGTCAGCACTCACACTCAAAGCCTAAAAAAGGTGCCTGGCCATGACCAATGATCGTTTTGTTGCATTACTATGCACAAAAAGAGAAAAGACAATAAACAGCTGGTGCATCTGGCTCCTGTTTAAGAGATACACGTGAGAGGAAGTGTTACACAATGAATGTCAGAAATTAATTAACCTAGATTATGGGCTCATCAGAGCTTTTGCAGAACCTGCACTCTATTGCCACACATAGTCTACCTCAACAAGTCTGCAAAGTTCTGGAAATGTACTTTGTGATTATGCAATTTTTGCAAATGAATTCCCTGGGGTGTCACGCTTGTTTTTCACCCTCTCTGTCTTTCCCAATCTCCCTTTCCCCCCTTCCCCATCCAGCATTATAATTGGTCTAATAATGGCGTAGATGACAGCCCGTGGCTGGGGCTCTGTGCTCAGTGTATTCAGTGTAGCGCAGCGCTTCAACCTGTCATGGATTTCCATTATTCATCGCAGGGAGAACTGATAATGCTCTCTCTGCAGGCCCCTCTTCAAAGATGACTTTTTACTTTTGTTTGTTCACATCCACAAGACCATTAAGCACAATTCTACGTCATTCTTTTTATTTTAAGATAAGCATTAGAGGTGGATGAAAGACAGCGCGAGAGTGGGGAGCAAATCTCTCTTATTCAAAAAGATCCACATTTTGTCTTTTTTTTTAAAAACTCATTTCCCTGCATGACAAGAAAAAATAGTCTGGATACTCGTCTTCCTCTCTGCTGTGTTTACATCCTATTAGTTATTATAGGATCCAAACAAATCCAGTGATGACCTTTAGAGGGATATCATTGTGCATTTATAATAACATGAGCATGCACAATAGGATTATGCCAGAGAAATGACAAAATAACAAGCATCACCTCATATTTATTATAGCAGAGGCTCCTGAATCTGATCGTTGCAGGGGTTTTTCGGTTTCAACCTCCTCGGGAAATCTGATTTCACCTTCGTAATCCTCAACCCAAAGTACAATACAAAAACACATGTACTGTACACACACAGTAATCGAAAAGTGCAGGATGCAACAACACGGATATCACATGTGTTGTACATTATTATTATATTAATTGTTTTGTGATTCCTGTATATCAGTGATTAAAAACTGTATGCATGAGACACATTTCTCAATCCTTGACACACTGAAGAAGAAGCAACAGAGAGAGAGAAATAATGCTGGAGCTGGTAAGCCTCTGAACCACGATGCTTGACTGCTTAGAAGAGCGACAAAGCAGTGAGGCAAGCAGTTTGCTATTTTTTTTATACTCCCTGTCTAACTAAGTCATTCTGTGTGTGTGTGTGTGTGTGTGTGTGTGTGTGTGTGTGTGTGTGTGTGTGTTTCTTTTCCTTGTTCTTGTAGCTCATATTTTTTTTTTCTTTCTGCAAAACAAAAAGCAGCTTACCATCTCTTGGTTGGCTCTCTTGTCTGCTTGCACATTCTGCCTACTTAGCCTGTCCATCTCCTCCTGAATCCTGTACATAAGCCCAAAACAAGAGATGTCACCAAACACGAACAAATACACACGCACAAAAGAACATCTGAATAAAATTATTCAGGAAGACCTGCAACAATGGAACCAGCAGCTATAGCCCAGCAAGTTCTGGTGTGCCGAAAAGAAATATGTGCAAGGACAATTAAAAAGCTTCTGCCTGCCTGCTGAAACATGCTGGGTAATGTAAAAATGAAACAATGCAACAGCGTATCACAAATAATAGCTCACCACTACATTTTCACAACGCTGACATAAATGTTGTAAAAGTTTTATGGGCTTCAAAACAATAAAACATCAACTGTAAACATTGTGGAAGGCAGTAATGGGCCAGTTTGTACCAGCAGTGCAAAGATGCTGATGCTTTGCCGTCATTGCCCATTGATGGGAAATTGGAAAATACAAGAGGGTCTGCAATTTTGGCTGCCATTTTGCTATTACTTTGAAATATAGATGATGGTGCAGCAACAGCAAAAAAAATCAGCAAAGGATCTGGGTCTACCACTACCAAGACATCTATCACACAATCTTGGTTTAACCCTGGTTTTATAACATAAATAAACACCATTAATGTCAACCCAGCCCATTGTCCTTGCCGGAATGTCAATACCATGGTACAACATTGTCACACCCCTTGGTGTGTGATATCGACACCAAAGGCACCCTTAAGGGAAATTTCGGTTTATTTCAACCTGTCTCCTATCGTCCTAAATTTGTTTCAAGTGACTAGTGACATAAAAATAATAGTTAGCATGTTAGCCGTTAGCCTAGATACAGCCGGGGCGCATAGTAGCGTCAGACCTGTTAAAACGTAAGTGAACGGGCAACCTTCAGGTGCAAAGTTAGTCCACTAAACAAGCTTTTTTTCCACAAAGACCGCCTCATATCGTTAGGATAAATGTCAAAGAACATATAGAAAACGACATGCAAACGTGTTGTCTTACCTTACCGGTGTGCTGCCATGTTTGTTTACATTTAGCTCTGCTTTCCAAAGCGTGGCCGAAATATCGCGAGAACAAGCAGCAACAGCTGGAAGGCAGAACTGGACAGTAGCCTGAAAAGTTCATTCATTTATTTTATGAAAGATTTATAGAATAATGGCTGACTTTTTGCCAGACTTCGACTTTGTGGAGGAGGAATTTGATTTTGCAGAGTTTGATGGCTGCCCTTACTTATTTGAGCCAGAATACACTGATGAAGAGCTTCGTGAAATTGAAGAACGGAGGAGGAGGAGGAGAGAGAGGTGCAACAGGTAGAGGACGAGAGAGGAGGAATGGCTGCTGCAAGGCTGTGTAGCTCTGGAGATTGGTGGTGTACCTGTGAATGCTGTGCCCCAGTGCCCACAGAAGAGGAATGCCTCTGTTGCAAGGAATGGGACCGGTTGCAGCCTTATTTTCAAGGTCTGGATGTGACCGAGGACGAGACACCTCCACCTGGAGTAGTATTCAGCTGGGCTTTATCTAGAGCTCACGAGATATTTCGGCTGCGCTTTGGAAAGCAGAGCTAAGTGTAAACAAACATGGCAGCACACCGGTAAGGTAAGACAACATGTTTACATGTCGTTTTCTATATGTTCTCTGACATTTATCCTAACGATATGAGGCGGTCTTTGTGGAGAAAAAGCTTGTTTAGTGGCCTAACTTTGCACTTGAAGGTTGCCCGTTCACTTACGTTTTAACAGGTCTGACACTACTATGCGCCCCGGCTGTATCTAGGCTAACGGCTAACATGCTAACTATTATGTCTATGTCACTAGTCACTTGAAACAAATTTAGGACGATAGGAGACAGGTTGAAATAAACCGAAATGTCCCTTTAAATGTCTTTATGAGATGCACCAGGCTTTTGAGTAACTATAATGTAAACCCTTCTGCCTCACAACTTAATGCTGAGGGCAACTGATGTAGTATAAAGTCCAGTTTGGACCAAAGATTTGTGACGAATCGAGTTGAAACATGCAGCTACTTGCCGTGCTGCAACCTTCCAAAAACTTTACGATTTACACCAATGCAACTAGATGAGACGGTGTATCATCTCTATGCAACAATTCTCTGTACTTCTGTTCTGATTTCCAACTTTTCAGACTTTTTGTGGCTGAATATAATTTGTAGCTTCTTAAAATATGAAGATGAGGATAGTGATAGTGAGATACTGGCTACAGCTGCATTTGTAGTGGTGATTAAGGGCGAAAAACAGAAACAAAACGAGCATCAGACGGACTGTATTCATAATAAATACGCCACAATAATGTAAGTTAGCAGCACCAGTTAATCAGTCAATGAGAACATGTGTGTGAGTGAGGGGGCATAAACACATACAGCGAGCAGCAGCAGCAGCAACCCTCTGTCCGACACCGGCATACGTAAAGATGGAAACAGAAGGCTCGTTGGAGATGGTGCACCTCCTGCAGCAAGTGAACACGCCTTTTGCTTTCATTTTGACTTGTCCAGTGACTATACTACAAGCCGACTGGCTGTAGAAACAGGTGACGAGCTTTATGTTCTGAACCAGCCCCTGGCAATTTGACCAGCTGAGTTCCAGGTGACACCATCAGCCGGCTTGAGTCGAGCTCAGACGGCCAGTTCACACCGCTGCAAATTTTCTCAGCAACGTTCTAAAATAGTTTCTTCTCATCGCGAATCTGTGATCTGAATTGGGCTTAAAGAAGAGAGAGAAAGTTGGCATAGACTTTGAGGGAGGGGAGGTGGATGGGTTAAACAAAATTTAACTTTTATCCAGGAGACTGCAGTTCATGTCCCATGAGAAATAAAAAAAAATCAATGTTGTTTTTATATATTATTAGCCAATCACAGCACGCTCGTCCCACACTGATGTCACAAACTGACATAACTGATGTGATGTATTAATGGCACATTATGTCGAGTAACAAACATCCTTATTTTAGCTTAACCAAGTAGTTTTGTCGCCTAAACCTAACCACAACTGTTTGAGAACCTTGTGTTACAATCTGTTACAGCTATGCGTCACATAGATACACTGTGCATCACCCTCAGGTGCCATGGGGTGTGACAAAGTGTCAATATTTGACAACCTGGTAATGAGAACGTGTTGGATAACTTTGATTTCACTTAACAATGAATGCACCTTTTTTCTGGAGCCTGGGCTGCTCAGGATGTAAGCAGGAACTGACACCTGCATATTTGAATACACGTCTTAAATACATACACACTGGCTACTGTTGATCATCTCTCTAGTCCACTGATAAATTTTGACAGAACAGTGCTGAAAACACTCATGTAACACCATGCCGGATGATGTTGTCTCTCAGCTCATTTCCTCTCCACACCTCCTCCCCCACCCTGACCTCCATTCCTGCTCTCCTCCCTTCAGTCACCAATCCTTCTCTCTTCTCCTCCCTCTAAACCAGATTTTCCTGTCACACGTCACATCCCTCAGGCCTCCTCTTTCTACTCTCTTCCTCACTCAGTCCTGTTCCACCTCTTTTCATACTCTTAGTCACACACAACTGTACTGCCTTCTCCTGACTCCGACATCTGATTTATTTGATACTCTGGGTCTTCCCTTACAAAGCTGGGGCTTCTTTGGGTGCAGGCTGAGTATTGCACCAAGCCATCTCCCACACAAGTAGCTTCAATTACACATGGTTGTCTGCATGATTACTGAGCGCAGACAGAGTATGACACAGAGCAGTAGTGACAGAACACGTAGTGAGGGGGGAGTAGGGGAGAAAGGAAGGTAGGGATGGTGAGAAAATGAGGCAGACAGAGATGGAGGATGGACTAAGAGAAAAATACTTGCCCTGAGGTCCTTAAAAAGTTTGAATCAGCTCTGATTTCATAAAACAAATACTCATAATCTACAGGGTTTGACAGTTACCTTTTCCAATTGATTAGATTTCTGTCCCTGAAACTACGTGGACATGCACTCTAATCAGGCTGAGGCAATATTCTGATTATTGCAGCCGTCAAATATCACCTTAACCACATTATTTTATTTGGATTACTGTCTTATTCAGAGCATATTGTTTCTGTCAATTACAGGCTGCCAATTTTAGCAACAGCAGAAGATTGGCAGGGCATGAGGACTGTGTTGAACAACATTTGCTTCATGTTTTAAAGGCAGAAGAAAGCAGCAGAAGTCATACTTGATTCTCAATATCATTTATAATGGTTGCTTTTTTCATTTGGCCCATTTGCTCCACAATAAATGGTACGCTGCAGTGTAGTAGTACCATGAGCAGTACCAAGGGAAGCACTTAATACACTCTACGGTTTCTTACCTACTTTAAACAAAGTATATCACCGGTTTAAAGTACAAGAGAAGGTTGTCACTGAACAACTTCTGACTTACCTGGCAGAGAACCAGATGATGGCTCTGACTATGAATCAGACATTAGCATTCTGCTGAACACTGTTTCGAGCTGTGTGCTATTAGAAAACATTACATCATCATTAATTGAGGGTAACACACAGTATATGTTCCTTATTAAATGGCTTTGGACTCTGCAAGTGTGTGTACTAATTTCACAGAGATGTTGTGATTTTCAGACAAAGCTATAACCTTCATTTTATCACACTAAAAAAGATGTGGAAAGCATGTCTGTTAATAATATGAGATCTAATTCCAAAAGATTCATACAGGTATTGTAACTTTGCCCTTGTATCACTATTTAGCAAAAGTCTGCCATTTGAAGGCAGAAGCTCATTTTCATTTGCTTGTAACAAGCCAATATTGTCAAGTGCGTGTGAGCGTGAGGCAACAGGGGAAGGACGCAAATGCAGAAAGGAATAGACCAGGGATTTCATGACAATAAAGGGACTGGGGTTGGTTGGCACACAGCTATTTTCTGGTTGTTTGAAGGTCAAGGGGAAAAAAGTAACATCAAAATCTTTGCTTTCTTGACTTGCACTCATCTACTATTCTAAAACATCTGAAAGTCACTTTAGGGTGTCATTTCAGTGTAAGAGTATCGAAATTAAAAAAAAACAAACATACTATAAAAGTGTGTTAGATAGAGACATTGAAAATGTATTACTTCTAGTTACTAGACTAGAATCAGCCACATATTGAGATAAGACCTGAATGTCTCAGAGGAGCCGGCAAACAATAAATTCTCCACAAAAAATGTAAAAACAATGTTCATATTGTTGGATAATTATTACTAGTCCATACCCATGGGTAGCTTTGTCACCTTCTTCCTATGCCAATCCTCAATGCCTATGTGCAGTTTCACATAGATTGACCACGTCAGTGAGTAGAAAAACGTGGGACAGACAGAATGACTGACTGACTGACAGAATGACACACTGACAGTTTCTGTGATTATGTACAGCATACCATACCATGACTTAGTCATACTAAAAATTTGAAAAAAAAGAGACAACATTGGTCCATAGGGGGAGGCACAGCGATCGGTCGCATTTTAGCCATTTTTAAGCATTTTTCTGTTGTTATAGCGCCACCCAGTTGCCAATTAGAGTTAAATTTCTCCAGTCACCTTGAGGCGTCCTGTTCTACATATCTACCAAGTTTAGTTAAAATTGATATGGTGGTTAGGCCTAGATAAGAAATTAGCCCTCTAGCGCCCCCACTTTGTTTGATGGGGTCAATAATGGAGGGGTCCCCTCAGATTATGTGTGGTCATATGCCTACAAAGTTGCGTGGTGATCGGTGAAACCCTTGAGATGTTATACACCTTTATGTGATGAGCCACGCCCTCCACAATATTCATTGCCTTATAGAAGCTCAGTTTTAGTAAGTTTTCCAACTTTTGCCAAGAGGGAACTTTAGATATTGGTCCCTAGATTATGTTCACCCAGTTTCATGCAGATCAGTCAAACTTCCTAGGAAGAGATCCATTTGAAGTGTTTTTCAAAAAATTCAAAATGGCGGAAAATCTATATAACCAGAAATTACTGGTTCCTGAGGCAAATTTGTTCCTCATGAGGAGAGGCATCTCTGTGCAAAGTTTCATGTCTCTACGACATACGGGGCATGAGATTATGACCATTCAAAGTTTGCAATTTCAATCGGTTGCTATAGCACCCCCCTTTGGCCAATTGATGTAATATTGCTTCATTCGCATCCTCCTATGACCCTCTACCACTGTGCCAAATTTCACATGGATTGACCAAGTCAGTGAGGAGAAAAACGTGGAGCAGACACACACACACACACAGACAGAGTTTTTGTCATTATACAGTAAGATTGCTTAAAAATGTTGTTTGGTTTTAAAAATGGGAAGATATTCTACTACATGTTCATGTTCTCTAGTTCTTGTTTTAATTAAACGTGTTTAAATAGTTTCAATGGGTTGCTGCTTCTTCTTCTTTTTTTTTTTTTCTAACATTGTGCCAGCCAACCTCATGATGGGGCTAGTTGGCACAAACACACAACATGACTTTAATCATGAGTAACCTAATTTTAGAAAACATTTGTGCACATCAAAACATATACATATATAGCTAAGACCTTTACATTTAATTTGCTGCTGATTAGATTATTCTAACATAAATTATGCCAGAGAAATATGACTGACAGTGAAAAGTGTGCCAGCCAACCCTGGTCTTCCCTACATGAGCTTTTGGACAGGGGTAGATAAGTCCAAACAGAACTTACAGAGTCCATGGATAAACAGGAACAGGGGCCAGAAAAACATGCAGGCCAATAGAGATTCTGATTAGGTTCAGGTACAGACACTGGTTACAGGGTTGCAGGCTTCATGTTTACAGGTACGTGTAGCTTGAAAGCAAGGCATGAGGCAAAAGGGTCTGGTATATGTACTGCAGGGCTGATGAGGGAAAGTGGAAACAGGTGAGAGAGTTCAGGTGAATGCAGGAGGAGGAGGAGGAGGAGGAAGTGGCTGGGTGTGAGAGTCAGGTGACTGGGAGAGGTGGAAAAGTGCGAGGGCATCTGGTGGATGGAAGGAGAATAGCAATGATGGCAAGGAAAGGCATGGGAGAAGACAGAGGTGACTTGAGGGACAGAGCAATGAGCAAATACAGAGTATGGATGGATTACCGAACAGGCCTGTGTCATCTGTCATGGCCCGCCCCTTGGCCTTCACTTGCAAAATGTCACTCAAATTGACATGTACCGACCAGGAGGGGACTCAAAATGAACACAAAGAGACACATAAGGGCCACAGAGAGATGCACAGGGACTGCAAAGAGACACAAAACGGGGGGAAAAAAACCCCACAAAGAGGCAGAAAATGACCAAAAAAGACACAAATTACCTCAAAGAGACACAAAAGGGCTACAAAGAGAGGCAAAATTACCACACAAAATCACCATGGACACAAAACCACAAAGAGATGCATAATGACACGCAAAACAACTATATAAAGAGAAAAATCTGTGTGTCTTGTCCCTGTGTAGGAGAGATGGTGTGACCTTTTGCATATCTGTGCCTAGTGGCCCATGGTCACATAATCCATCCATGACACTAAGGCAAAGGCTGCTAGGCCTGTCTTATAGAGATGGAGCCACAGGCAGGTGAGGTAGTAAGATAGATATGCATACACCATTTAAAGTTTGGGCAAACTTCCAACACAAGAAAAGCAAACTTTTCTATTATGTGACTGTCTTACCAGCATGCTGCTGACACCATACAATAATACAATCTATTAGACACATGTGTCACATACACAGTTCATACTTAACTTCAAGACAACAAGTTTGGCACCCAAATGGGGACTCGAGTTGGTTATAGCAAAGCCATGGCATGTTTAATCATTAACAACCTGTCACAGCCATGAGCCAGATCCTGTGTACTTTGGCCTTAAACACAAACAGCCTCTTTAGAGGTAAGTGTTCAGCAGTATAGGTTTGATTTCTACTCTGATTGAACATTTGTAATTCAAATAATTTCACTTAATTTGTGCTCGCTGGGCAGACACATGACAATATCAGTATATTTCTCTGATCAACAACCACATGAATGATTCACAGCTCTTTGTTGAACAGTCACAACAAACTGTGAGGTGTAAAGGGTACAAGGAAAGTGTGTGTGAGTGTTCAAATATTGTTTCTGACCATTAATGTAAGTGCAGGTGGAAAAAAATATCTAAACATTTATAATCTGAATTAACATCTCTCTGATACACAAAAAAAATGGACATTATGGGCTCTGTTTAAGCATACCATTGGGAGAAGAAGCATGTGGAGGGTTTGCTGATCCTGAGGTGCACTGCAATCTTAGTGCCAAGGACAGACACATATTGTGTGATCCGCCCAGAGCAGGTCGACAGCTCCACACACCTGTGTCCTGTCATATTTCTATCACTTTAAATTGGTAAAGTGACACATGAACCTTTCTAAAGTCACACAAACCCCTGCCTGGTTTCAACTTTCTTCAACCAACCAGTGACTTGAGGCATGTCCAGAGAGCGGCTTGCACTACTCTGTGCCTCACTTGAGCCAGCCTGATTATTCTGATTATGGCACAAATGCCAGCGAGACAGAATAAAGATTAATGAGTGATTCTCAGCATCTGTCATCCAGCACAGCTAGCAGTCTATACAGCCTTTCATTTGACTTGATGACTCTCTTTACAGCCATCTGAAGGCTGTAGGTATCTGTTCCATCTACAGTCTGTAATTGGAGTGATGATGTCACTGTCAAGCCACCATTACTCACAGCAGATCTGTTTGTTGGACAACCAGCACAAGACTGTTGTAAAGAACCTCTGTGCATATTTAAATGACTGACTAGCATGATGCGAGAAAGATTGTTTGGTTATGGTGGTGTTTACATAAACAAGAGACTGTAAGCCTGGACTGGAGTCTATCCCAGCTGTCATTGGTTTGCGAGGCGGATGTTGAACTGACCATTCCCCAGCCTGGGAGGAGAGCGGCTGCGGGGACAGTCCCCTCATGCTGCATCTAAACTCTGTAAAGGCAGCAACACACAGTTTGAGTTGGATAAGTAAGGATGTTAGCTAAGCAGTCCTTCAGCGTGACCATATGCAGCTCAGATCACCTCTGAATCTGGTCTGAGCAGCCAGATGTCAAGATACATTGAGAACGCATTCAGTGCATTCATACCTGTACTTAGTGATCTGATCACCTTGGATGCATGTTAACAGGGCTGCCAACTTTTCAAAAAACCTTGGAGTGAGATTCAGCGGGGCCAACCACAATTTTGTCGTTTAGGCCTACACATATTAATACATTAGAGAGAGAGTGGGGGAATGACTTGCAATAAATGGTTGCAAGCCGGAGTCAAAGCCGCGAGTGCTGCAGTGAGGCATCACCTCTGTATGTGGGGCGCCGGCACTATCCACTACGATGCCCCTGAATATTGAGATTAAAAGCTAAGGACTAACTTCTTCACAACGCACATGCCAACATACCTGGAGGTGAGAAATGCAAGACTTGAAATATTTCTTCTTCCTCTTCGTACTAGCAGGAGGGCATCATTCGTCACTGTAGGTGCTAGTAGCCTAGTTATTTAAGGTGGCGCCACCTACCCTACAAGAGTGGAATGACTACCAGCACTTTCTTTTTTTTTCCGAGTGAGAAATTGGAGGAGTGGCGTGAGACCATGTGAAATCAACCAATTGCGTGACTCTCACGGCGAATGCGTGAGAATTGGCAGCTATGACAGGTGTAAATAGGGCCTCTTTTACATAACATATGCTTTAGGAATGATTTGATTTGGAAGTGCTTTAAAAATGTACATGCATTTCAGCTGAATATGTGAAGTGCAAATATTCTATTTCCTCACCTCGAGAAAAAAATGGCGGAGCATCATTCTGGTGTGCTGTGGAAGCACTGCAACCCTGAATACACCCATAACACAGAAGCTGCGGGTTTACAAGGGGTAACCCCAGACTGTTATTATT
Source organism: Epinephelus fuscoguttatus (assembly GCF_011397635.1). NCBI lineage: Eukaryota > Metazoa > Chordata > Actinopteri > Perciformes > Serranidae > Epinephelus > Epinephelus fuscoguttatus. The sequence continues at coordinate 33,079,347 of NC_064763.1, read as the reverse complement.
CAGGGAGATGATTGCATGGTTTGAAAAGCTGATACGCAATGCAGAAAAAAAAAATCAGAAATTCTCAACAGGAGGTCTTCAACTTTATTAACAGGCAGTGTAAGATGGCAAATAATTCATGCAATACAGATTAATCAGTAACTTTAGCAGTGGAGCTGTTACAGTGAGGTTATTTCATGTCAAGGGTGATTGAAGTCATCTGATCTGAGTGTTAATATATATGGTAATGTTATATTTATTTGCACTCATCTTGAAAGTTTTAACATTGCAAAACAAAACCTGAACCCCAAAAAAGAAAACTACATAACACAGACTTATTGATAATGCTTGATAATGAAGAATCTCCATTATGGAATCTCATTTTCCAAGATCTTAATTGTCAAACTAAAGTTTACTTAGACAGTCAAAATCAGAACATGTTTTCAGAATCTGAGTCTGTACTGAAACTGGATGTCTTTTACTGGATGAAGCGCTCCAAAGCCCGCTCGATGGAAGTCGGTATCAGGTATTTTTTCACGAGGATTCTTCAGCTCAAACTCAAAGTAGACCAACATGAGGAAAATAAACTGTTTCAGCTCATTGATGGCAAAGAACCTCCCAGGACACATGGAGACCCCAGCACCAAAAGGCATGTTGTAATACGGCACCTTCTCCCCTGCTTTATAAAAATTAGTTTTCTTGCTCCCGTCTGGATTCAGAAAGCGGTCATATTTGAATGAATGTGGATCAGGATGGATCTCTGGGTCAGTCTGGACAGTAATCCAAGGAATGACTGCACATCTGTCACCCTTGCGAATATGGTATTTGCAACTATCAGCCATGTTGTAAGTCATATCATGGCCCACTACTCTGGAGAGGAGAGGCATAGATGTGAGTCGCAAGGTCTCCTCTACAGCGCTATCCAGGATTGGTGTTTTCATCAGCATATCACAAGTCACATTGATCAAAGGGCCACCATATAGCACTTCCTGGCCAGACTCCTTCAGAACCTTCTCTGCCTCCCCCCTCACAGCCGTCATGGCTTCAGGGTGTTTCATGAGGAAGAGGAGCAGCCAGAATGCAGAAGGGCCTGTGTTGCCTTGGGAAACAAAAAGAAGCACAAGCATGTACCTGTCTATCATTGACTCCTTTATACCCAACTCCCGTCTGGCCAGCTGCATGTCCCACAGCCAGCGACTGATGTTGTCCTTGTTCCTTATCTTCTGCATTGACAGAGCGTTCCAGAAGAATGCCTTTACCCTCTCTGCCTCCCTCCTCTTCGTCAGGGGCACGACACCAAAAGCCAGATCAGGGAGGAAGTCAACAAATTTACAGAACTCAATAAATAAGGCTTCTGATTCAGTTTTGTCTTTCTCTCTGGCTTTGTCTACACTTCCTTCAGACTCGTGTGACACATTGCCAAAAATAGATAAGTAACCAGCCCTAAAAATAATATTGTAGCTGTATTTAAACAGACTGTCTTCTATCCAGGTCTTCCGAACTGCAGATGAGTCAGTGTTCTGCAACATAATGTTCTGCAAATTACACATCATGGACTGTGTCAACACCTCCAGCCCAGGCCCCCTCAGGTGCTTGTAGCTTGTCACCATGAGAGTCTGGTGCTCATTTCCTAAAGATTTGTAACCAAAGATTCGGTGCAAAAGCTGCCTGGCAAACTTGTTGAAGTTCAGTTTTTCTCGATCTTCCTTAACAAAGGCCACCAATGAGAGAGAATCCATAATGAATGTAATGTAATTGCCTCCCAGCTGTACCGTGAATACATCGCCATGCTTTTTCTTCATCTTCTTTAGGAACTTAACTGTGTCCTTGCGAAACTCTAAGGCATGACCCAACCATGGGATGAGCCCCTTGTCCAAAGGAGGTTCTCCTGGTCGCTGCTGTCGAAACACCCCCAGCAGGTACAGACCTCCAATTGAGAAGGCAAGAAAACCAAGAAGGATTGGTAGCAGCATAGTAATGACTGATTCCTCTATCAGCTACGGAGGGATCTGTGATTAAGGTCCACGTCCTTCATTATATATACGCTCTTTTTCTCTGACCTTTGCTCATGTTTTTGCTTGTGTGTTTAACCAGCAAACATTAAACATTAACATGAATAACCTAGCACTTTTGGTTCCAGCAGAGCATGTGAGCGGAGCGGGGAGCGGGGAGCGGGAGGATTTTGTGTTGAGCGAGGAGCGGCTATTTTTTTAAAAGGTGGAGTGGAGCCTTATCTCTCGCTCCAATTTCACTCCGGTCGCTCATGCCCCACCCAGAATGCATCTTTGCACCTGCGCACACCCACACTATTTTCTTTTAAAACTATGGAGTTTACGGTGTACTTCAGAAAAGAAACTGAGAAGAGAAGCAGCGGTACCTTGGAGAACGGTCCGTAACTGCGGGGAGAGGGCTTCCCCGAAGAATCTACCAAGCTCATGTTTTATTGGTGCCGTAGCATTGTTCCGACCTCTCATTAGTCCGACGTCCCGTTGTTCCGATGTGTGATTATTACTGTAGGCTATTTGTGTACCATAGAGGATCAACAACGCAACAAAAGTAGGCCACTGGTCGAGATACAAGTGTCATAGAGAAGAGAGAATGAAACACCATAACCTCCTGTTGTTAACTCTGGGGTCTGGGTTGTATGGGGAGCTCTCCGCGGTGCTGAACGGCTCCTGGCGGGCGTATTTCTGCCTTGATGGTGCGCCGCGACCAGCTCTGGGTCAGCTGGGAAAGGCTTGAGGTGAAGCAGGCTCACAGATTATGTGTTTGCCACTTTCTTTTTCATTTTAACCCACACCATGATCTTTTCCTAACCCTAACCAAGTGGTTTTTGTGCCTAAACCTAACCAGACCTTAACCACAGGGCATCATGATGATTTCGGAACAACAGGACTTCGGAACAATGAGTTTAATATGGTCAGAACAATGGGATGTCGGACCAATGGGCTGTCAGAAAAATGTGCAGACCCCGTTTTATTTGTGAATAGAAGATTACAGGTTAGGGTAGTACGACGCAGTTTTTTTGAGCGGAGTGGTGAGCGAGTGGAGCGGGATAAAATTTATGATGGAGCGGAGCGGAGTGAAGAATGCACAGAACCAAGCAGAACAGACGAGAGGTGCAAAGTGACAGGTCTGCGAGCGAGGAGCGGAAATTTTCACCCGCTCCGCTCCGCCCACATGCTCTGGGTTCCAGAGGTACTAAAGTGTTTGGTGGAAATGGGGCTCAACCAAACAGATACTTGGGAACCATCCTGGATGACATACTAACCTTTGATGCCAACACAGTTTTTATAATAAAAATTAAACCAAAGACTGTTTTTCTTAAGGAAGTTTGGAAGATAATGTTGACAAGTCTCTTTCTAATGTGTGCTCTGCTTCTTTTATTGGGTTATTTTTAACATGCACTATGATCTGCTAGTGTGAAAAACAAAATCCAGTTGTGTGAAAAACGTTAATGTGTGCCGTGAAGTGACTGGTGTAAATTTATCTTTGCCACTTGTACCAAGTCAGAGCCACACAGAAAGCTCAGGTAATCTTATTGGACGTCCAGCATCCTCTACATAGTGACTTTTATTTCATCAGCTGTTGACTTTTTAAGCAAAATGGGATTAGGCGTGTGTCTCTCTCTTTTCCGTTGTTTCGTAACAAAATACTACAACAACAGTAGCATAAACCTGTGTATGCCTGTTTATGTAGGTCTATATTGTATCTATTGTATGGATTACATTTTATTTATTGTTGTACTTAATATTCACCTCTATTGCCAGCTGTTTGTGTGAGAGATTGTCTCTAGAGGACATAAAAGCTTTAAAGCTTTTCTCTAAAAATAGATAAAAAAAAAAACAAAAAAACTAAAGGTCTATAGAAGCTCTGCGAGACTGTTTGTAGGCAGTGTGATGAGTTAATATAAATACTGACCAGTTAAAATCAATTAAACTATTTGTGTAACACCTTTGGTACAGGTTAGTGCAACTTAAAGTGCTTTACAGATGATTCACAAGCTGATACTAAGGGCTCAAATACAAGCAGTAAAACAAAGACTAGTGCACACAACAAATTAAGTAAATTACACTTTCCTCATACAAACTGCATTCCAGTGGACTTGAATGGTTTATGCCCTCGGCGCACTACTGAAAACAGTGCCCCATTTTCTATTTATTGAATAAAGGAATCAGTTTTGAATTCTGAAATTGAATTGAGAGATTCCTAAAGATTCCAACCTTTAGCACAAAGCAGCCACCTCCCCAAATATATTTCCTGACTTTGTCTCAAGCACCTTGAAAAAACAGGCCAAGTGTGTTCACATTCTGATCGAATCTGGATGCTCATTTCATCCAAACTATTCCCAAGATATGGTCCTGTATATCAGAGAGAGGGGGAGACCAAAGGTGATGGATTATGCCATTATCCACAAACAGGTTTCTGCACCAAAATTTATCATATACCTGACCTTGGCTGTTGAAATGAATAGTACTCTCAACTTGCCATGTCACCAAAACTTTTTTTTACCCCCCTATATCTTCTGTTCTATTTCCTTACTGTGCTGTCCAAACAGAAAATCCCTCACAGGAATCCTGCATAGTTAGATCTGAGTTTTAGCTGAATAAATCACTATGTACTTAGCACTGGATGCGGTACAGAATATTACAGTGACACCCAATGGGATCAGGATAATGGAATTGTTACTGAATAAAAGAAAATTGGCATGCAGAAAACCACTCTTCCAAACTTTTAAATGGCTCCTGTTTTGAATCGATTCCTGAGGGACAAAATTTGTTTACACTCATATCTTTCCTGGTTGGAAAAAAAAAGAATAAACAAGCAGCTGTCATTTTAAGGAAAAAAAAATCTACACCATACAGTAGAAGTGCATTATGTTAATGCTTTATATTCATCACACACTCCAGAGACGAAAGACTGAGACACTGCCCTTTTACATAGCAGCCTAATTTTAGCCAGGGCAGCTATAACTACTTAGATTCCCGTTCTGAAGGGCTAATCAGGGTTAAACTGTTGCAGGGATGTGATCATGTTCAGGCAGAAAGAGAGCAGATAAGGATGCTCAAGGACAGGTGTTTTGAAAGGCACTGTTTGAAGTTATTGATTCCCCCCCTTCCCTTGTGTTAGCACTCATTTAAATGACCTTGCTGTGCTGTTCATATCAACAACCAAGGAGCGTACCACAGTGTACCCATCATCAGCTTACAGATGATCCCATGTATTTTAATTACTACGCGTTCAACATTAAACAGTAGCAAGGAAACATTTTTTTCTATCCCTTAATCTGTTTTTTTTTTTAATTTTCCTGTCTGCCTTCCCTTTATCATCCCTTCCTCCTGACTTTATCTAATTCCTTGACCTTTCCTCACCTCCATTTCTTATTCTTCACGCACTGTCTGTGGATATCTCTTTCAGCTTGCAATCACTATGCCATAGTGGGGAGAGAAGGTGGTGTCTTCGTAATAAATTACAGCGTAGGGCATTTCATGGGAGCATTAGTCTAAAATGCCTTGCAGTACCAGGGCAAAATCCATATTTCTGGCATGGTTGTCTCCAGTGGAAAATGGACCGCAAAGCCTTCCGTGCCACATTCTCTCCATTCAGCTACATTTGTCATGCGCAGTGCAGCAGGTAATGTGGTCTTTCAAGGCTAGACATATCAGCGTGTGTATTTATATGTACATCTGGAGTCAACCAGGGTGGGATTTAGCTCAAATAGGGGTGAGAACAATGAAAGTCAAATCTGAAATTATTCATCAATGCAACACCTGAAAGTGGTGTTCAAAACAAGAATAGAGCAAATTTATCCACAGCTATATCTCACATTAAAGCAATATTAAGTGCCCATATGTCAATTTGAAACTGAAATCCCTAATGCACACATAATTTGAGGCTTTGACTTTTTGAGTCATACAATTCAAGTGGTTATCTTCTTACGCTACGGTCTTTTCTCATACAAATGTTGTCATTAAATATGTGTCGTTGTCTCTCTATGTAACGCCTCAGTGAATCCAGGTTAAGCGGGTAAACATAACAGATAAAACGTAAAAACAGACATGGATCAGGAAACCAGCCACAGGCAGAAGATCATGCAGGCAGGTAACAGGCAGATGAAGTGGTAAAACACTTAATGGACGACACAAGACAAGAACAGGTGGAGAAGGGCTAGTATATATAATGCAAGGGTAATGGGAGACATGGGAACAGATGAGCAGGTGGATGGGGCAGTCAGGTGATGCGGAACAGTAAAACAAGGAAACAGGGGCTATTGCAGGTCAGGAGGGAGTGACAGGGTCTGACGGGAGAGTTGATATGCAGTTAAATTAACAGGCTGAGAGGGGAAAATGGCAAGAGGCTAATAGCGACACTTCACAACTCAGCAAAGAAATACGGTCTGTGGAAAGACAAAGGATATTTTGTAAGAATGCACTATAATTTTAGGAGATACTTGATTTGACTGCTGAAGCTCATGCTCCTTGATCCTTACCTTCAGACTGCAGGCAAATCAGACTTGCTACTCAAATCAGACCTTAAAGTCATACTGTCTGCACTGTTATTTGCAAGCGATCAGAGCATCTTTGTGTATCCAGACAGCACCAACCTATCTGCATGGGTTGCTGAGGTAACAATATGGCGTCAGTAACTAGGCTTAGGCTGTGTGTATGTTTTCCTACGAAAAATTATGCACCAAAATTCATACATATCCCTTGTAATCATGAGCCAGTAATTCATGCACAACCCATGTATTTTGGAAGGCTGGGCTTGCATGACCAATGCCCTGATGGGGTAAAGAAGGAGCAGTCCCTGTGTGGAGGTAGGTTGGGGTGGTGGATGGGTCACAAAAAACAGGACTTTCACCCAGGACACTGGTGTTTACAATGGGTGAACTTTTAATCATTTTACAACACATCCTCACCATGTTTCTTTTCTTAAACCTAACCCTTTTAACTTTATGTTAAGAGTGTAACATCATTCGTTGGGCACTAATTTGTGAGATGTCAGAGGAACTACTGTACGAGGGTACATTGAGTAGCTACATAGCTCCATTTTGCAAGCATGAGAATTGGAGGCAAACAACAACAACTGTTCCAGCACAGAAAAAATGGATGAAAAAATCACAGAGAACATTCAGTGCCAGATTTATCATTATGGATTTATTTCACAAAGCCTCCAAAAGAGGCTGCAGCTCATAGCTGGATTGCAAAACTTCTGAAAGGAATCTGATCACACCGTAGCCCTCGTTGGAGCTGCATGAAGGTTAACATTAGCTTCTGGGCAAAATTAATTCTCTTTCGAGCAGCATTCCAGAGATATTTATTAATGCTATGTTGCATACGACATCATCAGCCCCAGGAATAACCTTTATAGTGTCTGGTATGTCAGATTTTTCTCATCAGTCCTGTTAAAGGGTTGGTGGTGAGACCAAAGGGGCAAGACTAGGACACACCAGAGGCAATTACTGCTCGTCAAAAAATATGCCCCTGTTATTTTCAGTGTGCAACCCCACACTGGTGGTGGCTACACGTGTCCTGGACGCACTGCCCTGCATCCAGCCTCGCCAGCCCCGGAATTAAATGCACTTTCCCCCCCTCACTCTCTGCTTGTACATACCAACTCCCATAGCAGCTCTTTTTCTCTGCTCCTATGGCAGCTCGACTCCTCTCCTCACCACTGAAGTATAACAAGAACTCGGCAGCTGTTGCTGTGTCTCATGTGTGACAAAGACGAGATGAAGACACGCTCGTTGTTGATGTTGAGATCCTGAGCTAACCGACCCACAGTGCAGTCGTTATAAAGACAACAGCCAAAAAGATTTTGCCTGGCGAGTCATAGCTGTGGAAATGGGCAGTTTAGGCGAGAAATAAAGTTTAATTAGGGGCTGTCCACACATGATTTTAAGCTAACGCATAGGTGGAGGAAGGACAGATTTCTTGGTAAAAGTAGTAATAACTTTGCGTGGTTGTCTGTTGACGAGCTGCAGCGCGACATGTCCAGTGTGTGCTTGGGGTGGCACTTGATGTGTGTCACGTGATGCGCAGTGGCGTCACCCATGTGTTTTCAGCTGGAGACAGGCTATTGCAAATGTAGTTTGGATCCAATCTGTGAATCTTACATGTGTTTTTTTTGCTTTTCAGTATTTGTAAACCAACCTGAATACAGTCTGGATATGCCAAAAAACAGACTTGGGCTGGCAGTCAGGACAAGGCCTATGTTGCTCAATCTTTGCTCAACCTCATCCAGTCTTTTTTTTACATCCCTGCATTTGCGCTTTCACACCTTTCAGGGATTTTTCAATGTTGTCCAACCTTTCCGACAACCCCTTTCTCATATCTCAGCCAGCACCTTGACAATCAGGTTGCTAGCAACTCCTGCCGCCTTACAAGCTGTAGTTGAGCTAGACTCCAGGTTGTCATAAGTTTACTTGCACCTTTATTTTTGTTACTCCTACTTTGGTTCTTTACACTTATATTCCATTAATAAACCATTATAAATGATTTGTTAAACATGGGTTTACAGTCAACAGGGTTGGCAGCTCAGTTATTAATCTGTCATCACGTTGGGAGGCAAAGCTGGAAGCCCTAATTATGTGTTTTAAACTTGTGCTGTCACCTTAAACTTTCTTTGAAATGAGTACAATTATTGCAGCAGCATTTCATGTTGTCAGTATGTTGTGGATCACAGAAAAACACTTCAGTCATCCGTTTTATGATGACTCTTCTAAATCTGATGCGTACAGCAGTGCATCCTTCCCAGCACATCATCATATCGTCTTGTCATCCCAAAAAGAACTGATGCGTCTTGCCGAGACACAAAAAAAAAAAAAACGAGGCTGAGTTGAGTGCATGCCAGCGCAGATGCCAGATACTTAAAGGTCAATAAACTCCAAAACTAAACCATACCAGACTGTGCCCTGGGGCAGGTGGGTTCAAATTCCAAGCTCGTAAGATAGTCTCGCTTCTTCATTTTGGCATAAACTGCAGCTGTGATGAGAAACTAGTTGTGAAGATGAACAAACAATCTGAAACACAGAAATAGGTGAGGCAGGGAGGAAGAGGAAATGAACACATCAGTGCTTTAAACACACTAATATCCTAGTGTTCCCACCTTCCTGTCTGTCATGTGTAAGATCTGAGGAGCTCCATACACTATGGCTGTCATTTGTTTTCCCTGCACTTGATTTCACACTGAGTCTCTCTGTTTTTCTTTGCCTCTCATCCTTGTCTTCTTTCTTTCTGATCCTCGCCTGCTCATTCCCTTTTACACATTGTTCCACCAGATGTCTACTTTGAAACGTCAACTTTCCCCCCTCTTTCAAATTGTCAATGAAACTCTGAGAAGAGGATACAGAGCATGTTGGTGGCCTCGTTTTCCTTTCCCCTCTCATCTCTCTTTTGCATAAATATTTGTCCACCGGTCTTCGTCTCTGTCTGTTTCTGTCTCGCTATTGTTATCACTGTCTTTCTTCCTGTCTGTTCTTTTGGTCTTCCCTTTCGCTTTTCTGTCCTTTACTTTGTCTCTCGCTTTCTCTCCCCACACCGCTCTCAGCTGTACTAATGAAAGGATGACTGATGTAGGTGTTGGCTGGGAGATGGAACCTGTCATTTATTTTCTGTTTTTCCGAGGGGCTTGCCTGAGGCCAGACTCACCTCGACCACATACTATACATTACAATGTTCACACCCACCTTGGAAATCTGGGTGTCTTATTTGACCAGTCTATGCATCTCGACAAGCATGTCACATCCCTCACCCACACCTGCTTCTTTCACCTCAGAGATATTGCAAAACTACGGTCCATCACATCCAACTCGGAATTAGAAATGTCTGTACATGCCTTTATCTCACCAAGGCTTGATTACTGTAATTCTCTGTTCACCTGCCTCAACAAATCATCCGTCAGCCAACTTGCTAACTGCTCACCAGGTCCAAGAAATCATGCCACATCAAACTCATCCTTGCTGCTCTGCACTGGCTTCCAATTCAGAATTCATTTCAAGGTCATGTTATTTACCCACAGAGCCCTCCACGACCATGCCCCCTCCTACATATCTGATCTCATCCTCCCATATTCCTCCAGCCGATCACTACGGTCAGCCGACCAGGAGCTTCAGGTGGTCCCCAGGACCAGACTAAAGACCAAAGGAGACCGAGCCTTTGGGGTAGTGGCTCCAAGGCTCTGGAGTGCCCTCCCCCTGGCTGTGCGTTCAGTCCCACCTGAGAGCACTTTTAAACAGCAGCTGAAGACTCACCTGTACAGGCAGGCTTTCGCCCACCTATAGCCAACCACCGTCCTCTTCTCGTTATATTGGTTGTCTTACTTTATTTTATTACCCTGTATTCTATTGTATTGTTTATTGATGTAAAGCACTCTGTGCATTCATGCTGTGATGGGTGCTATATAAATAAAGTTTTACTTACTTATTTACTTCCTATTACTATACAAGCTTTTAGACCATGCTGAAATAGCACACACTTGTATGGTATAATACTAGATCCATACATATGCACAAACAGACTACACATACTGCTCTGATCGTGCTGTTGCCACCGACAGACTGATGTTTGCCAGTGTCCCAGGGAGTGGGAGTCAAAACAATACCCTGTAATTGAATCCCTGTTGTCACCGTGTACCTCACTCCTTCTCTCTTATTGTGGCAACAATCTCTCACAGTCATCCTCACTCTTGAAGGGTGTTTGCCTCTTAGCTCGTCTGTCTTTCTTCCTTCTGTATATATCTTTACCTGGCCCTGGTCTTTTCCCTCTCGTCCCTATTTCCTTCAGATTTTGTGCCCTTCCAGCAGAGGTGTTACCAAGTCATTGCTTTTTAAGAAATGAGTAAGTCTCAAGTCATGTTACAAGTCCTGAACTTTGAGTTTGGAGTCCTAAGCAAGTCGTTATGCACTCTTCACCAAATGTAATGGCATTTTACACAACAGAGTAAATCTACAATGCTTTAAAAAGTGGTATTTATTTGTTAAAACAAGTGTGGCTGATGTTAATCATAAAAAAAGTGTTGCTGACAATGCACTTTCCTAACACTATTAACCACAGCAGAATTAATGTTGTGTGTCTCTGGCTTGTCTTGTTGTAAATATATTGTATAATAATCACTACTGCACGTGGGGGCAGAGGTAATTTTTTCACATCTAGTGTTTCAGTCAATATTGTGAGTATTACGTTGCTGCAAAACAACCGATTATGATAATATTATAACATAATAACGCAAGTACAAACATTCAAAGAGCAATCAACCAAACAAACCAAGTGATGCCTCCTGCAACTAATAGTCAAGCTCAGTGAAGCTCCGGGAACACCGCAGTTAGGCCCACTTCAGCCTGTGTGCTGCTGAGGATGGATGCCTGGGATCTGGATGGTTTGCTGGTGGACTAATGAAGTGGAGGATAAAATTGTTGGGGGGTTGAAACTACAAACGGCAGACTATTTGGCAACTTGCAGCCACTACAGAAGTTCTCAGTAAGGTGTGTAAGGTGAGCCAGGAGAGGGACAGTGTGTCTGCACAGGGGCAGGCAGGTGATCTGGACGTACTATAAAGTTTGTAAGAACTGCCAGATGAGTGACGCTATTTTAGTTGCACATAGAGAAACTGTGTTGCGTGTTTTGCGTTATCTGATCGGCTCTTGACTGTAGCAGTGGCGCTAATCATTTAGCAGCAGCAGAAAATAAAGGTGAAGCAATGCAGGAAATAAAGGGAAATAATTTGATTTATGGCACATACTTTTATCTTTGGGCTTGGGCAAAGGTATCAAGTACTTGCAATTCAAAAGGCTGAAAACCAAGTGAAGTCCAAGTTGAATGCAAGTCGTTTTTGATTTTGTCAAGTCAAGTCTAATGTCATCATATTTGTGAATTGAGTCTGACTCGAGTCCAAGTCATATGACTGGAGCCCACACCTCTGGCTTCCAGAGGTTAGTTTTGTCAGAATTGCTTTCACTATTTGCATGCAGTGGCATATCTTCCTATAGACAGCATAAGTAGAAGTCTAACTGTACGTTCACACCAAAAGCTGCCAGACCTGCCAAGGCGACAGGTCTTATCATTTTCAATGGTCATGTGGCGACTAGAGGCGTTTTGAGCTGCAAAATCGATGAGCGGAGGTGGTTTGGCGAATTGAGCTGCAAATGAAAGTTGAAGACTGGGTAACTTATGTAAATTAGCTATGATGCATTTGAGCTTCAAATGACCAGCAACCAATCGGAATGTAGATGTCCATCGCTTGTGTGGAACCCAGAGAACATCCTCGTAAACTTTTAGTTCCTACCACACATTCGTTCCTACTTCAAAACAAGCAGCAAGCTGTCAAACTGATCTATGTTCAGCCTGAAGTAGTCTGAGTGGGTGGAAGTTCGCTGCATAGATCAGCCTCTCATTGGGCAGAACGAGCCACCCGCTGAAGTCCCGCCCTACCACCTCCAGTTGTGTAGCAGTTTTCAACCGTTTTCAACACGTCCTTTACTAACTTTTGCGGTGTTTGATCTTGCAGGGATGTAGCCATTTTTCTGCCATTGTTCACGTCCTGTAGGTGATATTTTTGTGGGCGTGTTACACCAAAACCTGTTTCCCCCCGGCAATATTTTTGCAAGCGCACCGTTGCTGTGGCACCGCCCAGAACGATTGTGATTGGTTGAAAGAAATACAAACAGCCGGGACTTTTTTTTTCTCCAATCTTAAAGTGAGAGTCGGCCCAGCCAGACCTTTTTTTTCTTGAGAAAGGTCTGGTGAGCGAGACTAAGCCTGAAGTAGCGCTGGAAGCTCTCCCCATCCAGCTGCATCTCCTGCACCAGCCAGTGATATTCCCCGTGCTGTTCACGGCCCCAGAGGATATCGTGGACCCAGACCCGATGGCGACTACATCCACGCAGGTACCACACGGCAGCACAAATTACAAGAGTGTCTTCTTCCGTGTTGAATCGATACACAAGTGTGGACAAGCGCACGTACTTATACAATTTCTTTGTGTTCTGGCTTGTTAGTAGCGGGAATGCAATTCATTTGCTCTTCTTACCACCAGTTTAACTAATCGCACTGTAGGCACTCGAACCCAAACCACTGACAGTGTTTCCCCTAGGTTTACAGCTTCGGGGGGGGAATAACAAATCAAAAAATTTTGCTCATATTCAGTTCGGGTTCAGCCCACTTGACATGCTGCTGTGTTGTGCTACAGCCTATTCAAGTACTGGAATTTGTTATTTACTTGACAACGCCTGAAGGCAACACAGGCTGTGTGTGTTTAATGTTTAATGTCAGACCTATTTAGACATTTTATTTCGTTTTCATTGTCCAAACGTGAAAGTTTCTGTACTCAGGCAAATGCACGAAGTCACATTTCTGTGCTCCAGCCAGTAACCTGCTTTGCGGCTCGTTTAATTAAGAAGCATAATCGAACGTTCAGAATTTGACGTCATGAGCGACTTGAGCTGCTTTCGCTGCCACAAATATTTTACCAGCTCCGCTGCTAGAGCGAATTCAGCTATTTTGCAGCTCTGGCAGCTTTTGGTGTGAACGTAAAGTGGGATTTATACTCCTGCACTGAACTGACGCTCTGAGGCTCTGCGTATACACATACCCTACACAGAAGCCTGACATGCATTTCCTGGGAAATGTAACTACATGTTGTGGCGATGCAGACCTGTTTATTTTTTGTAAGCTGAAAACCATTTCACTTAGTGGAAACTTTAAATTACTTTTATCTCACAGATAAGAAACAATAAAGTGTGAAGACAATAAAATATAGCCTCCACAAAATAGCATTTTAAGTCTAGTGAGTAATTTATCCTTGCATTATATGAGTAGAGGAAAGTCTGCTAGCCACAAAGTGGGGGGAGCATGTTTAGTGTAAGACAAATGTTTTGTCTAGGAACATTGTGAGTTATAACAGGGCCAAATTTTGTACTTGTGATTAATATTGTCGCTGTTAGGGCATGTTTTATGTGTGTGGTGTGTTTTGAATCAGTCAAACCAAGTAGAGTCTTATAGGTGTAACTGCAGAGTGACACAGACACACCACCGCATGGACACTTGCGTAGGCTCAGCGTTAAGTTCTGTGGAGCTTTACATCAGCCATAAGGCGCCAAAATACTCCAAAATTGTTGACATTTTTAAAAAATCAAACATAAGGGGAAATGGTGGAGCCGAGTGTGTGTGGAGAGCCTTACAGTGAGAGTTGTTTAGTTGTGAGGATTTCTCATTAACTGTTCACAGTTTGAAAAGTGTGCAACACATTTATGAGTCGGGTATCTCCACTGGGTGAAATTATATATATCAGTGTCCATCTCTCTGCATGTGGTCATGAACACCACTTGTGCAAAAACATTTGTGAGTGCAAACACACACATTTCTACTTGTGCTCATTTATGTCTTGCATATGTGTGTGTCCTCTGCGTTCTGAATGACACCTCAACCAGTCGGTCTCCTCCATGCCTCATCGCTCTTCATTGTTTTCCTGTTCGTCTGACTGACATGTCATCCTCAAAAGATGTTTGCATCGCCTAGGCACTCTAGATTGGACACGCTTGTGCGATCCCAGCCTGGGCTGTGTTTGAAGAAAGACAGGCAGTTTGGTTCTGGTTTATTTATAGTCTCCCACACTTGTTCACACTCTGGAGACTATGTTTTGATTAGACGTCTCACATGGGGAGATCAGGGCCTCAATAGTTACACATTATCTGTAGTATTTGCAGTATTTGTTTTAATGTTCTCGGATTGGTAAAGTGAGTGAAATCAGGCCAAGTCAGTCATTTCTAGAAAGTTTTCTTTTAAAGGGAGACAGTACAAACTTGCCGGAGATTAATGTTTGTTGTTTGTGTTTGTTCTTTAACATAACCACAGCACACCACATTGCATTGGAGTACAGTGTGCACATTGAAATCAATTAGCAACTACCTCACAAATTGCAAGTAGGTCACTTCAAACTGAAACATAGACAGCCAGGATAGGATATCACTCACTTTACTTTAGAATGTAAAATAATCCAGGTCATAGTACCAGGATGCTAAAAGGCACTACTTAGCTTTATTAAAGATGATGAATGTTGACTCAATCAGAAATATATCCCCAAGAAATGAATTCCATGTTAATATTTTTTATTTTTTTAGCCACTATATCAGCATTTTCATAGAGATTATTGAGAAATTACCAGACGGATTGCCTTGAAATTTTGTACATATATTCATGATCCCCAGTGGATAAATCCTAATGCCGATGGTGATCCTCTGACTTTTCCTCTACTGCCCACGAGCTTCACATTCGTGGTTTTGAGTGAAGTGTCTCAACAAAAATTGGATGGATTGCAGTGAAATTCGGTACACACATTCATGTTCTCTCCAGGATGAAATACATTCGCTTTGGCCATTACTTAACTTTTCACTCAGTCAACATATTAATTCATCCAGTACTTTTGTTTATGACGAAATACCTGCAGAACTAGTGTCATCCCCATCAGCCTCTTCTGTAATTTGTCTTTAGTTCCAGGTAACAAATACTGTAGCCATCAGTCCCTCCAGGATTTTGTTGGCTTTTCTGGGATTGTTGAGACCTAAAATGTCTGATCTCACAGCAGCTTTTCTAAATAATTGTCATGCATGTAGCAATGTTTTAGACTTTTTTTTTTTTTTGCAATGACATAAAAACTGCAAATAAAATTGCTTTTTTTGTGTGTAATTCATTAAATCAAAGATAATTTCCTGTGGGAATAAAAACCACACTGTTCAAGTTTGTGAGACTACACTAAAGTTACCATTTACCATGCATATTTAATCTAACACACTTTGATCTTTTCAGCACTTGCAAAAGATCCGGATGCAACAGCCTCTCTCATGATGATTTGTCTTGTCTGTTATCCACACGTTTCAGCCGTTTTTTGGGTGTGTTTTGTGGTAGAAAAGTCAGTTAATTACTTTTGTTCATGTTTTGAGGTGCAAATCAGTTTACCCCTGTTTTAATGCAGAACATCAGGGAATAGCCTTGCACAGTCTTGAGTGGTAATTCTTGTTGGTAAATGTGAGACGCTGGTCTTGCACATATTTGCATCTTCACAACCAGAAACAAGGAAATGAAGCTCAGTGTAAGTGCAGTCAGGAAGACTTTCTTTGTGCTCATCCATTCACAATTCTGGGTCCGTCCCAAGTCTCTTAAATTACTGCTAGTTATCTTACCTGGCTGACTGTGCTAGCTGTTTAGCCCCTCCCACCTAGGAAAAAATGCGAGGAGCTAGCGCTGGGAGCGATGAGCGAGCATTGCCGGTTTAAGAGACATGAGACGTCCTTTCCACTGAAGCGTCACGTGAAGCGACGTCCATTCCTGATGATGGCGGCTCCGTAAAGCAGCTAGCGTCTGGCGTTACTATAGGTACATCCCAAGTCTCATTATATTCGCTGACCAAAACAGTAGCCCCCACCCCCTGCCGTCATGACTCTGGTCACACACTTCTATATGTAGCAGCCGCACATCACCGACAGTCCGATGAACAACGCAATGGGTTGTGACTGAAATAAACCTAATTGCAACATAACAATCTTGCATGAAATATCATTACTCTTTGAAGTAGGTACGTGAATTACAATGATTCATTGCAAAGAATGCATGTAACGGGTACTTACTCTTGTACTGTTTCTTCGCCATCTCGTTCAAATGAGCCAGATGTAGAGGGCGGGTATTTATACATCATGGCGTTCAGCTGAAAAACTCTTCTGGATAGGAAGCTCTTGACCATCCTAGCTCGTAGCTGTTTAAAGCTTGCTGCTAGTTCCTGGCGCTCCTCGCTGCACAAATAAGAGACTTGGGACGGCCTAGAAGATGGCGGACCTTGAACGACTTCCGGTTCAAGCAAGGAGCTAGCAGTAGCACGATAAAAATAAGAGACTTGAGACGGACCCTCTCTCTCTCTCCCACTCCCACTGCTTCCCCTATCAGCTGACTATGGGTGTTCACTCTTCTAATTATCCAATCAACTTTGCCACAATCTCTATCAGCCAATCAGGATGCTACTGCAAAATTATTCCTACAATTACTATAAATCTGTTCCCTCCTCTGCTGCTGTCAGCTGACATTTTAGGCAGAGGTGTCACGCCCTCCTCCACCCCGTTCACCTCCAGCCATCGTATCCAGAGTCCAGGACAAGCTCATTAAAGGCTCATTGAAGGGTTCCCTATTCAACTACGGATTCGTCACCCTCCTTATATCATACCATCTCGATGGGGTCTACTCGCCAAAGACTTTTCACATTTTTCATCTAATTTGCACATGTTAATAAATATTCTTTTCACTATAAAACCAAGTCTCTACTGTTTGAAATCAGTTTGGTGACGTTATGCGGGGCACTGCTATGACTGGTGAAACTCACGGGAAACTACGATGATTGGTCAAATTTGCGAAATAGTTGTAAAATTGACTGGGAGTGGTTGAATTTGTGTCAATTGTCACAACATCCTGGAGGGGCTGTGCAATGTTCTGCAATATCAAAACCTCAATATGAATCTAATTGCCTTTGCCATTGCCATTGGAGCTACTTTCTACCAACTGAACCAGTGAGCCAACCTTTAAAAAACAACATCACCTCCTGAGGAACACAGTATATCATTTCTGATCATTCTGAGGCATGTGGGTTGATTGAGGGTGAGAGGAGAGTGAGGGATGTGGACGGCTGAACAAGAGCAGTGAGCCACCAACCTGTAAGGAAAATTCTCTGGTCATATCTCCAAGTGACAACTGTGACAAGCACGCACACACTCATCCAGAGGTCTGTGATAAGGTAATCCATTTACTGGTGGGGGCTAGTATCCTGCTATCATGCTGAATGATGGAAACCAGCTTTCATCTTTCAACTCTCTCCCCCTGCATATAGCTCTCTCTTACACACACACACACACACACACACTTTATCATTTTCAAGGATTAATCAGCTTATGACTATATGTAGGTGGTGAGAAGAAAACTCAGCCCCACAAAGATAAGCAGTTTCAGCCTGAGCCAGTAGGCAGGTGTAATGTAATTCAATCACAGCTTCTCAAATAGTTCTTTGGTTTGAGAGATCCTGTTCTGGTTCAATGCTATACATGATTCTGCAGAGGTTGAAGACTACTGAAGGCTTTATAAAAAATATAAAACAGAATAATTAAGTACAGACAGACAGGTTACTTCAGAAAGTATTTGGATCTGGAAAGACAAAAGAGTCAGGAACATTTACGGACACACACACACACACACACACCTGTCACAGAAGAGGGGCTTCTGACATTTATTGTGGGAAGTCTTTGAATTAAGCCATCGTCCATCTGTCATTGTGTGTGCGTCCATATGTGTGTGTGTGTGTGTGTCTTAATGAGCTCCACAGAGCTACTTGTTTTGATGTTTTATTCTATTGTTTATTCTATTGAAATCTAGTGCATTTGGCACCATGCGCATTGCTTCTTTTTTGTGCTTTTTGTGTATGTGTGTGTATCCGTATCTGCGTGTTTGTTTGCATCTGCATCTCTCTTTGTGCATAAACATGCATAGGCACTTTATTTGTTGCTAATTAATTTTTTGCTGTTTTGGACATGGAAGCCGATCGACTAATGTTCCAGTTATAGTCCCGGAGGAAATTCAAATCAACAAACAAGGACCTTATTCTGAAAAACACAGAACAGGCAGCCTGCAGATTGATCCCATGGTAATTCTTAGAAAATCCTTGAAGAAGCAGAGAATCTGGTTTCATCACTCTGTGTGAATATGTGATTGGAAAAACCCACATCAGCAAATATAAAGCAGTGGTTACATGGGCCACTCGAATGTCAAAGGAGAAATTCGCCACAGTTTAAGTGGATATCCAGTCAGTGTTGGTGCTAAATGCAGTCAACTGAAGCAATACATTCCTCAGTATGTTTTGTATTGACAGAGACGCTGAGTTTACCTTTTTGCTCAGCCTTTAAGTTCAGTGCCTAAATGCACCAGGATGCATTGCACCAGAGGTCCTGATGCTCAACCCCAAAATACTCCCCAAACCCATATACTCCCTGTACATTCTATACTTAGTACTTCATTTTATACTTGACAGAAACTCAGACTCAGCCAGTTGTCAAAATCTTTGTCCAATAGTCGAACTGTAGTCTCCATCGATACAGTATAGTATTGCAATATTTTGCATGGCGATATTGTATCAATACATAGACGTCAAGTATCAATCTTTTGTATTTATCGCATCATATTTTATTGCAAAACTCAGTATTTTGCACACCTTTTAATATCGTAATAATATCGTATCGTGGCCTATGCATCGTGATAATATTTTATTGTGGGTCCTTCCCACCCTTAGCAATTACACTGTAAAAAATATCCTGGTCCATAATCGTCTGCGCTCATAATGTAGGATGCCATTTTCATGAACACATATTTAGTTTGCAATGCGAGACAAGAGGGAAATTTTGTTTTTGCATCTGGAGCATGCCCCTTGGATACCCAGAGGTGCAGACTAGAAATACAGCCAAAATAGCTTGTAGTTCTTCCGAGCACCCCTGATGTCAGTGGTTCGCAGAACAGCAGGTTTTAAAGCAGCTCCCAGAGACAGAGAACTATAAAAAAACCATTTTGTTTTATGTCACACTTAGCCTCTATATACAGACTCTACATTGAGTGAATGTAGAGTCTGTAGGCAAACCCCGGAGATCTTGCCTCCGGAAGAAGAGCGGAAGAGCCCTGGTTTCCGGTTGTAGGCTGTTTGTAGTCCGCTTGATATTGACCAATCACGTTTGAGCCGGCTGCAGTTGTTGCCAGGTTGAACGGTCCGTGCGGTGAACTAACGAGGCGGAACATAATTTTCGTCACTGCAAACTCTGAATCCATCGCAATGGTTCAGCATATTTACTTATATATAAACAGAAGTCGGAAACGGAAATTCGCCTCCTCCGCCCAAGTCAAACCGGCATGCCAAAAAATCAGGGGTCTGCCCCCAGAGGCTGTATCGCCGTCTGCCGGAAGTCAGACGGTGATACAGCCGATGGGTTCCGAGAATGTGTCACACTATACCCCAAACTTGTTTAGATGAAGTTATTGTTGAAAAAAGGCAAAGTTATCCTCTAATCCTGCGCTGTAGGTAAACAGAACAGAGGTAAGGATACGCAGAATGTACTCATGAATGGATTCCTCAACGGGCCGACCATTGTCAGGGTACCCTGGCCTTTACTTGCAAAATGTCAAATGTCACATTAGACACTAATTACTTGAAAGAGACAAAAACCCACAAAAAGATGCATAACAACTAAAACGAGAATAAAACCCACCACAAATTGTGTGTCTTGCGCAAGCGGCAACCTCCGGGGCTGAAAAATGATGCCAGTGCGCACATGCCAAAAACTACACTTCCTTAAATGGCCACTTGAGGCTGGCTCCAGATACCAGTCAATCCTCACAGACACGCATGTTAAAATGTCCAACTTTACAGCAGAAATAAACATGTTTACAGCCTGGTACAAAAATGCTTTTGGTCTCTATGGCTACTTCCCCTTTCTGACAACTATATGGAGGGATTTTTTTAATAACTCACCTGTTTACATTTCATTAAAGCTTAAAGTTACATATAATTCAGAGAGGACTGCTTTGAGTGACAGGCTGTCTGCGGATAGTGTCTTCTTCTCAGTCAGATCCACCCCTCGCTCCTCCACAGCCATCGCCTCTCGCCAAAATATGGTCACTTCTGGCTCCAAAAACACAAGATGGCGGCAGCAGAACTGCTGAATTTGAGACTTCTAATTGGGAGTCCACAAACCAATAGGTGACATCAGATAGCTACGTCTATTATTATTACTACAGTCTATGGTCTTGCTCCTAAGTAGGAGAGGTGGTGGGGCCCTTTGCATATCTCTGTCTCATAGTCCACCCATGAATGTACTTAAGAAAGGTAACTTTAAGTACATAATTCTGAAGTTCTTTAGCCATTATACAGAACAAGCAGATACATCAGGAGTTTTTCCTTATCTGCTGTGAGGGTCCTAAGGACAGAGGGATGTTGTATGCTGTAAAGCCCTGTGAGGCAAATTGTCATTTGTGATATTAGGCTTTATAAATAAAATTGATTGATTGATTGATTGATTGATTGATTGATTGATTGATTGATCACAGCTGGCAGACAGTGTGCCAAAGATGTAAATGTGTCGAGTGGGCAATAGATGACTCATCAGACAGTTTTTCAGTGCTCATGGATTCAGGTTTGCTCCCTTCGCATTCAGGGATGGATTTCTGAGGGGCCCACCAGGCACAGAGCACAGGCCCAGAGGTTCAAGGGGCCCCCTGCAAGAGTCTCTGTGCAAAGTGCCTGCTATTAAGATTTCTCATTGCACAGTGAAATGCCAGAAAGTCCTTCTGGCCTAAACATACACTTTGAAGTTGTCACAAGCAAGAAGCCATCATGACACCTTCAAAGGTAGTGTTTATCGCCTCGGGTTTTCTGTTGGACGTTTAGGACTAGTGCTCCATGCTGACATCGTGCAGTATTGGTCCTGGGAGAAATAAAAAACGAGCTTATTCTGAAGAACATAGAACAGGCAGCATACAGCTTGATTCCAGGGTAATTCTTAGAAAAGCATTAACGAAGCAGTGAATCTGGTTTCATCACTCTGTGTGAATATTTGATTGGAAAAAAATCCATATCAATAAATACATAACAGTGACTGAATGGGCAGCTTGAACTTTGATAAGAATACTCAGAATGTTATTAAAGGGCACTTCATCAGATCAAGGTCAGTCAAACCCTTACACTGTATATGAACAATCTCAACCACTGTGGCATCATGGGAGAAACATTAGGCTTGCGGTTGAATAGTGTGGAGAGACAGTGACATTTTACCATTATGTGCAGGACACGTCTCCAGCCATTAATCTCAGTCTGTAAGATGGGAGCACACAGGACTGCTAATGGAACAGTCAACCCATGTAAACAACCTAATTGGAGTGATGCCTGGCTGTGATTATTGGCCATAATATGATTATTATTTGCATGTAAACATAGCCACTGTCTAGCTCTACTTACCCTCATTCATTTTGCAATGCATGCCATATGCAATTAGATCTTTAAAACTGGCTTGGAATGAAGTCATGCACCAGCTAACAATCACACCCCAAATAGACAGGCAAGCGTGAGGCACAGGCAGAAACCACTGCAGCTGGATGTCGAGGTTAATGTAGAAAGGCTTTGGGAGATTTTTGTTTTTGTTTTTTTTTTACTGAAAGCCCTAAACTTCAATCTGAAATTGAAACAGTTGCTTTTGCAATGGATATTTTAAGGATATTCTGACTTCTGAGAATTGTTGTTTTTAGACACCACACAAAAGATGCGTCACATCGACTGCCAGAAGTCACAATGATGGATGACAACGCATTCAGGTGACTGATGACCAGTTTATTAGAACTAGAATATTATTTAATTGAATAAAATAATCAGAAATATACCCAACAACCACAGGACATTTTAAATAACAATGACAGACAAATAAATGTGATTTTACTACCATGCCTACAGTGTATGCAGTCATTACTTACTGCAAAATAACATCAGAGCTGTTCTGAGAAGTTCTGTCTCTGGCAAGCTCAGTAAACGGCATTTTGTTTTATCTCTACAGTATTGTATATATGACTAAGATGGTCAAAGTTCAGGGTGTTACATTATGAGGAAGTAGTATGTCCTGATTGTGTGCATATGGCATGCAACAGTACAACTTTTTAAGGCAGCTGCAGAACCTACTAAAAGTAGGGGAGACCGGGGATGGTTGTAACATTTTTGACATTTCTGTCTGTAACTCGGGTCTCATTTAAGCCAGTGCATTCAAAATGTGATAAAAACTACTTACATGTGTCAGCTATTAAATGGTGTAGTTGTTGTCTCTACAAGTCAAACTGAAAACCCATGGTTTAGTCTCAAACACAAGGGCCCAATTCCAATCCGGCCCCTAAAGACTTAAGCCCTGAACCCTCACTGACTTAACTGACATCAGCTGTAAGTGACTGAGTGTGAGAGTCTGAAAGGGCTACGGATGCTACAAATAGGAATGGGACAGCACTTATCCCACTCTCTACAAAATGTTGTTAACACTGGCGTCATCTTAAATCCTTGTTAATGTAATGTTTCATTGTTTATCTAGGCCTATCTGTTTTTTCGCTCTCCTTCCAGAACTTTAACGTTTGCATATCTGCCGACTGTGTTACTTCCAGTGTTCCAAGGGCAACCCCTGTATTTGACGTCACAACGCTATGAACTGTGGGTAATTTCCTTACCGTAAGTCCGCATCGATGCTGACCTACGGTAAGGGGGCATAAAGGGCTCACTCACTGACTTGACGATTTGACAGTGGGACAGCCCTCACACACTCATGCACTTAACATGAACGCGCCTCGAAGTCAGTGAGTCTGTAAGGGATCGGATTGGAATTGGGCCAAGGAGTGAAATGTTACAATCTACCCCATAGACCGAGTTAGTTGTAACGGACCGTGGGGTGAAATGTAACATTATGAAAAAAGGGTATAACAAGAACTAAAGATACTAAAAACTTTTTATTTAACACTTACATAAATGGTGTGTGTGTGTGTGTGTGTGTTACGCTAATATTTGAACATAATGTTAAAACTAAACAAATTCTGCAAATGTGCTCCAGCTTCGAAACTTGAACATCTGTCTCTCTGTGTGTCTTGCGCTAGCATTTATACACAGCTATAAAACTGAACATAATGCACAAATATGCAACAGAATCAACAACTAAACATTAGTGGGCTGTGTGTGTGTGTGCGCACGCCAAGTATTTTAGTCACTATCGGAGTCACAGTGGTGACAAATGTATGGCCCTCCTGGAGTGCAGGCTTCGTGGGCCCACAGACTACAGGCTGTACACTGAACTCAAGGGTATTCTTCTTTTGGTTTTGAGTTTTTGAAGTGTTCCATGCACACAATGCAAAAAGTGTCATCATCATCTGAGGAATATGTGTCCTGTGGCACGATGTTATGCATTTTCTGTTTTTTCTTTCCTGATGTTTTCTTTGACAGTCTGGGTCGTTGTTGGTTTGTGCGAGTTGATTTGTCTTGTTTCTTGACCCATACTGATGTTGTTACAACTAACCCAGACTGTTGTAGCCATGAACTCACTTGTGTTACAGACCAACAACTAAAACATTATCACTAACAACTTGCATGGAAAATATGTAAACAAACACATAATTAACATGATTTAAGTTTGATGAGTTTATGTACAAAGGAGGCAATGCTATTACAAAAAGAAATGAAGCAGAAAAAAATACTTTCTTACCTCAGAATTGTTTTTTTCCCTTTAAAATTAGCTGTGTTTGCCACAAGGTGCTACTTCCTCACATGTGGAGTAAGGACTAAACTGAGCATGTGCAGAGTGAATCAGATGATTTGTAACTTGTTCCTGATTGGATAAATTGAAAGTGTTACAACTAACCCATGTTACAACCATCCCTGAGAAAGTATACGATTCAGAACGTGTTCGGAACTAAACCCAAAAATTGTCAGTTTTACATTCTGTTTGTGTATGAATGAAACAAGCTACATATAACATGTTATATTGAGCTTTAGAGGTGCTGGTGGGCAGGAACTTTGAACAGATCCAGGCTAGCTGTTTCCCCCTGCTTCCAGTCTTTATGCAAAGCTAGGCTAATCACCTCCGCAAACATGAGAGTGGCACGGTTCAGGGATAGCAGGTTTGGACCTAAATGCAGAATGAAAAGTTGAGGAAGCAGCAGGAACTTCAACTCAAGGGGTCCAGAGGCAGGCACGTAACTGAAAGCAGGAAAATCCCAAAATAAACCAGCACATTGGAAATACTAAATACTGGGAAACACAAAACCATGAAACAGGCTGGAGCACACAGACAAACTGAGAGCACAAGGACTAAATACACAAAGGAAACCAGGGTGATTAGACACAGGTGGATCTGATGAACTCAGTGAACACAGGTGTGGTGGAAAACAGGCGGGAAAACACACAAAGACAGGAAGTTAGGCAAGACATAGCACATAAGGAGAACATAACAAAATAAGACAGGAAACACTAAACATAACTGAATGCAACAGGGTAAAACCAAAACCCCAAACCTAAAACAAAATCCTCATGATAACTGAACATGTGAAAACAAAGACGGGTACTACTATAACCAACTTAAAACATATATTGCCTCTGGATGCAGAGCAGAACTGTGACACAGTCTTCTCATCTCATCTAACTCTCAGCAAAAAAGTGAATATTTCCCATAATGCAGTAAGTGTTCTTTGCTGGCTGTTCACACTGACAGTGTGTGAAAACATCAGAACACCAAAGGGACCATGTAAAATGACTAACTGGCTATATTTTCATGTGACACAAGTAGCATGATATTAGATTATAATAAAAAATATTGACTGTCTCTGAATAGACTCTTTGATAGATATGTATACATTAACACACATAGCAGTTTGCGAATTTAATGCTGAGTGACTTACAATGTGAGTGACAGAATGACAGTGACTTGTTTCTGTCATAAGGGCCAATTATTTGCAGAAGGAACACGAGACATCGCTAAAACAACTCACTCATAGTCTCAGAGCAGTCATGTGTGTAACCAATTAAATTAACATGCGTGTAATGGCTATTATGGTGTAGATTCTTTATTACTTTATATGATTATAATGCCAGCAGTTGCAGACATGCAAGAGTCGAAGGCCTTTAGAATTTAATCATCAGTGTTTTAAAGCTGATATGTTTGAAGTTAAGATAAAAAAAAAGTCTCTGCTGGACCACATCTGAAGCCGCTACACAAATTTGGCATGTGAGGAATGGGGGAGGGTGGGGGAGAGAGCGAGGGATGGAGGGAGGGAGTGTGGAGAAGGACAGAGGATGGAGAAGATGAATCCCAAAGACTTTGCATCATTCGTTCTCACACTCGCTCTCTTTTCCTCTCCGCACCATTGCAACTGCCTTCACAGTGTACACCTACACATTTTTCCACACTTACTGAGGCACTGCAGACTTTTGACATGTCGTAATCACACACACACACAAGCTCCCGCACACACACACATACACATATACACACAGACACACATGCGTTTGAGGTGCCAGATGAAAGAACACCTACATCAATGGCAGGACTGTGGAAGCGCGTGTGTCGTAGAGATAAAAGCATTATGCAACACATGCCAGCCTGCAACAAGCCTTCATGTCATGTCAGCTATGAGGCACCCTACAAACACACACACATATACAGTTTACACTCTTATAGGTCATATAATATTAGGTCTGGAGAAACATAAAGAAGACCTGCAGCGCATAAAAAACAAATGTGACAGGACTGGCATTGAAAAATGGCCTGTAGGAGTTTCCAGAGATGATGGGCAGAGACACAATTATTGACTAAGGCTGCATCATGATGTAAATAACGGATAATGTGGATTAAATATAGGCATGTTTGTTTCCCATGGAAAACCAAACATATACACATACATAGCATAGCATAAATAAGCAGTGTGAGACTGACAGGTAGGCAGGCGTGAGGCCAGACAGGAAAGAAAAAGACTTCATAATATCAGGCTTTATCAGGGAAATCAATCACCATATCATCACTTCTATCTATGAGGCAGTATCATCCAGAAACAGAAACCATTAGTTATCCAATAAAAAACAACCAACAAACAGAACAAACAAAAAATTAAGTAACATACACACCAGAAATAATATAAAAACCATACCACTGACATCAGCTCCTGCAATTAGCCAGCACATCTCCAGAAAGCGATCTACAGCATAAATTAATGAAACATGAAAGTTTCCCAAGCATAGCTCCATCCCCCTCCCATCACTTTTAGTCGCCAAGGTGACCATCAGCCTGTGAACTGTGCATTTTGCAGCCTCAGCATGATTCTTTTAACTACTGACTGCCATGTGTCATAGGTTGGAGGGTCTTTTTTAAGCCAGCTCAGTGTCATTGCTTTCTTAGCTGCTGCAAGAAGCAGTAAGTATCTCTTTTCTCTGCTACGCTCATCACTGCTTCTGGGGTGGCCCCAAGGATGGCCAGCAATGGGTGCCTGGATAGTTAAAGAATCAAATATTTTATGAAATAAATCAAATATCTCCCTCCAAAAGGTATCCAAGAGAGGGCTCTTCAAAAACATATGTGTATGGTTTGCATACTCCTCTTTACACACTTCTAATATGCACTTGTTTGACCGAGATCTGCTTTGGAGAGGATGTGAGGGTTTCTGAAGAACTTAACTATTTTCCAGTGTCTATACGTTTGCATTATTGACTTTATACATTTCTAAAGAGAGGCTCACTAATTCCTAACTCAAGGTCCCCTTTTTGTTTGATATGAAGAGTGTTTTCATGGTCACACAGGATAATGCTCTGTGTAGACTGGATACTGGTGTGCTCGTCTTAAATCTTTATCAGGTATCGTTCAATGCGGGAACCTGATACCGTCATGCATACCCCATCATGGAGCCTGAGGTCCTCTGACTCAGGCCTCCTCTCCATCCCCCGCACCAACAGGCGGACCTTTGGGGACAGAGCCTTCAGTGTGGCGGCCCCCACCCTCTGGAGCTCTCTCCCTACGGAGATTCGCCATGCTCCATCTCTGGACACTTTCAAGTCTGCGCTGAAAAGACACTTATTCACACAGGCCTTTGGCAGCTAGTCTGTTTATCTTGCTCTGTCTTGTTTTGTTTGGTAAGCATCCTTGGGTCTCTTGAAAGGTGCTATATAAATAAAAGCTATTATTATTATTATTATTATTATTATTATTACAATGTCATAAAATGTCGACTAGCAAAAGATAAAATGAGGCCAAAGTTAAAATCAAGATAATAAAAGGTCATTAAAGTCAGTAAGATAGCAATAAAATAGACAGACACCTCATATAAAGTCAGGATATGCTTTACAATAGAAGTATGTTTTTTAGGAGAGACTTAAACGAAGCCAGTGACTCAGACAACATTATATCCTCGTGCAGGTCATTCCAGAGCCTCAGGGCCCTGGTGGCAAAAGCTCTGTCCCCTTTGGTCCTCAGCCTGGACTCTGGGACAAGCAGAAGACCTCTGCCCGCGAATCTCAAACTACGTAAAGGTTCATACGAGACTACCAGGTCTGAAATTAGTCTGGAGTGAGGCCATGAAGAGCATTAAAAGTAATTAATAAGATTTTAAAATCAATCCTAAAACAAACAGGGAGCCGATGTAAAGTAACTAAAACTGGTGTGATGTGGTCATGCTTCTTGGTTTTGGTTAAGAGCCTTGTGGCTGAGTTCTGTACAATCTGAGGTCATTGTAAGGTTTTTTGATTAAGACACAAATAAAGGCTGTTGCAATATTCAAGAAGAGATGGAGATTGGAAGTCCAGAGATCTCTTCTTGGGCTTTATCTGCAGTAACTGGGGCATTTGATGAGGGCATTTGAGTACAGACCGACCTCTCAATCTAAAGCTACCTTGTTTCAACCCTGTCTGAAATCTAGATAGTCTGTGTCCTTGACTGATATGCCAACCAGTAGTGACTAAGGTGAGGGAGCAAAACTGTTACATGTGAACACCTTCCTTGCCAAATAAACCTGGAGATAAGGCAATCTAAAATTGGAATTTTTTTTTTGTTGGTGTGAAAGGAAGAGTTTGAAAAGAAATAGCAGCTTGAGCAGAAAATTCATTCTAATACTTTTTTGATACTTTTTCTACCCCAGAGAGTAAGGGTGTGCACATCTGTTAAGAGCTGCAGATATCTTATTGATTCATTTTATTTCTTATTGTTTGGCTTATATAACTTACCTAAGCCTTGTGGTATCCAAAGCGTCTCTTTTATTAACACTGACTTAACATCTAGAAAGGTTTCCAAGTTTGACTGAGCAAACCATCAGACTTGAGACTGAGCTTCGAGGTTCTGATATATAAACTAAAATGTCGTCCGCATATACAGAAATTTCATGGATTTTATTGCCGATTTCTGTCTAGACCAAAAGACTGAGACATATATGTCCACGAACTCTGACCATGCTTTAGGGACAGTGTACAGTAGCTGTATTAATCTGAACAGGGTTGGGCCAAATCCAAATTTATCTAATGTTTTTAATAGAAATGTCGAGGATACACGATCAAAATGCTTCTCTGGTGTCAGCTGCTAATGCGTTGCATGGATCTGCGTAAATTGCCACTATGCCCCATAACACTAAGCAGCCTGCTGGTGTTATCTAACAGATGGCAAGCGACAGAGCTGTTTTTAAACCTTTATTTATCCAAGTCAGTGCGGCATATTTGACCTTTTCCAGCAAGCAGCCTGACTGTCAGACTGACTCCACTGACTGTACAGAGATATTACGGGATACAAGCCCCAGAGCTTAAAGTGAAGCATCATTCTGTCAGAGCTGCATGCCATCTAGCCTCCTATGTCACATCAGCCAGCAGTAAATAGAGTGGATAATGAGAAGTAAATCTCCTGAGACATTGTTAGGTCTTGTCTGCAATGACAGTTTCCACCACTCTGTGCTGTGTTATGTGGAGCAACAAAATATTTGTTGAGTCATACTGAATAATTTTCTCCTTTATGAGGTGGGGGTGGGTTGGTTTCTGTTTCCTATGCAAATGTGAGAAAATACATCAAATATGAATATAATTATAACAATTAATAAATAAATGACAAAATGCTGCAATGCAAGTCTGGCCATCTCTGCACACTGCAGCATTTTTTTTACATTAACTTCATCCTGATGGTAATAAAATATTCTTTGAAAATAGTGCTTTGTCATTTGCTGCCAAGTTACTCTGTCAGTTGCATTAATGAGTAGCAAATAAACACTAAAATAATTCACTGCACATTTTAAAGAATCAAAATATGTCAGGTTTAAAGGTCCAGTGTGTAGGATTCATGTGCATCTATTGGCAGAAATGGAATATAATTTATAACTATGTTTTCATTAGCGTCACCTGAAACTAAGAATTGTGTTTTCGTTATGTAGGAATGAGCCATTTATCTCTACACGTAGAGCAGGTCCTCGTCCATGAAGTCCACCGTATTTTTTCTACAGTAGCCCAGAATGGACAAACCAAACGCTGGTTCTAGATAGGGCCATTCGTGTTTCCATGTTGGCCACTGTAGTTCTCTAACACGCCACAAGATGCCACTAAATCCCGCACACTAGAAGCCTTTACACATTTGTACATTATGATCA
The DNA here is from genome assembly GCF_011397635.1 of Epinephelus fuscoguttatus. Lineage (NCBI taxonomy): Eukaryota > Metazoa > Chordata > Actinopteri > Perciformes > Serranidae > Epinephelus > Epinephelus fuscoguttatus. The sequence continues at coordinate 33,049,189 of NC_064763.1, read as the reverse complement.
TAAATAATTTACAATATTTAATGGAATTAGGATGATCAACAATTATTACAGATGTACAAAACAAGACAAAGTTGTGGGACAATTTGGAAATTCTTTCCGAGGGCACCACCCTTATGTTTGTGTGTTAAAAATGGAGGTGGAGCCAGGGAGTGATCCAAACTAAACACAAACAGAGCTGTAAACATTTTAAGATAGATACTCACCAATGTCTGCCAAGAAATAGTTACAATTCAGAGCCTGCCATATGAGTGAATACAAAAACATACCTGCATGTGATAAAATGACCCATCAGAAAAAAAAATAAAAATGAATATAAGATGCATAAAGGACCGTGTCTGCATTTTCCTTGAGGACAATTCCAGTCCACTTGGATTTACGTCAAATCCTCATCTGTGTGTGGGATATTCGACTATCTTCATAGGGCAAAAAAATGTGTGGTATTTGAGGGATGATGGAGAAAGAAATCTAGTTCCCAGTGTTTAGAAATTACGTTTACATCTGGTGACTGGGGAGGCATGAAGGACACCTGGTATCACTCGGGTGTTTACAAAACCATATTTGAATTGTTTAGCGTTGGGTGTGTGCAGTGTGGGGGGGTATTATCAGCTCGGAGTAAAGAAGTGTTGGCTCCCTTAAACAGTTTGAAGCTCTTTAGGCATTATGCAGAACAATCAGATACATCACAGCTGGCAGACAGTGTGCTGAAGATGTGAATGTGTTGAGTGGGAAACAGATGACTCATCAGACCACGTTACCGATTTTCATTGCTCATTTCCTCTCCCATCCATAGATGGATTTCTGAGAGGCCCACCAGGCACACAGCAAAGGACCTGGGGGTTAAGGGGCCCCTGTAAGGAAGAGTCTGTGTGAAGTGACTGCTATTAAGATTTCTCATTGCACAGTGAAATGCCAAAAAGTCCCTCTGGCCTAAACATTCACTTGAAGTTGTCACAAGAAAGAAGCCATCATGACACCTTCAAAGGGAGTGTTCATCCCCTCAGGTTTTCTGTTGGATGTTTAGGACTAGAACTGCGCACTGACATCATGAAATATTTGTCCCCCCAAGCCTGCAGGGTGAAATCAAGGACCCGTCCTATCATAATCCATGCTCACATCAAAATATGCATGTTTTTGCAAGAGGAAGATTCAAAAAGCCAGTGGTAGTCTGTGCATTTGGGTTTCTGTATTGAGACTCCACAGGGGCTCAAAGAAATGGTGGAAAATTACACCTCTGCAAGAAAAGCAAGAAGTGTATAAAGCAGTATCCTGACACAGCTGTGAGTATTGATAGAATCTGTGCAGGAGGGCAAGAATAATCAAGAAAATACCTGATATAGCACCTTTGGGGTGTCGAAACAAGAATGAGTGACATTCTTGACATTCAACAAAGAGGCATTTCTGTTTGAGCACCTGAAAAAAATGCACTTTTTAAAAATATAGAGGCTTTTAATGCACTTGTCTATCGCATTACCACCATTTCCTTGAGCACCACAGACAATAACAGAGGATTTTTGCACAGTCTGTTTTAATGTTGTGCTTTTGAAGTGTTACACACTTATCCTGATGATGATCTTTTCTTATCTGTGTGGATTTTTTTGCAATTAGCATGTCCTGATTAAGCAGCAACTTCCAGGGCTGAAAAAGGAAGCAAACACAGAAGTGCCAAAAACTGCAGTTCCTTGAAAGGCCACTTGAGGTTGGCTCCAGAAGTGAGTCAATGCCTATTACTCTGAGTGGGCGGAAGTTTGCTGCATAGATCAGCCTCTCATTGGGCAGAATGAGCCACCCACTGAAGTCCCGCCCTACCACCTCCGGTTGTGTAGCAGTTTTCAACACGTCCTTTACTAACTTTTGCTGTGTTTGATCTTGCGGGGATGTAGCCATTTTTCTGCCATGGTTCGAGTCCTGTAGGCAATATTTTTGTGGGCGTGTTACACCAAAACCTGTTTCCCCCCGGCAATATTTTTGCAAGCGCACCGTTGCTGTGGCACCGCCTAGAACGATTGTGATTGGTTGAAAGAAATAAAAAGAGCCAGGGCATTTTTTCTCCAATCTTAAAGTGAGAGTCGGCCCAGCCAGACCTTTCTTTTCTTGAGAAAAGTCTGGTGAGCGAGACTAATGCCTATAGACACCCACAATAAAACATGTTTACAACCTGGTATAAAAGATAATTTCTTTGGTCCTGACAACTGTACAGGTGTAAATTCTTTTCATTACTCACCTGTTTACATTTTATTAAGGCATAAAACTATGCATAATTAAGGGAGGGCCGAAGTGAAGTCAGACCTACCCACAGCTCTACTGTCTCCTCTGAATTTGGTCACCTCTGGCTCCAAATGAACCAAGAAGATGACCAAAATGCCAAACTTGAGGTTTCACCAAACTAATGGGTGACGTCATGCTAGCTACGTCCATTATTTTGTGCAGTCTGTGGTTATGATCTTTGATTTTTTTTTTTAAATAATTTTTTTTTTTTTTTTTGAGTTTTTGAGACTGCACATGAAAAAAAAAACAGAAACCTGATAAACTATTTGACCTATTTTGACCCCTGTTTCTTGCCTCATATTGCTTCAGCTCACTTATAAATGTGGTCACATCAGACCTGCTTTGAAGTTGTACCTCTAATTGAAATTTAACTTTGAAGTGAAATTTGGTCTTCCTGCTTAGTTTTATATATAAACTGTTTGAACATTTAGTTATGATGTGCAAATAAATTTTTCACCTCGGGGCAGGATGTCAAAATTTAACACATGTGACCAACACTAACATGGAAATATTGATAAAAGTAATGTATTGTTGTTTCTGAATTAATCATCAAATGGTTTGGTGTTTTCAAAACATATTTTTGTATTAAAATACAAGCATACAATTCAGTCTGATCCATGCCATAATTGTAAACATAGCCCATATTTGTTGATTTAATTAATGCTCGAGGAAAAGAAAGCCATCTGCCATGTCTCCTAGTTCTGGCAATTGCCTCATTTTAATGACCTCAAAGGACACACAATATATATACTGTGAAAAAACCCTCCCTTTTCTTGTCATCCAAGGTATTTAAGGATAAATTCTTTAGCAGGGAGGAATAAAGTCCTGCCGAGGAACAAAAACCACAAAAGCAGCCAAATCTCTAGTATTATAATCCCCGTGTATGACAGTGGTTTTTGAAGTCAAATCATTTCATACAATGAAATCCTCCTCCTGTCTGTCTTGGGGAAGAAAAATCTATAAAACCGCCTGCTTCCACGGAGGAGCAGAGCGGTGCCAACAAATTCCAAGCTTCCATCATCACACACAAACACACAACCCAAACCAAGACGACTCAACTCAGTCGCAGAGCACACAGACTCCTGTACAAACTGCCAAGGCTTCTAGCTGCAGGCTAACCAGCAGCTGCCCCCCTCCACCCCTCCATGATGATGATGTTTGTGAGAGAAAGACAGAATGAAGAACAGAGCGAGACACAGGAAGGGCGAGGATGAAACAAAAGAGTATCAGAGAGAAAGTGATATGAAGAGAGAGCGTGAGGACGTGTGTGTTATGTAAACCCCAGGTGGTGCTTGTTGTCCTGGATAGAAGTATCACCGGGGGGACGACTGCTCCAGCTTAGCAGGTCTCTCCACACACCTCTCTCTTTCCTTCCCTCCTCTCCTGTTTTTTACACACACACACACACACACACAGAAGCAGGAGTCAGGGAGAAGAGAAATGAATAAAAAGAGGGCAGCGAAGGAGAGGTGAAGGGAGGAGAAGATGTGGGATTACTGAGGGGAAATGGAGGGAAGGAAGAATGAAGGAGACGATCGAGAGCAGGAGGAGGGAAGGAGGAGAGGAGCGAAATGCATTAAAAAACCATTTCAGAAATGTCAGTGTGTAGTTTTGGAAAGCACAAACACTCCACCTTCAACTGGTTGTTATTCAGTCACGTGTGCAGCCTGGGAGGGTATGATCTATTTCCCCCCTGTGCTGTGTTTTGTATTTTATCTGTTTACTGGTGGTTTCTCCGTACCAGTTTCCCAATGAGCACAATCATAGGAAGAGCCTTTCTGGATCCATCTGCATATATCACACACATTTCCACACCCACACAAACACAGCTCCCTGAGGGGCTGTTGTCGATGTACTCTACACCTGATGCATCTGCGGGGAGAGTTGTCTCCGTGCTGAAACAGCAGGAAAGAACATCAGCAGAGATGTTTTATGGTCCCTGTCCGACTGCTGACTTAGGATGGGCTTCACTGTTCCAAATCTTGACCTCTACTACCGCTGTGGAAATCCCAACACTGACCCCAGATCAGCACTTAAAGCTGAGCAGCTGTGGGAATAGAAAACAGACAAGTGGGGGCCCAGATCCGGAGCAACACTGCCCCCCAATGGTTCAGACACAACGGTGTATCTGGTGGAGATGACGTAAGGCCAGGCTGTGTTAGTGTGTGTGCTGATACATGTGCAAGGTGTGAATGGGTGTCAGGTTTAACTGTAAGCACATGCGGCAGTTCATTCATTCATTATATTCAATATTGTTCCATGAGACAGCATTAAAACACATCCATGACATATTTTGGGGGGAGAGTTCACCCCAAGTTAGACAGAAAATATAAACTCAGTCTTGAAAAGTAAAAATTTAGTGCCTACTTTGGACTATAAGACATGCATTATGTATTGCTTAGGCAGGAAAAACTGAGTTTATATGTGGCTTGGGGAAATGGTATATGTCCCCTTTTAATGGCAGTCACTACTTTGGAAGAGAGAAAAAAAGAAGTCTGAGTAAATATAGATATAAAGTTTGAAAGAGCATGTAGGACATTTTTAGTGTGTATTTGATTTGCAAAGCAAATAGATTTCCAATTTACCAACCCAATTTAAAGCTACTGATGCTGAAGCAATAACATTTGGTCATTGCACAGGGAGGGAAAGATGTTACCACAGCGCCCAGAGGCAGCTCTGCTCCAGGCAGATCCCGCTCACTAACAACCCCCAGTAGGCAGCAAGTAGTGGAGCTGCAGGAAGATTTATCCTTCCAGGGCGGCTCAGGAAACACTGGAGCCTAATGCAGACAAAAGTAAGACATCGCTAACCTTATTACCGCCGCGGCCAACTGGAACTCACGGTATGTCTCAGCTGTCATGAAACTTACATGAATGTTTTTTTTTCTTCTTTTCTCAACAAGTGAAGACTGGAAATAAAGCAACAGAGCTTATCATACACGGTGTGGTTTTACTGATCTGTGCCACTGCACTGTATTTTAGTCTTTTAACGTGTTTTTCAACTGGGAATTTGTGAATTGCAAAATGTTTGCCTCCTTGCTTATGTTTCTTTGATGTGCATAGGTACACAGCAGGGCCTGTTCTTTGTCCTCTGTGTGGAGATTGAATTCAAAATGGCCACAGTGGGACATAGAGAGGTAGGTGAAATCCCCCATAATGCCGAGCAAAGTGGTAGTCTCAACAAAGCTAGGAACATTTACAGGCAAAAATAGCATGTGTTCAATTGTATGGTGCGAGGACTATAATCACTTGTCATCACTGAATGTGAATCACCTTTACATAAGAAGCATTAGTCTGCCGTTCTGACACTCTATTTGTCTTCACTTGAATAACACGCTGTTGGTTGAGGAAGTAGTGATGGGCAAAGCAGTTCTTTAGATGTTACTGAATCACTAGAATCAGTTCATTAAAAAGATTCGTTCACTGAATCGTTCAGGAGCCCTGACTGTGTACTGCATAGTTCGACTCACTGAACTGATACACGGCTGAGCTGCTGCTGCGTCTGCCCTGCACTGGTGAGTCTCATTACTCGCCAGCCTAACATTTTAAGTTTGTTTATCTGGAAACTAAGTCTGTTAAAACAATGGGGAGGTGTGTGATTGTGTTCATGTGGCTTGACTCCTGGGTACATTAGCTGTTAGCTTGGAGAAAACGGTCCCTATGAAAGTGTATCGCTGAGAAGAAATGATTTGAATCACTCAGGGATCTGGCTTATGTAGTTCACCGAGTGATTCGTTCACCGAGTGATTCGTCATGCAGTAGGCAGTCCCTCTCTGCACCCTGGCTGCCTCGCGAATCGAGAGTGTGATTCATCGTTCGCACGAACCGAATCGGCAGTTCTACTCCTGGCCTGCACGCTCGCTGCTGAGCTAAACTGAACTGAGAAATGAACGAATCAGTTCCAGAAGTGATTCAGTTCATTCGTTCACTCAAAAAAAAACTTATGCAGAGTTGCAATGATTCAAAAATATTTATTTTCATTTGGCAGATTAAGTCCTTTAAATGTGCAGTGTACTGTACAGTATGCAAAATATGATTAAATGTTATTATTCACATCCCTCCACACCAAACCAGCTTTCTCTTTTCCCCCCATTTCATTTGAGGCAGCTGCAGGTAGGGGCCCACATCCGTGAGAGTTAACAAATTACACATTTGCCCTTTGAGGACCAGACCAACTTTGTGTCGAAATAACATTTTCCACATCCGCTCTCTCTGGTTGGCATTTGGGGGTTCAGGGAACCACAGCAATCAGGGCTGGATTAATAATAAGATTGAATGCCTGAGGTGAACTAAGAAACAGAAGGATAAAAGAATATCAGAAATATGGAAATGGCCTTTTATTATCATCAGACTGTACTTGAACTGTTGACTGTAATTGGAGCTATGCCGCAGCCTGTTTGCCGGGTAATCAGACAAGTGGTTCTGCATACTGAAAGGACCGGCTCACAAATAAATAAAACAACTCTCAAAATCCTTTGAAAACCAAATGACGGCTAATATCAAACACAGCTGACTGGGCTTCCCTGTGCCTCTCTGGCTTTGCTCGGATTTAAACATGATGCTGAAAATGAGATTTAACAGTCTGATTTATAGATATTGTCCCTGATGTTGAGTTATGTCCCTGTTTCACGATGTGTGCCTCAAGGTCTAGAAAGTTTTATGTTTAATCACTTCATCTTCCCCGTGCGTCTGTGAGGGACCGAACACGTCTGGTGACCTTTGGAGTGCGAGACAAAATGAAAGGGCTGGTTCACCCAAATCACATTCACTTCATTTGTGCCACTTTCTACTGGAGAAATTGTCCCTATGAATAGTCAGAGAGCTTCGCTGAATATCCACAGCACAGACAGCTTTTAAGTTTTTATCATTGTGAGCGGCACAAACAAAAGTGGCCGCAGAAGTTTCTCAGACTGATGTTTCAAATAAAGATGGACCTTTTCATTGCTATTCTGTTGCCACAGAAACAGCTTTGGCCCCTGTTTGTTTCCTGTCAGCTACTGTATTAAGAATCATTGCAACAGGAAATACAAAGGGGCCCGTTTAGAATGATTATGCTGTCAACTTAAAACCCACCCTATGCTACGAGTGGTGTCCAAGAAAATGTTATTTCAGACTTTTACAGAAGTCTGTCAATGATGCAATCATGCCTCAAGGAATCAATGTTCAACAACATGTACAAACTGAGTTTAATGGCTCCGATTATGGTTATATCCTGATTAAGATGGTCAAAAAAGCTACGTCAGTTTCAGTAGTTGGAGCACTGCCTGTTCTGGGGTTGAGATAGAACAAGCCGCATGCATATAAACATATTCAGAATTTTAAAAAGCTGTCTGCTTTCTGAAAGTTTCCGGTGTGTGACTGAGAGTTGTGCCAGATGTTTAGTGCTGTTTGCTGACAGTGACAGCTACTGAAACCAAATAAGCGTGCGCCTTGCCACCTGCTTCTCTCCTGTCTCAGAATGCGGGGAGTTGATGTGTCTCTGCCTCTGCAAGGAAAGCAGAATATTGTTACCTGCACAATACCTTCTCCAGAACGGTCCAACAGCAGTTTAAATGCAGGTTTCAGTCAGAGTATAACAACCTCCAAGGCTGTTTTAAGCCCTGCACACTGATTGAGACGTTACAGCTGTGATTCTTTTTGCCGTTTATGCTATTAATCAAAGTGTGTCCTTTCCAGTCTTCTTTAAATGTTGTAGGATGGGCTTGACTCATTGTCCAAGGTATCTCCAGGGGCATTTAAAATGTTATAGTATTGATTTTTTTTTTGTGCTATTCATACAGTACGAGTGATCTCAGCTGGCCCTCGCCGGTCTCGGTTGCATAGTAAAAGGACAGGCTTCTCTGACTGTGTAGAGTTTCTTCAGGAGGATTCGAGGGCGGTGGACACATGATAGGTCTGTGTCTTCATCCTCCACTTCATCTCTCTGATCATCTGACAGACAGCCAGAGGATAACAGCAACACACTGTGGTCCAGTCCTCACACACACTTCCCTGTGGGTGAACATGCAGACAGGACAATGAGGTACATGAAAAGACACACACATATATTTACTTGCACAACTTATACTGAACGTCACTGTATTGATGATCTACTTTCTTTGGCTTTCCGTCTACTGTGGATTCTTAAAGGAATTCCTCAAGCACAAAATAACAATTTGCATTTTAATTAGTCATGCCGTGTTACTTTGGATTTGTGAAGAAAACTTGTTACTCTCGCATGCCTCCACGGAAAACAGCAAACGCATTGTTTTATTGATTGATCGGGGGCCGCTTTAACAACAGCAAAACTGTACCAAAACATCTGTTTACAAACTCTCATAAAACTCGAGCAGTATAATCTAAATCTCATTTATCCAGCCATACGCTCATAACTTCCCAAACACCTTAAAAGTTAAAACTGAAGTGAAAGTGAAACTTATCTATGTGGGAAGCACTTAGCATACATGGGGTCTTAAATCAATCAATAAATCAATATGTTGTTTTCCATGGAGGCATGTGAGAGAAACAGTTTTCTTCACTAATCCAAGGCAACAAGGTGTGACTAACTGATAAACAAATGGTTATTTTGTGGGTAAAGTATTCAATTAAAACCATATTGGATGTCTACCTGTGGTGTGTTCAAGGGCAACAGCAAATCTTTACTTGCTATTGACAAGTGTGCACTTGAGTACACACACTCACCCGTATCTTGTACCGCTCCCTGATCCCAACTCGCATGGCAAAAGTGGATCCTGGTAGCAGAGGCATGCACAGACACTCGCCATACTGGTGAGCTAAACTCAGGTCCAAACAACACGGCACCAGAGCCCCGAGAATACCTGACAAGCACAGGTGAGCACAGTGTGTGTTTGTGACGAACAAAAATCACATTTAAAGGATTCTGTCAAATGCAAGACTGATCTAAGGATAAATAAATGATGATTTATTTGTTCTTTCTTCACAGAAACATCAAGTTAAACTCATTAACAAAGAATAAGAGACTACCTGTAGGTATCAGGGAAGCTAGCTTGCTAAATATTTTGAAGAGAAAGCCAAAAATGTATCGTTCACTTTAGCTTTAAACTAGCTCTGACTTCCTGATACAGGTCTTAAACTCTTTCTTTTTACACTTCAAAATCTCTTACTTGATTTTCTGATTTATAGTTTTATAACTCTATGATTTTATGAATCAGTTTAACCATGTTTTAAACTGTTTTTAAATATGCTTTTATATTGAATTTCCTTGTCTGTTTCATGTTCATTATGTCTATTTTCATGTGAAGCATTTACTGCTTATACTGCCCTTATTGTAAAGTACTTTGTGCTGCATTTCCTGTATGAAAGGTGTTATATTAATAAAGTTTCTTATTCTTATGAGTCACAGAGTTTTGACTGGTGTGTGTGAGCCCTGTGCATGTGAATTTCTGGCTGTGTTTTCATGTTACATGTCGTCTTGTCTCCGCAGACGTCAAACAGGCCTGTGCTCCAGCTTCCTCCCGTCTGTGTGATGGTGGTGATGGTTGTCGTGGTGACGCCGAGGCCGGGCTGCGTGAGTACCGGGTCCGTCGCTGCAGGGACATCATTTGACCTCGAGTCATCTTCACTTCCTGCGGTGAAGCCCCCCACTTCCTCCTCTTGATCTGCTGACGCTGAGTCATTGGTGACCGACAGCCTGGGTCTGAAATGAGATTTCGCATGGATCTGACTTCATATAGATGTTTGATAAATCCACCACAGCTTGTTAGGCCTCTGATACTCAACTGCAGGCTCAGTGTTAGGAGACTGAAATTAGAGAGTTAGTCTCTTTTTTTTGGTTTCTGATTTCATTCATTCAGCAAATTTTATTTTCCTAAAGCATGTTTTGTACTCAGCTGGCCGCCTATGAAATTTTAGCAGCACGCCACCACAATTAAACTAATATTATACTACCACTGGATGAGATAAAGAATGTGGCCTTCAGCAACACTTAAATTACCACAAATTCTAGCAAAGGAAAATCAAAATAAGTAAAAAAAATTGTACGTAGCAATAACAGATGCAAGAAATGTTTTTGTTAATTTGTATTATTGAGTGTCACAGACAGAAAAAAAGAAGAAAAAGATTCAGCAAAAACACGGCAGCATTAAAAAAGCTAAATAAGATAAGTGAGCCGTTTGCTGTAATTCCATTGTGCTCATTGGTGACAACGCTGTGTGCTGGTAGGGACAAAAACAAACACTTACTGGTGTGTGACTGTTGTCTGCTCCATGACTAGAAGCTACTGGCATCCAAAGAGGAGCGAGGCGACGAGGAGGCGAGAGAGGAGAGCAGGGAGTCAGCAGGAATGAGGAGGTGGAGGGGGGGTGCGGAGTGACACTTCCCCAGTGAGAGGGTGTGTGTCGGAGCAGATAAACCAGCAGTCGGATGGCTCGGCCAGAAGCTGTGTGACAGAGATAAGTTTTGTAGTTGTCTTCTGTCTGAGACTTTACTGCGCCCCCTGCTAATACAGCAAATGCAGAGAGGGCAGATACACATCAGGGGGCATGAACACAAATGCCTTGCATAAAAATAATCAGATGTGAATGCATGCATACGCTTAACGCAAACACACCAGCGAGTCAGAACTCTTGCAAAAAAAGTCATTATTTATTTACATGTTTACTTGTAGAGTGTAACAGAGACACGCTGCACATCTAAGACATGCACAAGTATGACACATTAAGAAATGATGTCAAAACTATGGAGGTCAAACAGAAGCTCAAACAAGTTAAATCAAAACAGTTTGTTTGTTTGACCCATGACATTCAAAGGCATCTGTTGTTATTATTAAACTAATTAAAAAGACGTACTTACCCTCAAGACAGAAACTCGCTCATACAGTGAACAGCCAGGAAGTGAAAGATGCATTTTAAAACAAAAGACACACGTGTGGTTCATGCTAAGAGGGGATTGTCTGCATTCAAGCATTTCCTGTGCTCTGACATTGACCTTTCAATTTAGACTGATGTACAGTGTGTGTGTGTGTGAAGGTAACAGAAAGAGAGAAGTGAGGGGAGCTTTACGTGGTGGAGGGACACGTAGTTAAACTAGAGTGGGTTTGGAGGTTCACTCTCATGTACACACAAACTTTGGTGTGAGTACATGCAAAGTGGACACATTTTTAACTGAAGCTCCTTCTCGGCATGATGAAAATGTATTATAGTGGCATTAATTCTTTGTGTGCATCCCAGAAAGTAACATCAAAAAGAATAAAATTTAAAAAAAAAAGAATACACAGTTGTGTGGGATCTTTGAAATCAAAAGGAATGCTCCTCTGAAAATGTAGCTGATTTGCATTTGATCGTTGGCAGTTGTTTGACTAATAGTGATCCCTGATGGAAAATCATTCTCCCAAAAGCCTTTGAAGCCGAGACCACAGAGACCAACTGGCAGAGGCAAACCCCTGGAACTGCTCTGAAACTGAGAGATACGATAGCAGTGTATTCTGTGCTATTAAAAAAAGGCAGATGCAGATTCTAAATTTAAAGCAGTATATGAGCAGGATTTGTTGGCTGCAGTTTGTAAATACAACTTTGAAAGATGGCCTCGCTTTCACAGCTCAACCTAGCACCTGGGCTGCGTTTAGCCTCGACTAAACATGGCATGATGTTTATTTAAACAGAAACAGTGGTGTGTTGGACACCAAGTTGTATTACACAGGTGCACAGCTTTCAATATGGCCGACTTTAGGTCATTCATTTTCTGTAACCACTCATCCAGCCCACCCTGGACAGGTCACCAGACTATCGCAGGGCTGACACATAGACAACCATTCACACCTACGGGCAATTTAGAGTCACCAATTAACCTGCATGTCTTTGGACTGTGGGAGGAAGCTGGAGTACCCAGAAAAAACCCACACTGAACCCCACTGTGAAATAAAAACAAAAAATGTATGTTAAGTAGGTAAACTACCTGAATCCAGCTTATATACATGTCGCTGCTGATTGAGTGCACCTCTGAAACACCCACCAAATGAGTGGTGCTGCACCATCTCAAGGAAACATGTCATATCAAAATGGTGCACACCATTTGGAGACTGAACGTGCCCCCTGGAATCTATGTTCTTAGAGAGTCCTGCCCTCACACCCTGAGCGCTGTTACTGGCTGGGGGCCCATAGGTTGACACCCAGAAATATTCCAAACACAGCAAAATAAGAAGATACAAGCGGCCGGCAGGGTCTCTGCAGAAACAGACACCACCACACTCATCTAGTGGATTACAGGCGATGATTGAGAAGGGTGTATTTTTATGGGCTGGGGTAAACCCTGCTCATTTTGTCTTTAAAATTTAGTCATGAAGCATCAGTTTGAAGAGCACAGGTAGGGTCATTTGTGTCAATATCAGACCAGACTGTAACATGAGGCCTGGATTCAATTACATTCAAGTTGAGCTTCAACAATCATCTGTTTTTTTTCATGTGCATGTCAGTTTAGACTATTTGGTTTCTGCTCTAAACTCATAAACTACATATGTGTAAATTAGTGAGCTGTAGAGGTGTTTGTAATCAGACTTTTAAACCTTTGAACACAGCCAGGCTAGCTGTTTTTCAGTTTCAAGTCTTCGTGCTTAGTTAGACTGCTGCTGGTGGTTGTGTGGCTTCAATAAACATAACATGTAAGTATCGATCTTCTCATCTAATACTCAGCAACAAAGCAAATAATTATATTTGCCTAATGCTGAACCTTTCCTTTAAGAGCAGATCGACCCACGTGATAAAGCAAAACACTTCAGTTCTGCTAATATTTTGTTTATTCAGTCATCTAAAAAGGTGTATTGGCTATTGCATCTCCTTTGCATATCCCCACTCTAAGTCACCCGTAAATATTGTCTGTACGTGTCGTCATAGGCACAGATTTCACAGGGGACACGCCCCCCTTAATATTTAGAACATGTCCCACCCAATACAAACATGAAAGTAGCAAAGGACTTTCAAAATGAAAGAAATTTCCACCTTAAATGAATGCAGAAAGGGCGCATAGTGCTTAGAAATTCACCAGAGCAAAAGGAAATTTAGTGTTTGATGCTCAAAATTTCCTGTTTCATATACATCTCCCCCAATGTTGAGATGAAACCTACACCCTCGTGTATTTATGCTGAAGCCTTGCAACGTCTAACCCCTCACAGCTACACTTCGTGCACGCTGTCCTCATGAGAAGACTGCTGATGCTGCAAGATTATCCTCACTATCTGCACTATAATGGCAAAAGTCTTCAGTGGCTTCACCAGAACCATGACACACGTCTTTTTTCATTTTATTCTTGTGGGTAACACTCATTTTATTTATGTCCTTAGAAATAATAAAATAGCACAGAAAGGATAGTGGGGAAACAAGAAACTGAATATTTCATAGGTTTTATTATTTCTCTGGAAAGCACAAGTCAGACAAGCACCATCCGCCGCAAGAAAATAGGAAAGCTGTCTGACAAGCTGACAAAACAGGAGGGAATGATATGCCTCACCTTCAATGTATAAAACAACACAGCAGACACATTACCATCTATATGAAAACAACAGGGGGATCCAGGCGCAGTCTTGCAACGTAATAACAAAATAAGTGGTTGGCCAGCGACAAAATAGGACATGGTTGATGTTTGTTTGCCCTTTTAGAAGAAAAAACATTATTAAAAATCGTTATAATACAGATAGTTGCTTATTTATTGTGCATCATATCAAAGAGGAAAGAGCGACCTATAGAGAAAAATTACAAGCGCTAACGTAAATCCAACAGACGAAAAGACCGGACAGAATACAAACTGTGGTGTTTAATCTTCAAGAGAAGCTTTGGGGTATTTTTCAAAATTGTACTTTTTTTCACACCAATAAAAGAATCAAATTTACGTACCAAGGACTAGCATTATAAAGACCCTGAACCATCTCTGTTTTGTGCAGGCCAAACACAGATCTGAATGTACTGCAACCGTAGGTGTTTTTAAAAAATGAAAAATAGAAGCGAACATTAAAGGTCTTACCAGTTTTCAGATATTAGGTCGCATTCAACAGTGAAAAGGTGACATGAGAACCTGCATATCTGTCAAATCTAACAACGTGTACAACAGTGAATGCTGCAGAACTGAAACATGATTTATAAAAACATACACATTTGTTTGAGTCACTGTGTTATGGCTTTGAGTCGAAATGACCCATCTGAACCTTTTACAAATAATTCACTGCTGAATGTGCCCAAGTGCCTGCGTGCGTGTGTGTGTGTGTGTGTGTGTGTGTGTGTGTGTGTGTGTGTGTGTGTGACAGAGAGAGAGTGATTACTCTAATGAACAAGATAAACCAGAGTGTCCCCAATGTCCACAGTGAGGCCGTTGTCGACCAGAGTGACCCTCTTCTCCTCCAGATTGACGTTGAACACAGATTTGTTGGAGACTGGCAGTTTGCCCTGCTCCTCCTGTCCCAGGATGGGCACCCGGCGAGGCCCCCGCACGGGGTCCTCGTACCTCATCAACTTGACTCTGGACAGATCTGTTGGAGGGGCGGCAGGGAGAGTCAGGAGTCAGATATGAGAGGGAGACAAAGTGAGAACCAAAAGAGGGAGAAAGAGAGAAAGGGGTGGAGAAAGTATAGAATAAAAGGGCAAGTGGTGGAGGTGGGACACAGGGGAGGGATGAAAAGATGGCAGGGAAAAGGTGCAGAGAAGGTTAAAGGTAAGCAGGGAAAGTGATGGAGGAGATGGTGAAATCAGAGCAGGGAGGGAAGATGGAGTAGGAAGGATGGAGGAAGAGGAGTGGACAGGCTACAGTGCAAACTGGCTCACACTTTGAACTGTGCTTACAGAAGCTAATGCAATTTAACACTGTTTTTGTTGTTTTCTTCCCAAATCTGCTCGCATCTTAAAAAATACAAAACTTCAAACAAAAGAAAAACAATAGGGAGCAGCAGATAAAGAACCACACTGAGAGGGCAGAGCGCCTGGCGTTGGTGGAATCTGAGTGGAATTATTTCTTAAGTTGCTTGTGCAGATATGCTGAAGGGTGGATGCTGCTGGTTGTGCTAATGGCACACTGGTAAAGATACTTGCCCATAATGTAGTTACCAGTATAGAATGGGTGTAAATGGTCAACACAGAAAGCACATAGCTTGGTTGTGGATATGAAGATGGTTAAGTCATGTAGATGGACTACTCATGAAAAGAGCTGGGGCCTATAGAGAGGATGGCTTTCAGACGGGGTGGAAACATTGAAACATCCCTCAAACTATTTTTATCACATTAAATAAAGAGGGGAAAAAATTACTGCGTGTTGCATAATATACATTGGTACATCCTTTACAAAACTGATCTAAATTTCAGGACACGCTGCCTAGCTCTAAAATGAAAAAAAGGAACAATTTCACACCAACAGCACAGAAAATGTCAACTGTTAATGAGAACGAGAAAGCTAGTTGGTGTTTTTCTGGTCACTCCTTTCCCCAGTCCGTGTGCACAGTTATGGCAGATGGGATAGAATGGAGAAGGAGGGGAGGGATAACATGGGACAGTAGCCCCAGGCCAGATTCGGCTGTTGGACATCAGTTGCATAATGTGTGTGTTAGTTAGCTGAGCCACCAGAACGTGTGATGTAACTTTTTCCACCAAAAAGATTAATAATCTGCACACACATTTGGAAAATTCGCCCTAACGGCTCATTTTCATTAAAACTCAGTGTATATTTTCATCCTATTTAGATTAGTAAATTAACAGACTTTTTTTAAGCTCCTGACAAGAGTGTCTGAATTCATGCTGCATGTCTATTTATCTGACTCACCTTTAATGAGTCTGTTGACCTTGGCTAGCCTACGGATGATGCTGTCTCCGCTGTCCCCCTGTCGGATGTCAACCTTTGTAGAAAACTGGCCGTTGGACGGCTGAGGGTTGACCAGGGACACACACACTCCGGGCTAGGGAAACAGATGCACCGCACAAACACACAATTTTATTATTGATTTGAGTGTACAGCAAACAGTTTGTTCATCAAGGACACACAAACACTCCTGTAGAAGGGATGCACACAGCTAAACAAGCACCTACAGAGACAAACAAACAAAAACATGAACATAATTGTGAATATGCAAAAAAATGCAGGTCTTAAAGCTGTTAAATAGGTGACTGAAAAACAAGCACACACAACACACAGAAGAGAAGCCAGCACACATCCGACAGCATTTACCTCTGATCTGAAAACACTGAACGGTTTCCCCGGGCAACAGTCTTCCTTCACTTTGTCGTCAGCCTCAGATGCAAACAAGACGTCGATCTGTTCCAACTGTAGAGGAGGAACAATGTGAAAAAGAACAATTACCGGCTGATCGTCCCTCTGCCAGATACTGTGTGTACAGGTGTGTTTGGTATGCACACTGGCAAACGCTGGTGGTGTTAACCAGGCTCCTGCAGAGATCAGGGATGTAACATCTGGCTTAACACTAATCTGTCCCACATTACAGTCCTGCAATCTCAAACTGAGATACCATCCCTGATTGTGGAACTAGTCAAGAACAAGTCAGAGAAAGTATCTCAAACCCCAGCTGCAGGATAAAGCACTGACCATCCTTATGAACAGTCACCTTTTAAGACAAGTGTTTCTTGAAAGAGAGATTTAAGGTGGAGTATGACTGTCAAATAGGTTGAACCCCATTCATAGCTTTAGCTTGTGAGGTGAGTAATACATCACCTTTATTCAGTCCGACATGACACAGCATATTTCTCTATCATTTTCTCTTCTGTGTGGCAGCTTGTCTTAAGCTATGATTCATCAGAAACATGGGAATTGGATTCGGGGTATTAGTTTGACGTAGATTATGTACAGTTCTCTTTCTGCGGTTAAATCTGTGCTGGTTTCACAAAAGCATCCCGGGGACTTGGGTTTTACTTTTTCGACTCAGCTAAGCTTCTGTGCAGACAAAAGTATTAAGGGCTTTTCTGACTGACAACCGAGCTCGGGATTGTCTCAACTGAGTTCTGCAGAAGTAGCGAAACTCAGCTTTAAAGCTGAGGTAGTTTTGTGGAAACCAAAATGCTGCAACTGCAAGCTACAGCTCAACGCTGTAAAGACAAACAGAGCTTAATCAACTGTTCTGGGGTCTCATTTATAAAACACTGCCTGGGATCCGTACTAAAAGTGTACGTGCGGACAAAAGCTAAAACTATTGTGCTTTGAAAAAACGTGTACTCCTGCCAATGCGCTCTTTCCTTTATGAATCGTAAATCAACTTGGAATTGTCTGCATATGGATCAGCCTCATATCCTGCTCTCTACACTCCCACGTTCAACTATAAATGTTTATGCAAAACACCTCATGAATGCTGATGCATAGAAATCATAAAGAATCCACAGAAAAGAAACGAATCACTTCACACCTTGCCAAAATGATCGCAACAATCAGTGGTATCCTCCACCGTGGGACATCTTTTGATGCATGGAAGTTTGATAGGTGAGCACAATTTAATTTCGACTGTGAGAGCAATCACTGGCTATATTTTTAGACTTTACTAATTTCCACAGTCCATATGTGCATGTGGAGATGTATGTAAAGTGGCTGGAGAAGGCTGAGTGTGTGTGTGTGGCAGCCACTGCAATATCTCCAGTTCAGTCTGTGCACATGCAGTGGTGTTCACTGCAGCAATTTCACCCATGAAAACTATGTGAAAACTAAGAGCGTACTTGGTGACATATACACAGTATTCAAATTTATTATTAAAAACTATTGATGTCTCCTCTGCCGTTCTTTAATGCTATTTGATGTGTGTATTTCAACAGCTCTGGTACGCTCCACAGCTATGAGTGTCAGCAGCATGCAGTCCAGCCCTCTCCTCTGCACTCTGGGGAGGAATGTGATGGTGAGACAGCGTTGATGAAATACTGAGCAGAAATTCAATGAGATCTGAGTTGGCTTTTATTCTTACAACTGAGAGGTGCTTATGGAAAGTTATTGCTCACTAGCACAGGCACAGATAGTGGTTCTATAAGTAACGTATGATAGGACGTAAAATTAAATGTGTGCACATAATTTCTACAATCTGACCTCATTCAGGACTTGTGCGGTGTTAAATGAGACCGCAGTTTATTGCTCACATTTGAAAGGATACTACATTATAACATAGCGCTAGAGCTGAGATGTGTTTTGCTGCTTGGGGTTGTTGTTCAGCCTCAACACATTTTGTATTATAACATCAGTTTCTAACTCTGGACTCACAAAAATGCAGACGCCTCAGGCGTGTTTTTCAGCTGGGACAGACACTTTCTGAGTGGGGTCATCCTCAAATGCCATGTCTGATTTTAGGAGTGTTGGATCACAAACATACCTCTAGAGAGTTGGTTAAGTAGACCAGGTTTTCCATCAGAACTGCCCGCTCGTCAAACTCCAGCTCAAGATCCAAGACTCTGGGCCCGTTCTTCTCCAGGTTCTCCTACAGAACACGAAGCAGAACCCAAATAGAGTCAATCATACAAGTGTGAACGATGGACATGAACTCTCCTGAGAAATGGACAGGAAGTTAAGATATTCAGTTTTAATTTGATTAAAAACGCCAGCATGTAAGGAAGCAGTATTTATATATTGAAGAACCTATGTTTTAGTTTACAGTTAAGCACTATATGCTAAGTCTAATGCTACCACCATGAGATTTTTTAGGATTAAAACCTGTTTTTTTTATTTACCAAAGTGTGAAAGGTAGGAATAAGAATTTTGGACAAAGACATACAGTCATACAGCCAAACTATTGATGGAATGAAAAAAACAACAACAAACATTTTCTATTATTTATCAATGGAGCAAACAAACATAAGAACAATCTGAGACAGCCTGTCAAAAGTGTGTTTTGTACTCTTTCAATCAATAAAACCATTGAACTCTGAACACCACGTATTCCAGACATTTCATTGGAATCTCAATGTAACACTGTCATTCAAACAGTATTGGCTGCAGTTTTGCCATTGTTGAACACAAAAACACAAAGAATAAGAAAGAAATAAAGCAGCTTTTGAATACACACACTCCAACTTTTCAGCAGGTTTACCAGGACAGACTTTTGACCAATCAGAAGCAGTCCTAATGGACACGCTGAGTAAACAGCGTCTTAGGCGGTAAACAAACTCAACTTGAACAATGCAGAGAAAAATATAAAAACACAAAAAAAGTACTATGAGTGCTAATATGTGTAGATTTTTTTTAATCCAACAAAAGGCAAATATGTATTGATTCATCGCCCACGTTAGAGGTATAGAAGAATACAGAGGGGACATGATGCGCCTTGACACAGACGCACAAAAGCTACTTAACTGTCACCCCCACTTCCCCCACATTTACCTTGATCATGGCAACAAACGGCATGACTCTCTTCATGTATTTCTTCAGTTCAGGCAGGGCTCCCAACTCGCTTGCTATCACTTTGTTGTCTGGAAGAGCCCCGTTGTTGCTCTGGACCGACACCGAGAAAAAAACAAACAAACCAAAGGTAGGTAAGACACGCAAAACACAGGAACAGACAGACAGAGACAAATGTACTGGGTAACTGCACAGTAGAGCCCTGTGTGAGACTGTTTTTTTATTCCTGCTCCCGCTGGATTTCTGTCCATTACTGCTGGCTCCTGCAGTGTGTGTATTCTACTCTCACTCACAAACACTCGGACCATGAATTCAGGCCAGCACAATAGATTAATTGTCAATACACTGCCCATTGATTTTGTGTTATCTCCTGTCCCACGGGGAAAACATGTTATGCATACAGCACCTGTCAGTAGGTAGTGAAATTACACTCTAGTGCATAATTACAACCATACATAGGCAGTTTTACATTGTATTGATTTATTTGTTTTACTTATTATTTTAGAACACATATTGGCCGCGTTTCCCAGTTAAGAGCGATCTTAAGAGCACAGTTAAGAACGTCTTTGGTAAGAAGGGTCGCTAAGATACGAGTGTTTCCTAGATGCGTTCTTAATAGGGGTGTAACAATACATTGATCCACTGGTTAACGATCCGATTATATCGATGCAAAATGAAAACATCGATCTATATCATCATCTTAAAGATACACATTTATTTTGAAATTCACATAGCACGTCTGTGTCACCATTTCTGGGCAAGTGCGCCTCCACTCAAACAACAAACAGAGCTCAGAAATAAAATGGTCAAATCATATTCTAGTTGTTTTTGTGAGTTGATGTAAATGATTGTGTTAGATGGGCATATGATATCGCGTCATATCGATCGCAGGCTCCTGAATCGAATCGAATCAAAATCGTACCGTGACAGGCTTTGTGATATCAGCAAACATCGTATCATCATCCAAACAAATCGATATAATATGGTATCGTGATGAAGCTGGTGATTTACACCCCTAGTTCTTAATGCCCTTCTTAGGATCGCTCTTACGATCACTCTTTAAGAAGCTCTTAACAGGAGCTGGCCACTACCGCGGTGCTGAAACGAAATCAATCGATGTCAGTCACATCGATCACCCACCACTTAATCAGCGCATAAGTCACACACAACGCTGCTACCTAACGCACTAATTCCCTGCTGCTCGTGTGTATGTGTGTTCTAATAATTCTAATGAAAAACTAAGACGATAAATATTTGTTAATGACCTATTTTCATGATGAAAACAAGACTACAACTAAATAACAAGTAGTCTTGGTAAGAGAATCATGAGGAAATGTATTATATTTAAACAAAAAAACACAGACGCCTTGCTGAGGCCGGTGCCGTCTCCCACCACGTCCAGGTAGCTTGCCACTGCGTAAAAACGCAGCGCAGCCAGGCACTGCACCTCCGGGCTGAGGGCCAAATTGCACCGGGCTGCCCTCCGGATATGTGGAGACACTAGTTGATGAGGCGTTGTATCTCAGCCGGTACTTCATTTGGACAGCCCGGTCTGACAGCATGTCGAGTGGGCTGAAGTGCTGGCGCAGAAATGCATTTACATATACGGTTTGGCTTCGCACACGGTGACGCTGTTGTTTAGCAGCGAAAATATGCTGTAAAGCAGCCATGGTATCTCACACATGCGTGATGTGGCAACGCCTTTTTAAAGAGTAGATGAGGTTCCAGCTGAGCTCAATTACACCTGTCAGTTGCCTGATATCTGAATGTCGCAGGTTTGGAGGGTGGATGCGTTTCTGTTGCGCCCTGATGCATTTTTTGGATGCGGCAAACTATCTCATATGTGCATGCAGATGTGGGATATGTACGGACAAATTATGATAAATGACGGTCATGATGATTCATTTTATTTGTGTGCCTGATGTGCACAGCACATACAGGAACACACTTGTTATTCCTCATACTTATTTTTCGTCTTATTATTATCATTCTTCCGCCAGATTTCGGTGCATAACTTGTGCCACAGGTTTGAGCGCACAAAGGGTCTTCATAAAACATATAGATTCAAGATTCAAAGTGTTTATTGTCATATGCACAGTGAGGACACGCATTCCCTGCAGAATGAAATTCATTCTTTTCTGTCACCAATTAATGCTAAACAATATAAATGAAGTATAAAATAGATCAAAATATATACAGTGAGCACTGTTTTAACATCTCCTTGCTTAGTGTAATATTAATCTGCCTGCCGCGGCTGGATCTGTGAGCGTTTGGTTGCTAAGAAGACTGTTAAGAGTGGGTCAGCTCGATCTTATAACTCCTTCTTAGTGAAAGATCTTCTTAAGCTAAGAGCGATCTGGGAAATGCAATTTTCTTTCACGGGAGGCTTAAGAGCCTCTTAGCCCTAAGAGCGACCTGGGAAACACGGCCATTGTCAACTGTTGTTTTTTTACTTTCAAAAATTATGCACCATTACATGCAACCAAAAAATGAACTGACTGCTCTGCGACAAAGTTAAAAGTTAAATTTCATGCATCAAATGCGGAAAAAGTTTGAATGGGTCACAACTTCAAGAGCAAAGAGAATATCCACTCTGTCCTTCTGGTTAGCGCTATGGCTAATGGTCATTTAAGACGCAGGAGTATTCCAGTGCATCACTAAGCCATGGACCCCTGTGCATTTGCATGTAACATGTAGTGTACGAATGTTGTGTGTAAGTTTCTCACCTTGTAGTGCTTGCCGAGCAGGGATAAGGCACTGTGCTGCCATGGAGGGTAGCTCTTGGCAACATAGATGGTGCAATGGGAGGGTTTGGCTGGGGGCTTTGAGTCACCTTTCTGTAAAGGAAAAAAGGGCATTAAAAAGGAGCATCTCAGGTTCGTCTCATGTCTCCAAACTCTCCATACAGTAAGTTACATAGTCAGTTTGACTTTGATGGTTTTTCATTTTATTCAATACAAGTGTGGGGAGCAAAGGATGTTTAGATTATTCAAGAAGTAAGCTGTTTGTGTGTGCGTCTGTTCTTCTACAATGAAGACGATCCCTGAACTTATTCTATGTGACAGCTGTCAAGTCTACTCTAGTCCTGTACTGTATGCATGCCTGTATGTGTGTTTGCAAAGAGTCTTGATGTGACTGTTTATTACCACTATAAATTAAACATGATCAAAATATAGATAAAAACACTTAATAGAAATACATTTTATAACTCCACTTTTGGTGTTCATGTTGCTACATGTAAGTGTGTGCATTTCATTGTGTTTGTGAGGGAAGTTTCATGTCCACAGGACGAAATGTCTACTATTAAAAGAATCATTAATCATGCTGATATTTATTTGTTAATTAGCCCATTGTTAAAATATACACTTCACAAAACCATTATGGTGTATAAATTTATGGCAAAATGTCCTCTCATGCGAGAAGTCAGGGTTAGCGCCTCATTTGCCACCACAATCTATCTGTCTCCTTCACATACATGTATGAAAACATTACCATTATTACAATAAAAAGACAGCTTCTCCCATCTTTCCCTGTCTCCTTTTCCCCATCATTCTTCCATCTTGCCTCCATGGCAACAAAACATTTACAGCAAATCGATACCAGCGGTCTGGAAGCCTGAGATATCGGCTGTCTAGAATCTCGTCAATACTTGTTTTGCTTTTCTCCCAGCTGCCTCGAGCCACTTATCGAAGTGCCAAACTGTTAACAAACAATAGACTAACTTTACTGCTGTGAATGCAGCACAGACTTAAGTCTTTCAGTGTATTTAAAGGGGTAGTTGAGTCAATTTTATTCATGGAGCAGCCATATATCACAAATAACAAATCCTTTTATCGTTAGACCCTGGCTTTACAGGATGCAGTGGCACATCGATAATCTCTAAACGCTATGTGTCGACCTGTGGGGTGCAGACCATTGAAAGGGGGGTTTCCTAGATATTTTGTATCCATGGTTAACACAGGATCAATAAAAGTGGCCTGGAAATGCAAAAACTGACTAAATACACTGAGAGAGACTTATGATAGTGGCAAGGCAACTCTTTATACTTGAAAAACTGCTTTTTAAAACCTAGTTCCAAACAGATAAACACAGATTTATTAAACTCCAAGTCAAATAAATATCCCCTCACTCTTTTTAATTAGCAAACAACAAAAACAAAACATACCCCCAAACAGGTAACTGTTTATCTCACAGCAAATATTTCATTCAACAAAGCTTGAGTTTTTGGTTTTAGTCATTTCTAAATCTTAACAGATTCAATAAGTGAGTTGAAATGATAAGTGGATTTTATAATAGATCCAGATATGATAAATTACTATTGACCCTCAACTCTACTTTCAGCATGCGTAGTGATATTTTCAAGCCTCTTATTGTGCTTTTTCTAAATTATTTTCTACCTCATTGTGCTCCTGATCAAACAACCATGAAACTCTTAAACAACACCTGAGGGAAAAAAACTCTGTCTGTCTCCGATTTAATTAACAAACTTGATGCACTTCGAGATGAGTGTTGGATTGGAGAAAAGCTATTTAAAAAACAGAGCAGTCAATTCTGAAATCAATATTCACTTTCAGAATTATTTAAAAAAGCTATTACAGCAGTGAAGTGCAGTGGCAGTGTAGCATGTGAAGCAACAAAACATATGCTGATTCCTTACTTTGCTTTTTGGGGGCTGCATGTATGCTTTGAGTCTCAGTCGGAGGTCGTGTGCCGTCTCCATCAGGTACTGAGAGGAACGGATCAGAATCTCGTCAACTGGACCCGCCACGGGCCACGATGCCTTCATCAGAGAGCCAGTCTATGAGAGGGAGAGGAAGAGGAAATTAGGGATGGTGGACGGGTGAAAGGGAAGGACTTGTGTTGATGTATTTTGGTTTCAAGAAGTGTTGTGTGTGAAGAAAGAAAGAAAAAAAAAAAACAGCCAAAGTTTAAGGTCCACCGGAGCTTCAGAATTCTATTAACTACACAGCCAGAGGTCGGACCACCTTCTTAACAAAACCAGGCACACACACCGTATTAACTATGTGTTAGAATGCCAGACTAATGTGTGTGCCACTGTGTCCACTGAGTGCCTCTTAGCTCTTTTGCTAGCGGAGCTGAACACATGATTGGAGAAAACGCTAGTTGTGTGGGGCTTTTGTTGTTGCTAAGCGACAACCGGGAAAAAAAAAAAAACACCTCCAGAGCAGCAGCACTCTTTCATATTCATAAATTCGAGTGTTAAAAATATTCTCGGCTCTCTGTGCTGTTGGGAGCGTGCAACAGTGTGTGCATTCCTTTCATACTGATGAGAAAAAGAAGCCCACTGTGTGAAGGCAGGCTCCTGGTGGATGGGTACACCAACAGAGGAAATGTGTGTGTGTGCGTGTAAGTAGCCATTTCACACGAGTAAATGAGCAGTGGGAAAAAGCGCTACTGCAGACCTACATGAAGCATGTTATCTTGCCTTGTTGTTCCCAGGTGTTTTGTGAATGTAAGTGAGCACAGGAAGATTAAATGTTTCTTTCATACAGTGTGTTTTACTTGCGAGTGTAAGAGGGAGATAAACAGGAAAGACAGAGAGGATGAAAGTCACACTTGAACCCACCGTCAGAGTGCACAGGCAACTCGGAGCGTGAAACCTACATTATGATTCCAAATCTATATTTTCTTACCTTGCCAAGCAGACCCCAGGTGTATTCACAAAGATGTGGGCAGATGGGGGCAAGCAGCAGAGTTTGTCTCTCTATGAACTGGAAGACAAGGTCTCTGTGCATACCCTCGATAGCAAGCTCACGATACTTATCTTTGGCTGCCTGCAAACATATACACAAAACACAGTGTAAAGGTCATCATCGTGTTATGTGATTTCTAAACTATCCCAAACACTATCTTCAGTCTCAGTGAATTCACCACACATTCAGGATGAAATTCATTTCCTCAGTCGTGTTATGCTCTATCTACTGCGAAATTCATAACATCTTAAAATGCTTACCAAGGATGAAAAGAATACTTGTCTTTAAGACATAAAGATGATTAAGCGTGCATTAGACAGTGTTTTTTTTCTAAGGGACATTTTCTTTACCTGAAACTCAAAGAAGCCGCTCTTCAGAGCTTCCTTGTACATCATCCTGTCATAGTGCTGCTCCGTCTTCAAGATGCCTGCATTCATCTCACTAGACAGACAGGACACAAAATCCTTGCAATCAGTCGGCAAAGCCAGTTTAACATTCGCTTTTCAACACTGAAAAGTACGGAGACAAAATAGGTCAGGATTTTCTAAGGGAACTGGCCAAACTAAAGGACTAGATTGCTTCTACTTACCTGGTTTCATCTCTTGCCTTTGAGTGCCAACTAGCCGCAGTATTTTTTATTTATACTTTTTTATTTCAAAAATCAACTAACCTGATATCACAAATTCACACTGCAATGCAACATTAATCTCAAAATAATCCCTCTTCATTTTACGACCTTGTACATAATCCAATGTTTGTGGCCAGTGCTTAACATGCTATCAATATTCCATTTCTTGTCAATATAAACTAGAGATGAAATACTTTGTGAACCCACTGAGTGATTTTAATAACAGACTAATCTCTTCAAGCTGTAGTTGGTAACTTTTATAAAAAAATTAACTTTTTTTGTATTTGCTGAAACTGTTACTTTAATAACACAGCATTAAATGAGACAGATGTTTTTGGATTTTAGTGTACTGTTTAGCTGTAAAAGGAGAAACTTGGTCTGGCTGATGGGTGGGGCTTTGGATGTCCGTCAACTGTCTCTAAAATGGTAGCTAGGTCACAAGCTCTTTTGTGTTTCAGCTAAACAGTACGCTAAGTATATTTCTAAAAACATTTCAGACAAGAAATAGGCAATGCAGTTACAAAATCTTGATTCATATTTGATCAGCGCTGCCAAGTTTGGCAGATTGACTGCAGTTCAGAGTGATTGACAGCTGTGGTAGAGACTCACTGGCTTTGATTGGTTATTTTTGGTGTGCTGCGGTCCACTCTAGCGAATACCATCATAGGCAGAATGAAGAGGACGGACATGATTTTTTTTTCCTTTTTCTTTTGCTCTCGCCTAACAAGGACTCAATGCACAAACCTGCTATTTTTAAATATCCCATTGAGAGAGTCTCACTCTAGCCTGTTCTCTTTTGTTCTGAAAATGTCCGTGTGCAACCCCATCCTGTGGACGATAAATGAGGTACAGACCTCCCTGTGCATCAGTGGTGAAGAGGAAACACAGCAAAAGCTGGACGGAGCGCTGAGTGACAACAATCCCACCTACATTTAAGAGTACCGTCCGTGGTAGACATGCTAAACTGATCCAGGGACTCACTGCCTGTCCATAGGGGTTACTTTTCATTCTCAAGCTACTATACCTAAAGTTTTTGGTGGAAACACGGCTTTTCAGAATATAGTGACAGTTTCAGCAAAGATGTCACGAAGTTATTTTCATAAAAGATGCCAACTGTTGCGTTAATTGCGAGTTCAAAGTCCAAACATTTGTAGGTTTCAGTTTCACCAATGTGAAATATTATTTAGACAATAACAACGACAACTGGAAGACGACACTTTGGTACTGCGTCTTATGATTGGCATTTGCCCTTTTTTGAAACTTTATAGATATTAAAATTCAATGATTTAAAAAAAACAGTAAATAAATCATAATTCATGCTCAAATTTTTGTTTATTTATTTAACTACAAATCTCTACATCTATTCCCATGCCCACTGACACGGCAAAGACCCTGTTGTTCAAGGATGTTGGGTTGAGTTATCAAAGATGAAATTCAGCCCTGCATTCCCCATCCCCATGATCCCAAAGCCCATGCACTGTATACGGCCTTGCTTAATGTGATATCCTAAATAATTCATGGGAGCTATATATCTCAGTACCTGCACTACCACCCCATCTTAATGAATTCCTGCATCTACCTGGCAAAGACCCGATCGTTGATAGTGTCTGCAGGTCCTGTCCTCAGGTTGTTCTGGTTGGCAATCATCTCTTTCACCCACTCCACCCAGGTGTAGAGGCGCAGGATGCCAGCGTCGGCCATGGTCTCTACAAAGTTGGCATCTTCCACGGTGTCCCCGGCATCGGCTAGAGCCAGACGCATGCCTGGGAAAGGAAATGCAGAGGTGATTAAAAGAGCAGGACATATAGAGACCAGTGGAAGAGGGACAATATGTGTGAAATTGTGGGGAAACACTGCTCACCACTGCCTTCGTAATTTGCTTGAACTAAATATTCAACTATATGTGTCCTCTTAAAACCTATGGTATGCATGCAAACACTGAACAACGCGCATCTTTTCTCTTCTGCAAAATACTCTGACAACCAGGTGAGCTTCAGAGACTTTGTGGAAAATTTCAGTCCGAGAAAACTTCAAATACCCAGCAGACTTCACTCTGAGCTCTTAGACAGGAAGTCAACTTAATACGTCTATCTGCTGTCAGACTATGAAGTTTTCCACAGCAGGACAGCTTCCAGAGACACAACAGACACATCTATCCATTATTCAGCTTGTTCAGAACATAAAAAAACACAGAGGGTAGAAATAACAACACACACACACAAAAAGGATGGATCAACTCAATCTGAGGTATACTGGCGGCAGGAAGGAAACAAGGGTTAATCTGTGTCCCGACCAGGTATTGATGGAAAAGATCAGACGACTATTGCTAGAAAACAGACAGAAAACCAAATAAACATATAGACATGAACAAAACAAGCCTCAAATATTCAAAAGGGATTACTATTATTAATTATGCCTCACTCACAGACATAAGGCTTTTGCTTTAAATTACATTTTCAGGAACAAATTCTGCCTCTGCACATCAAGTCTCATTCTTGGTCTCAACTCCTCAGAGGAAATCTTGTCTTCCTCTCATGTTCCTATAAATATTTGATTTGGAGTCTATATTTCTTTCCTCTGTATCTTTTGGTCTTTTGAAGAGACAGACAGGAATGACGATCATGCATATACAAAATAATTCATGAGTGTCAGTCATCCAGGTCATGGTAATCTCAAACGAATCATGATTGTTTGGAAAAAAGTCTATTCCAAAATCATAAAGTCGCTGGACCTCAATTATTAGTCATGGGGAGATTAGGTTGAATATACACTGTCTTACTGGTTACACTTTGATTTAAGCATACTTTCTAAACCATCATACAGATACTCATTACTTACAGTGCAGTAAAAGGGATCTGGCATACACAATAGCTCATAGCACCCGCTATCAACACCTCAGTTATCTTATTAAGACGGGGCGTTTTCTAATTATCTTCAGTGCGGGATAAAAGATGCTTATAGTACAATCAAGTGTAATGGCCCATGCACTATGAAAACACTCTGTAATGGGCTCTACACGTACACCTGATGTGTTTTGTCTCCCACACTTCAATGAAACACGGCAGAGATAAGAGAGTAAACGATCAGACACAAAACACAGGAGGGAGATAAATCAAGAAGAAAGTTAGCGCACCGTCTGCTGAGAACTTTTCAACGGCTTGGCATAGAGTGAGGAAGTTTCCAGTTGATTTGGACATCTGGTGAAAAGAAAAACAGATGTTAGCAGCCAGAATCTTTCGAGCACGCCCACCCACACAAGTTCATTACAAAGCTTGGTGGAATAAAACCGTCGAGTCAAAGACTGTCTCTGTTTGAATCAACAAAAAAGGAAAGTGCGAATCAACAGCACATAGAGTAATTAAAATTCTTTACAGCATCAAACACAAGTTAATTACTGGCACATAGGAAGACAAGTGTTTAAATGCAAAGGTTCGCCGCAAAATATAACAATGTTAATACTGGTACTCAGTCTTTCAACAACCCAGACAAAAGACCACATCAGAAGGAACCAGACCTTTTCTCCTGATAAATAACCTTAAAAAGGGAAACACCTCCTGAATTAAGAGTTTAAATTTGTTATTTCTATGGCCGAGGTAAGTTCAATCAATATTTGTGAACATAAGCTAATCTCTATCAAAGCCAGAAACAAAGGGGTCTCATTTATTAGCCTTGTGTATGCGAAAAACGAGGCCTCAAAGAGGTGTACGTCACTTCCCACACAAAAGTCATGATGTATAAAAACAAGCAGGACAAGACTGTCATAACAAACTTAAATTAATAAATTACTTAATTGTGTTCACCTATAAAACTTTTCCATTTTCAAATGACATTGCAGGGTTGGGAAAAACACTGATTATCGTGATCATTTTGGCAAGGTGTGAAGAAATCAGTCTCATTGCTGTAAACATATAAATACATTGGTGACACTGGATTGTTGCCATGATTCACCGTAAAGAATCATCAATCAGCAGGCTCATTCCTATGTAGCAACATTAATGGGGTGCGTTGACCACATACAGTTGAATGTGGGCATCCAGACGACAGGATATGAGGCTAATCTAAGTTGACTTTGGATATACAAAAGGAAAATGCACACTGTCAGGTGTACACACCGTTTTATAAATCAGAATATTTTGTGGCACACGCTATTTTTGTCTTTTGTTCACACTTACACTTTTAGTAGGGATTCTATACACTGTTTTAGAAATGAGACCCAAAAGAAGTTAGTCTCAAACTTGTGAGGTCGTCAGGTATAAAGTCTGGAGCTGCTCCATTGACAATGAATGGGAGGCTGATTTTGGGGACCCCCAGAGTGTTTGTTTTCTTTTTTCATACCCAAATGAGCTTTATTGTATTGTAGTGTTCTCAGTTCTGAAAGAGAAAATGTACCCATTTACTCAGAAATTTTCCCCTGAGTGCTCTCAGTGTCGTTTCGAACATCTTTCCTGATTCATTGTCTATCGAGCAGCTGCAGACTTTACACCCTATCACATCGCAAGTTTGAGTTTAAGCACTAAAGGTTTTGGATTTGGTAGAGAGTTGTTCATGTTAACTGATAATTTTGGACTGTCTTAGACTACAGAAATAATATAAATGAATTTTGAAAATGGGCGTAGTTCCCTTTGATATCAAATTTTAAAATTATGATGAATTTAAACAGATGATTATTTCCCCACATTAGTATTTGACACACCTTTTCAGAGTTGAGGAGCAGGTGTCCGTTGGCTCGCACTGCTTGTGGCCACTTCCCACTGTTAACGAGAGAGAGTGTTGTCATTAGTGTCATTTTTACCACCATCATCAATATAATCCAGTTAACCCGAACCAGATGCTTGCATTTTAAAATCACAAAGTCACATACTAGTGCAAACAAATTTGATAAATACTAAACATTCAAAATTAACAGGTATCAAAATTCTTTGTTAACATTTAGAGCAAATACACCCCAAGATGTTTCTTGTTGTCAGCATTTTGGTTCATGTTGTAGAAAGAAAAAAAAAATTAAATGAAATTTTAAGTAAAAAGGTAAAAATAGTAAGAGTCCATCAAACCTGTAGGAAACACCAACTAAGTAGGTCCCAATTAAAAACTCCATAGCGCAAATAATCACTAATATAAATAAAATCAGAAGCCCCTTTTCCACTGCCTGTTCAGGGTGGGAATGTTGCGCTGTTATTCTGCCTCGCCTATCCCCTTAAAAAAATACGATCACAGAATGGGGGGACAGAGTTGTCTCACAACTAAGCCAGCAGCAGACGTAACAGCACTGAATTCATGTCTGTGTAAAATGGAAAGTTGGCAGGATGGGACCATGGGCAGGGCGGGTGTGATATTTTAATGATGTCTCACATGTGCGACCCACCGCCAGGAGATTTAAAAAGCAGCTAGCAGCTAACTCAACAAGAAGCGCGGTGGCTGAAAATGTCCGCAAACTGGGGAGACAATGAGGTCCGGGGCTCCTTACCACCCACTGCAAGCACTGCCAACGCATATGTTCTATGTCACACTGGAGGCAGACGCTGTTGCGTTAAATATCACACACCTCACGCCTCTTTCGCTTCCATGATACCTAGAATAGTATAGTATAGTATAGTATAGTATAAAAAGAAGCAATGGCTGCGTAGTGGCCCTATCACATGATTTCTGTGTAGAAAGAGTTACAATCATGCTGGAAAAAAAGTTTATTTGCACTTCTTTCCTCTAAAACAGACACTCTCCTTGGATCTAAAATCACCTGAATGCTACAAAGCACAATACATGCTATGAATCTTGCCGATTATACATTTGTTCCTACTCTCTGCACTGGCCAATCAAGAAGGCAAACTCACTTGTCTTTGGGCCACATGGCTACATGGTTGTACAGGTAGTAAGACAGGTGGTTGGGCACCAGGTCTTTGCCTGACACACGGACGTCCACAGGGTACCAGTACTCAAACTCCCTCCTCAGCCTTTGCAGACACTCTTTAGGGATGTCTGTCTTGGGGAAAGGAGACGTCTTAAAGAAGATAAAGTCCCACACTTCTCTGGTCATCTGCTCGGGCCTGTGGGAGAGGAGAAAGAGACAAGAATGGTTAAGGGTAGAACGAGGGATCTATTGGGTTGAAGCAAAGTGAAGAGTAACTAAGTGCAACATTTAACAGCATGTTTCACTTCTCTTTGCTATTTTATCTCAGCCCTGGGGAAGAAATTTGAGGATACTTAAATGAACAATGAGCTATGAATTGATTTTTCTAAACTGTGTCTAAAATTCAGCATTTGTCATTGAGTGGACATTTTATATATTTATTTTATTTCACGGATGAATACCGAGCTACAAATCGACTTTGTCTGAAAAGCTACACTTGTCATTCGAAATGATTACATTTAGTGATTAAATTGGAGTCTTTTCTCCCTCAGGTGAAGCAGATCTGTGATTGTTTGAAGGCAGAGAGAGAAGGACAGGAGAAGGAGAGGAGGCTTAATCCTTATTTATTCTTGTGTGCAGCCATGTGTCCATACTTGATGCCCAGTGGTGACGGTCCCTGTCCACTGAGCACACCCCCCTGGAGGAGGTGGGCTACCGTGTAGTAAGCCATGTA
Source organism: Epinephelus fuscoguttatus (assembly GCF_011397635.1). NCBI lineage: Eukaryota > Metazoa > Chordata > Actinopteri > Perciformes > Serranidae > Epinephelus > Epinephelus fuscoguttatus. Next base: position 33,016,698 of record NC_064763.1, on the reverse strand, counting down.
GATGGTGGAGTCCGATAGTGACTCAATCAGCCACTGCTCGTCCCAAGGCAGCCGGGTTCCTATGGTAACCAGGAGGCATACACACACACACAGACACACACACAACCACAAATCCAGACACAGAGAAAGACGCACACACACACGACCACAGGAGGGAAAGCAAGAGCCACAAAATTATTAAGAAAGACAATTATTGTCTGCTCTGAGCTGACAAAATCTTTTGTTGCGTTTGCCATCTTATCAAGCTGGTTACATTCTGGTGCCAAGAAAAACACTAACACAATGGAGTAAGTCATGGGCTTCGTTGCGTAATCCTTAGCAAGCAGCCGAGATGTAAATCTTTTATCATCAAATGAACTTAACTAAAACTAAACTCAACCAAACCACAAATGGCCAACATGCTGCTTTGACAGACACCAGCAGCTTCTTTTTTTTCCACTCACTGATTTGCTGCCTTTCCTCAAAATTAATTTGGGTACTGTAATTTTCTACTCAATCAGCCTGAAATGCACAAAGCTCATGTTTTTGTTTTTTTTCCCAGTAAGCTCCTGTTGATATCTTTAACCAGGTGTCAATGGTTAAAATCACACAATTTCTATGAGGTTAAACTAATGAAACTTTTAGACGCAGTAGCTACATAAATACACAGTGTATATACTTTGTGACTGGGGTATAGTCCGTCTATGGCTCATGGGTTTCTCTGCATAAAAAACAATCTACATTAGGTCTGGTGATGTGGAGAAAATCAAATATCCTGATATTTTTGGCCAAAACTCTCGATATTGATATTGAAATGCTACTATATTAGATTTTTTTAATAAATGATCAGTAATGTAAACAGAATGACTGAGCAGGTGAAGGGCAATAATGGAACAGCTATAACAGTCTGGTTAAGTCCAGAAACTTGCAGCCTTTAAAACTGGGAAAGGACACAATATCCCAAATCTCAAGTCTCACTTAATTTACTGATATAATATCAATATGTTGCTCGGCCCTGCTCTACTAATCTTTTCTCTGTGAACACTTAATCTAACTACAAATATCATTTGTGTCTTCACTTTGAAGCTTTTGGTACACAAACTATGTCTGTTGAGAACATACAACAAATCCGCCGTACCTGCACCTTAAAGTAAAATCAGGTAGCATCCCAGATTGTCCATCTGCTATGCTATTTGGTGAAACTTTGTGCTTCATATTCTGAAAATGTGTGGGGAGATTTCTACAGTAGGAGTCTACAAAAAGCCTAGACTTCACTGCACTGGCCTGTACTGTATGCCAGCTGGCCCTCAGTCTGCATCTATTCCTGTATGAACAGAGAGGCAGACTGTTGCTAGGTGCTTAATCATCAGTCCTCTGTCTCCACCTATAGACCAGAAATATTAATCATACCCTAGTCTAATCTTTAAATCCTGTTCATCTTTGGCAGAGAATTTTAACACAAAAAAAACAATATTACTTGTGAAAAATGCAGTAATGATGGCAGCCACAAAGTTGTATACGTCACCTACATTAACAGGTGCTGCATTCCTGACACAATAATTCACACACACAAATCACAGAGACAAGACTCACCAAGTCCGTAGGTACGAGAGCAGGCGTGCTCCTGTAGCCAGGCCAGAGTTGCCTCAAAGTTTCTTCTGGTCTCATCACAGAATCTATAGTGCAAAAATAGAGCTCATTAAAACACAGGAAGTAGACGCAGAATTAGACATAATAAGGTTTTGCTTCACCCCACAAGCACAGGTAATAACTGCAGAATGCAAAATATGACAGGGACTGGAATTCAGTATGTCATAGGTCAGTGTCTTACGTCTCCAAAGACTTGAGGGCTTCATTGGCCTGCTTCTTCCACTCTGCATCACCATAGTCCAAATACCTGAAAGACACACATAACGTTAACATAATTTTAAAAAAAATCAAAGAAAGCCCAAATGTCATTCTATGCTTGATATCACTGACCATCTCCAACCATGGCCATATTTTGTAGTCATTTCTTCTTATTTTATTTTATTAGCATGAACTTATTTGATTAAAAAAGCTATCGTAATATTCACTCATTTTTCCTTTGTTCATGTGGCACTTACCACTGGTCACAGAGAGCCACCACACACTCATCAGCTGAACGCGACATGACCTGTTTTTCTGGCTCCATGTAGATCATGGCCTCACCCTGTGATAAATTGGTACAGAGCCAAAATTGTTACAGGTAAATATAAATCATCTATCATGCAAGACATATGAGGAATTGTAAGATACTATGTAACAGTGCACAGACATGAGAAACACCAAACACATGCATTAGAAACAAAGTATGTCTTACCCTCTCAACCATCATCTTCTGGATGGGTTTTTTGACGTCCTGGACCTTCTGCCCCTTGTAGCCATCGACCAGCATGATCTGATAAGGGAATTCATTCACGGAAACATTTCATTCATACTGATGCAATTCTTTCACAGTTCTGACAGTTCAGTCAACAAGAAGTGGGCCATGTCTCCGCAGTGCATTCTACAACCACAAATTATCATAAACTGCTCAGTGGGAAGACACACACTCAGTGTACACATATGATATGCGCGCTGCTTGACGTGCTGTCGAGTGGCCCCTCGCAGTGGCTGCATTTAAATTCTTAGTTTGCTCATATTTACAATCTGCTGACAGTTACGGCAGTTGAATTTGTACATTTTAACATGACTAATGTCATAATGTTGTGACAGGAAGGAATGGGCTTAGCGAAAAATTCCAAGTCTCGTCTGTGTATGTGTGTATATGTGTGTGTCATGTTGTACAAATTCAGCCTGCTGTTTTTCAATAGTAGACAGAACCAAACTGCCTGAAGGCAACACATGGCCAATAGCTAGCTAATAAATAATTTAGCCTCACCTAAAGCTGTGAATCATTTGGGTTGTGTCTTGCAGATATATCATACAAGCTTCAAAACTAAAATTAAATCCACAGGGGCGGGGGCGTTGCAGAGGGGTTGCATTTTGCTGACCTATGCAGCTGCCTTAACTCATTAACCACTAAGTTTTCTCACCCCTTCATAAAATCCCTTCAGGTAGACTTTCTCCTTGGCCTCAGCCAGCTTGTCCTTGTCGTTCTGGCTCTGGATCTTCAGCTCATCACACACCAGAGGAGCAGAGAGGTTCCCGTAGCCTGGAATCTCTATGATGGGGACCTGACACATATACAAAACACACACCAGGGCTCCATTAAGCAGCTCGGACTGAATTTGTTCTCACCTGTCTTTTTAATTGAATTAGTGGGTTCAGTGCAACCTGAGTGAAATTGAACTGACTTTAGCAGATCAGCTTACCGGCTCAAAAGGCAACACCATCTTGTCCTCGATTCCGTACTTCTCCCGCAAAGCCTGTTGGAAATGCAAGCATTAAGAGCCATATTAATAAAGAGCAACCCAACTTAATTTATACAGCACCTGTCATACAAACATGTAGCCAAAGGTGCTTCACATAGCAAAAATAAAATAAAAACAAAAATGAACAATGCAAGTTATAAATAAAGTCAATAAAAACCACGGATAAAATAATGTAAAAATCTATTATTAAAACTTAACTAAGGCTGTACCATTACTGCAAATTGAAATCCACATTAAAAAGATCTTGTAGGTCTTGTATTTCCTTTTAAGAATACAGACAGAGCTCTCCATTCTGTTCTCCAGTGGCAGTGAGTGCCACAGTTAAGGAGCATAAAAATAGAAGGCACTCTCTCTGCTACTTTTATGGGACACACAAGGATCATTCAAAAGAAAAGCAGTAGAGGACCTTATTGATCTGGCTGAAACATAAAATGGAAGAAAATCTCCGATGTATGGAGGAGCAGGGTTATTTAAAGCTTCATTCACAATTTAAAAATCAATTCTGAAAGACACAAATAGCAAGTGCAGTATCTTAACCTGTGGGGTAATGTCATCCATTTTCCTTGTTTTAGTTAAGACTGTGGTCGCAGCGTGCAACAGGTAGTGCATGCCTAAACAATGGGTGTGTCTTTAACCCTATGGGCCCGAACGACACAAAGTGTGTCCAAATTCACACCTGTTCTTCTCTGTGGATTTTCTCCGCAACCGTTCGAGCACATTCCAAGCACTTGTCGATACTCCAATGTTTTCACACGGGGAAAAAAATTATGAAGTTACACTAAAATTAAGTATAACAGAGCTTTCATACAGCTTTGCACACACATTACTCTTGGATAGATTACCCGTGAATGCAGGGTTGCACAGAAATGGCACGCATATCACATGAAAGCACAGGACCAGAGGTTTCCGATGATACCAAACACATCATTGTGCTGTCATCCCATCACACTGTAAATACAGATCGTCTACAAAATAAAAACCTGACGAATTTCTTCACAATCCATTATACAGATCTTATTACTATTTTTCTATTATCTTAAATGTAAATATTGCATGTTTCTTTCAGATAAAACACATTTTTGACTTGTGAATGAGTCAATGGAATTTCCTGCAATAATGAAAAAATACTGGCAATCATGTCTGCCTGGCACAAACCACATGTTTTGGACAACAGTGAAGTGACAGAATGTCCCAGCAACATGGTTCTTATATTGCCAGATTCCAGAGAGTCTCCCCTCTTCATATATGGCAGAATATGTCTACTTCCAACTTGCTATGGTCAGATACATGTAAAAATGTAAGAATTTAGTCACACAGATTTGTTTTTTTTCATTGACATAAAAATTAATATAAAATACAGGCACATAGAAGGACATGGAATGATGACAAATCTGGATAGCCCAGACTGTCCTGACAAAAACAAGATATAGCCTGTGTATGTAGCCTTTATAATGACTGTGATATGAGCTTAAAAGTAAAGGCAGTACAAATACCCCAAAAAAGGCCTAAGACCCAAAGGGTCTTGTCTATACATTTCAAAATCAAAATTTCAAGATTGTCATTGAAGTTTCAGTTGAGCTCCGTTTTCTGTGTTTCTCTGCAGCAGACTTCATTTGAGGCATAAATGCTTACTGAACGGCAGCACGTTAGACATTTTTAAAGGTCTGCAACCTCACCTGCTTTTTCTTGATGTCTCTGAGAGCAGCGATGTCATCAGGAGCATCAGAAGGCACGCTGGTTACAACCCCCGTACCTGAGGAGAACGTAGACAAGGCAACATGTAAAATGTATTAATGCACACTGGGGAGTATGTTTTTGTCATTTTAATTTACATTGTACATATTCAGTGCTACTGCATTGCTACCACACTGGAGCAACTGAGTAAACGTGAAGAGGGAAAAAACAAATAAAAGGATTCGTTCTTACTGAAATTCTGGCATGTCACCTCAGTCATTCAGAAATTCAAATTAAGGCGATTTACAAAAATTCATCAACAGGACACATGAAGACAAACAGACAAACTACAGCCCTCGAGCATTACAGACAGGAAAAATAAATACTACCGACTTCCACCACAACAGAGGCACTCTGGGTGCAATTACATCCATTTTATACGTTTACTAATGTTCCCCCCAGGTCAAAAAAGCAGCCATTATTTCCATCCTTTGACATCACAGAGCACCACTTTATAAATTCTATCATGACCTTGGCCTGCTATTTTGAGACTCCCAGTATTTTTTCGCAAGCTCCTCTAAGAATATCTACGACAAAGAGGAATAAGGGATAAAGCTCAGTGCCGATTTTCTGACTTTTCTAAAGAAAGTAATACCAAGAGCAATGTGAGCGGGAATATATTACATTTTCTTTTTTCAAACACGGGCATTTATAAACACATCGACACATCTCAAGCAGCCTCTGTTGAACTATTCACCAACTGTCAGATACATTTAACTCAAGTTCAAGTTGGCACATACAAAAAAAAGAGAGAGTAAAGCGCCCCTACTCAAGGGTATTCTGACTGCTGTGAGCGATGCTGGCAAAGAAGTCTTTTAAGAACTACGAAGCTGTTACCAATGTGACAAATTTAAACCTTGAAAAAAATCAATCATTGTAGCCACTCCGAATAAATTTATCTCTGCTATTTTTCCAGACTTCTTGTCTCATACCTTTGTCCTCCTTGATAGTGAGCATGGGCAGAGCGTAGATGATCTTATAGGAGGTCAGAGGAGCACTCAGGGCACTACCAAGGATATCCTAAAAAGACACAAAAATGAAGCAGTGCCACATTTAGTTTGAAGGAAAGGGTAAAGCAAAAGTAAAAAAGGAATCAGGTTGTTTGTGCTCTTTGCACCTCTAATTTGGCTCTTAGGTTTTAGTCTTTAGTGTCTGATATGAATTTGAATTTATCTGCAGCTCAAAGCAAGAAATGCCCAAAGTTAGTACCTGTCCCAGTAACTCCATGGCCACTGGCACCACTCCATTCTCTTTCGTGAAGCCCTGGTAAGACATGTTCCTGGCAGACCTAATGGTGGAGATGAAGATGTCCCCGCTGGTTGTCTCAAAGGCAACGTACTTCATGTCGGGCCTCACCCAGCAGTTGGTTTGACCGAACATGGTCTCTGGTCTCAGAGTGGCTGCCACCAGGAAGATGTTTTTGCCTTTCATGGCGCTGTGGGGAACAAAGCATTAGCACTTTACTTTTGTCTCAAATTTGAGTTTGTGGTGATGTTTATCAAGATGAGAATCAGGCCTGGTCCACACATACACTGTTATTTTTGGAAAACGTGTTTTTTTTTTTCCACCTTTGTTCTCAAAAAATAAAAATATTTAAGAAATCTTGTCCACATAATCACCATTTTTAAAAAGTGAGAATGCAATAATACAACTGAAGCACTGTCAATGCTACACCAACAGGTGGTGGTATAACCCTAACCTGAAAGCCATGTTGGCCAATCAGGCAAAGAAGAAGATGATAATGTTGACCAATCAAAAGCCTCTCATCCAAAACCAGCAATGCTGGCAGTGGGGTTTGTGTTGAGGGAGTATTGCATCATGTAGCAGTGACTTCCATTTCACATTGCCGTATCTCTGTTCCTCTATACATGAAGGAGTAACTGTACATTTATGTGTGAACATGCAAGTCCTGTTAGTGAGATAGAGCCAGCACTAAATGCACAAAATTGCCTCATTTGTGACACCTCAAAAAACAAACAAAAACAAGTGATAATGAAAAAATTACCAGTGTATATGTGGACGAGGTCTTATACTTAAGTAAATGTAAAACTTGTTGTCTGTGCTGTAGTTTCCTATCTTTAAAGGAGCAATAAGCGAAATTCATCATTTCTAGATTGAAGGAATTAAAAAATTGCTATGTGAAGAACTAGAGGTGTAATTTCATCTGGAGTATAGCATGACCTCACACACCCTCTCTCTGTGTTGATCTCCAGCCCATTGTTTACAAGCCGGTCCCGGTGCGCATTCATGTACGTTCATGTGAATAAAGTCAAATGTCTGTTTTAATTAGTGTTACAGTAACATTAAGCATATGTCGCTATGTCAATTCAATTAAATTTAATGTTACAATCATAGCATGGGTTAATGTCCGGAGCTTGAGTTATTAGCGGCTTGGTCCCAGCAATGGGTCAGGCGTTACAGTTGTGTTAGGTGTGTAGCCCGGCAGCCCAGCTAACATTTGCAATTAGCATTGTAAAATGTAGCCCAGCAGTCAGCCTGGCGGCTGTGTTTAGCTATTCCCCTGCCTACTTCAATGATGATGGTACCTGTAATAAATGTAATATATTTGCTGGGATGGAGGCGAGGGTCAGTGACTAGAAGAGCTGGTAGAAGTGCTCCATAGCTGCAAGCTACTCCAGTAGCCGTAGTGGCTCTAGTGCTAACTCTGGGAGCTAACGCTAACATTCCTCTCTAATGGAACATTAGCATGGCAGCCGACTAGTGCTAATGCTAACGTCCCCACACTTAAGCAGGCTCCCGGAACGTTAGCATGGCAGCTGACTAGTGCTAACGCTAACATCCCCACGCTAGAGCTCGCCAGAGCCGAGAAGCAGGCTCCCAGAACGTTAGCAAGGCAGCCGACTAGTGCTAACGCTAACGTCCCCACACTTCTAACTGTCTCTCCGTTTGGATCCAACCGGAGCACCGAGCCCTGGTTTGTTATTCAGGTTAAAGTGGGAAGACGCAGCGGGTTTATCGGGCAGCTGAGTGAAGCTGAGTGAAGCTGAGTTGGGGGGGGGGGGGGGGGGGTGCTGGAGAGCAGAGGTAGAGGGAGGAGTGGCTCATGACACACTTTGTTTTGCTCTACAGGCAGTGCACAACAGCAAACCTAAATGATTTTATTTATTGCTCCTTTAAAAACATGTTAGCAGTATAGAGCTTAGTGTTTGTAATTTGTTACCTGCTATAAAAGACTTTGGACTTGAATCTTGCTGTGTACGGTTCAACTATTTTCATCTTGATGAGAGTGTACTCCTGAGGCCCAACTCCCTGCAGGTGAAGGAAAATGTTAGTTGGAAGAAAACGGACTAAATAAAGGTCTCAAATGATCTCAAAGTAAAAGACTGTTTTAAAGGACTTGTTCTTTTTTTCTTTGGCAAAAAAACATTTGCAAAATTTACTATGTGGAATTATCTACATCCCTAGTGAACTGCAGGAATAGGCAAAAATATTAAGACAAATAAAGTCACTGGCGATCCCAGTGGTAGATTTGCAGTATATTAAAGATCAATCATATAAAAAATGGCTAAATTGTGACATGGTTCCTTTTAGTGTTTGCTGCAGGACTCGCACTTTATCATATGCAATCATATCACAGTTTTGTTTCCCACAATTAATTCATAATTTCATTGAGCCAGGTAAGTTTACCTCTCCTGTCTGCCTGTCATGGTCCATGCATGGCTGTCCATCCTTGGGGGAGTAGATGGTGTACCTGCAGAGAAGTCAGGGACAGTGACATTATATTACTGGAAGAACACAAATGTAAAATGCAAATAAAACTGCCTGAGACTAAACGGATAACTTTAACATCAGTTACCTACCAGTGTCTTAATTTAAATATTCAGTTTGCTGTTACCCCATGGAAAGAAATGACATTGGTATCAGACATTGTTTCAGGCAAGACGGTTTTACCAATCCCGATAGCAACAAAGGTAAAGTATAAGACATTATCATATTACATAATGTGGGGCACTTCCTACTTTTCTGAAGGACAGTGCTATAAAACAAGTAAAACAGGTATATACTTGTTTTTGCTTGCACTTTTCACAGGTCGCAAATTTGTAAAAATCTGTGTTAGTGAGCACTTCTGTGAGCAGAGCCCCATGGTGGCAGTGAGGTTATGATATGGTATGATATAAGCTACAGACAACAAACATAGGTTCCCTTTTTTGATTGCAGTTTAAATGCACAGAGATACAGTGATGAGACACTGAGACCCAATGTCATGCCAGTCATCTGCCACCATGACATCATGCTTCAGTATTACAATGCACAGCCCCATGTCGCCAGGATCTGTGCAGAATTCCTGGGAGCTGAAAACATCCCAGTTCTTGCATGGCCTGCATACTTATCAGACATGTCACCCACTGAGCATGTTCGGGATGCTCTGGATCAGCATGTACGACAGTGTGTTCTAATTCCTGCCAAGATCCAGCACCTTCACACAGCCATTGAAGAGGAGCAGGCCAACACTTCACAGGCCTCACTCAAAAACCTGATCAACTCTTTAGCCCCTTTTACACTGCCAGATTTTCGGCGAATGTTGGGCCGTTTTGCCGGCAAGCTGCAAGCATTTAGACATACAGAGCCGGATTGGCGAGTTGATCCAAGGTGCCCAATTTTCCGCCTCATAGGGTTGGCATATTGGCGGAACCAACCTGTTGATGACTTGTGGGAGGAGCTGTTGATGACGCGGCAAGTGCAACCCACTGGTGGTGGATAAACAGGAAACAGTTGATAGCAGGAAGGAGCAGCTAGTAGCAAAAGGGAAACGTAAACCTGACAGACACTGTAAAGATGAGCAACTGGGGAGACAAGGAATTGCGTGTCCTCCTTGTCCTCGCAAAGGAAGAGGCCATTAACCGTCAGATGATGGGGACGGCGAAAGACGGGCCAACTTACGAGAGAATCGCCGAAGGACTGACCAGCCGTGGCATCCCTTGGAGTACGTCACTGTTTACGTCACATGCTGAGCTACACGTTTTGTTACTTGCTCACGCCCCCCATTGCCCCAAAAAAGGCACATTCTGTAAAAACAAAAGTAGGCATTTCGCTGCACTCCGCGATTTTGTTTTTAAACTGCCAATTCTGAAAGAAGACTGATTGGGCTTTCCTGCAAATTGCCACAATTCCTATTTAAAAGGGCTTATGTGAAGGAGCATTACATGAGGCAAACAGTGGTCATACATCTTTAATTTAAACCTGTGAAAATGGGAGCAAAAACAAAAGTGTTGTGTTTAAATTTCTGTTCGGTGTAGAAACCTCTAAACAATCTCACCTTTTGCCAAACATGACCTTTTTTCTCTCCTTCAGTGTGATGAACTGCCACCTGACAAAGGAGTCATAGAAGGGGTTCACATCGGTGGTGATGAATGAACGTCTCCAGTCCACCTGTGAAGTGATAACAGGCACATTCAACTTAACTGAATAACCTGATTTAATAACATTCAGGGTGAATACATTCTAGTGAATTCAGGGCATCAAACAAATGAATAGCAACGGGCACGTCACTCCAATGTGTACCTCTTAAAACATACGTTTAGATAATTTAGCCTAATGGCATTGCAAGTAGGCTCAACAGTAAACTGTATTTCATACAGAAACAAAACAAAGACAGTTGTTTACTAGAGCTACATGGTTATAATTAGTCACCTTGACTCCCATCAGTTTGAGGTCTTTGACAGCTAGAGGAGGGAAGTACTCCAGCCAGTGCTCAGCATTGGCAAACTTGGAAATCTCCTCATCAGTCAGTCCCAAAGACCTCATAATGTCCCACTGGTAAGTGGCAGATCCAGATTTGGCCGCTGCTTTGCTCTAACAGGGGAATAAAAAAAGAGAGATAAAAATGATGTAAACTGACACACGCTTTGTGAATGCAGAAACAAAAGGAAAGCTTAGTATGACTCCTAGTTGTAAGTGACAAAATAATTCACAAAATTCTGTATTTTTTCTTCCCAATGTGGAAAATGTCATCAGTCCAGTCCCTCAGATCCTGACCTTCTTGCCCTTTGCTTTGTCTTTGATGATGATTTCATCAGCTGGCTTTGGCTTCTCCTTCTCCTCTTCCTCTTCATCTGGGAACTGTGGAGGGTTTCCATACAACTCCATCTCTCTCTTCAGCTTGTCCGCACAGGCCTGTTGGATACAATATGGGTGCATCATTCATGAATACCAGAAAGAAAGAAAAGGCCATGTGTGTAAGGGTTGAAGACAGGGATGAAGTACGAAATGTTGAGTAAAATATCAGTAAATGCAGCAGTGGGTTTGTCATTTTATTTCCTTTAATTTTAACGAATGACTGTAGTTGGTGATAACTTGTGTTTTTTAAATGACAGGTGGAAAGATTATGTTAGGCAATTATACCTTAAACAACCCTAACATATGTATATCATTGCACAACTACATATGATGGATGAATGAAAAGAAAACACTAACTTTAATTGGCATTCCTGTGCAGTGCAGCCCAAATGGGAAGAGGCATTTCTTCCCTTTCAGAGCCTGGTAACCAACAGCAAACTATAAGAAAAAAAAAACAGCAGTGAGTTAGAGACCAGGGATTATGAGGTGAATATCTGCATCTCAAGTATCTCTCATAGGTGCAAAATGAGGAAGTTAATTTCTTAGCATTCCTCTCTGTCTGTAACCTTACCTCACACTTTGACAAGCTAAAAGTGTGGCCCAGGTGCAATCGGCCATTCATGTAAGGGTAGGGGAAGGTGACAAAGTACTTGGTTTTGCTGGAAGGAAAAAAAGGTTAGTTAAAATATGTAAAATATGGAGCTGAGACCATAAGGATTTCATATCTGGTATGTTTTTCCCAAGCAAAGTGGTGTACACTGTGAAATGACATGCAGCAACCAGTGCTGACTACACTACTCAAGTTCAGAGCTTCACCCACACTTGCATGGCTTGTTTTGTGTGTTTTCCCAACGGCAACAACATACCTACTGCAATACCTATTATTAACACTGAGTGCTTATAGTTGCATCAGAAAGGAAGTACACCTGCAAAAACTGCTCTGACATTCATGAGCACGGCAATTTATGTGAATTGCAAGTGTGTGTGTAACAGAGCAAAGCTCTTTGGGAATACAACACATGGTCCTTTCTCATGAAAACAGATACTCACTTGGTGCTTTCCCCAACTGTGGTTGGTGCATCATGCTCAAATGTCTTCTCCTTCTCCCATTTCTCCTGGATCTCTGTCTCAATCTTTCTCAAATAGTCCAGCTTTGCTGTTCCCTTCCGCTCCTGGGATACAATGACGAGATACATCCCAGTGTATTAGAGAAATATTACAGTTACAGCTGCAAGTGGACTGATTACAGGTGATTTAGTAAGAAAAATACACTTCAAAGAAACTGTTGAGTGCTCGAGAAAACACTAGATGAGAACAGAATATTAAATAGCTGAAAAAAATGAACGTGTTTAACAAGAAAACAGCTGTTTTCTCTCGTCCAGCTGAGTCCAGTTTCTTTCAAGGCTATTTCTGCAGTTTGCTCGACAACTACACGTTAGCTCATGTTAGCTAACTTAGCTAACAGCTACAGTAAATTAATGAAAAATAACGCCACCACTGCCTATAAACCCGCATTAATCATTCTGTACAGAAGGTAAAGTGAGAATTGGACCTACCGTCATTTTGACCCAAATTAAGAGCAACTAATTAGTCTGTTGTTTAGACAGAAGAAACAGTAGAAATAGTTTCCAGTTTGACAAGGGAAACCCACGCCACCGGTGCCTGGCTGATGACACCCACAATCAGCTTCTCGCATGGGTTCCTGGGAAATGGAGTCCGAAGAACTTTTCACGAGTCGTATCTTTAGATATCTAGCAAACGTTAGCGAATTATGACTTTTATTCATTTATTAATTATTTGTTTAATATTATATACTGTAATACACAAGGCAGGGCCGCTGATATTAAATAAATAAATGACGGTTGAATAATGACACGATATTGTTATAACGTCCGTCGTCTGGCCTGCGTTACGACAACTCAACTTGTGTTGCCATGCCGTAAAACACTTTTGTCCGACCTGCCAGTGAAGACAGACAGAAGGCCTTAAAGCTTATAAATTTATAGACGATGAAAGCAGGGTTATCGAAACGCACTTTCATTTCATAGACAGTATTATAGTCTTTCTCACGATGATCATAGAGAATGTTGAAGCCTTGAAGTCGTGGCTGGCAAAACTCCTGGAGCCAATGTGAGTGTTGAATCGAAATGACATTTAGCTTGCACGCTACGTAGCTACGCTAGCTAGCTAGCCACTGGGCTAGCCAGCCATCAATGGGGGGGCTTGCTAGAATCTGATGGCAAATTCTTGCACGAGTTAGCAAACCACCATTGCCGCTAGCTGGCTTTTCATAGCAAAGGGAGACAGCGGGACTTCGCATTACCTAACGTTAAACAAATGAAAATTGTGCACGAAGTCGAGTGTTTGGCGCACTTATATGTATGGGTAGTTAGGCACGTCGTTAGCCAACGGTAATCTGACTTTATCACAGCTCTTTAGCAAGCTATTAAGCTACAGCAGATAACTTGTATGCTGTTGCTCGAGTTTAAAATAAGTGTTGAATCTGTTAGACTATATCCAGCGCCACGTTACTGAGTCATAGATGTGTTTAAGGATGTATAATGAAGTGTTTGTTCTTTGAGTTACTATAGCTACACACACTCTGACTCTTTGTCCCTCTCTACATGTAAAGTCACACTGTGTTTATAAGAGGATACACTTCTTGCCAAAGAACCCACATAGCTACATTCATGGATTTCATATGTGTTAAATGTTTTATTTAATATTATAATAAATATAAAGAGGAGCAACATGCCCACAGGCACTGTTGAGGGGACGCAGCAACAGTCATCTACTGTCTCACATATAAAGACATGCTCTCAAAAGTGCTGCATTTATCCACTTTACAAAAACAATTCTCACTGATATCAGCTTATTCAAGCACATTAAACTCTGATCCTATTGGTTGATAAAGGCCAAGTGGAAGTGGAGGTAGTTTTCTCCAATACATGAGCCATTTAGTTGTGTAGCTGGTTATATATTAGCATGGAGTTGTCAAGACTGCTTTCTTTCCTGTGGCTTTGTGTGTCTGTAATGGTGTTGTAATAGTCCCACCAGGACTTATAGCATGACCTGTTGGCGTGTAAATATTTTGTGTGAAAAAGAATATGGTTGGTCATTTGGTTTAAAAGTTTGGATGCTATTTTTTGAGGTTTTTGCAGCAGTGTTATTCCCTGCAGGTATTGTTGTGTTCAGGTTTGTTTTGATATGCATGCATAGATAGTTCGGCACCACTGGACAGCACACTTCACTGACATACAGCAAATTGCAGATGGTTTACTTATGACTTTGCATTCCATTTTCTCTCTCAGTTTTGTAGAAGCTGAAACTGAGAATGTTTATATTTTAACTTACAGATGTGATGCTGACCCGTCTGCATTAGCCAACTATGTGGTGGCTCTTGTGAAGAAGGACAAACCGGAGAAAGAGCTGAAAGCACTTTGTGCCGATCAGCTTGATGTCTTCTTACAAAAAGGTATGAAAGCTGTGCAGAGCTTCTCTGCCAGTGTGAGTGAATGCAACATGCTGTTGCTGGTCAAGAAAGTTGGGCAGGAGGTTTTTCTCCAGCTGAGATTTCCATTATTGCACAAACAAGCTACTAGTTACTTTAAGTTATAGATTTATAGCTGCAATCAGCTGTAAATGATCACAATTTTACTACTTGTGGATCATCAATATGGCCACCAGAGGGTGTGTTACATAATATGAAAGTACTTTTTCCCCCCTCTAATGTCTGCAGTCTGTATCACATGAAGCATCAAGTTGTTTTGCTTGAGCTGAATTGTGATTTTTACCCTTGAATGGATGAAATGATTTATTGGTTTCACTTTATTTGTAATTGCAGAGTACAATCACAATTGCAGAATTTGATTGGGTTGATGATGAATATACATCTCAGCCATTACTTGTGTTGAGAATTCAGGGTTGAAACCTTAAGTTTAGTTCTGTGCCCTTGTAATGACATCTTAGCTTTTTTTCCCCCCGAACAGCTGCTGATTGAAGTTAAAATTCTCTGACACCTTATTTATTTCTGTACAAAAGCACAGCACAAGGTCACGAATGAACATACTAACTCTAGAGCCTGTCAGAACTTAACTATTAGGCCTACAGTCTACAATCTTTGAAATAAAATACTTAAAGATTGCATTAAAATAAATTGTTCAAATTAGCACTTGAAATTTTTTTGTGGATTGCACTTCTGTCGTTGTGTCTTTTTGTTATGTTAAGCTTTTATCAAGTAGCTTTTCCTTATTTAATCTTTTTTTTTTTTTTTTTTGCTGTGTCTGTCGTTACTTACTTGATGTTTATTAGACTCTGGATATATTTAGTGCAGCCAGGAGCACAGAAATTCTTAGTGTAGTGTGATTCAGGAGGAACATTTAATGCCTGAGGGTAAATATACTCGTTAAGGGGGAATGGGCAAAACTGCACATAATTCAAGTAAAAGATTAAATCTATTCACATGATTCATGCTATCTTTACAGAGACAACAGGATTTGTCGATAAACTTTTTGAATGTCTGACAACTAAGAACTACCTGGGAAATCCCGCTGCCAAGGAAGTCCCTAAAGAAGAAGTCAAACCACCTGCAGTGAAATCTGATGTTGTGGAGGTAAGAAGAGTTGTTGAGAAATGTATCAACTAGAATAAGACTTAGAAAATTAATGTATTGCCTGAGGAAAATCAGTCATGTCACATATCAAAGCCTCTTTAAAGAACTTTTAAAGATAAGGAGGCACAGCAAACAAGGGTGATTCTGTTTCTATAAGGGGCTCTGGATAAAGGATTAGATGAATAATTCATTGTGTATTAGGGCATGGCATATAAATGTCCTTCTGTTTTATAAAAAAAAAAAAAAAAAAACATAAAATGGAGAAGAGTTTGGATCATGTAACTATTTTTTTCCCTCAAGGCTGAAACTCCAGAGGAGGAGAGGGAAAACAGGCGGAGAAGAAGTCCTCTGAGGAACTTCAACGAGTCCAGGTATGTATATGTTTCAAGACATGTAAGACATACAGCACCTTAGTCATCGTGTTGACATTTCCAATACACTGGTCCTTGATTTCCTACTGCTGATTAAAAAAAAAAACATCTTGCACTGACTGGTTGTTTGGAGATCTTAACATGTGGGTATAGTCTGAAATCCCACGAGTCCTGGTTTTAGCTTGATGAAGGCCCTGGTGTCGAGTAACCTGTCCCTTGTCTATAACACACCTAGTCAATAACAAATACAACAATACCAGAACTGCTATACTGTAAGTAACAGTTGTGTTGTGTGTTTTGATATAGTCATAGAGACACACATTTGCCCTAGCTGCTCTAAGATTTAATCCTGCAAGAACGTTGTGATGTCTGTTAGACTCTTACATTTAAAACAGGCAAAAAGATAGTTATTCAAATACATTCCCTCTAACTCCTCAACCACACAGGAGCCGCGATGACAGGAGGCGAGATGAGCGCAAGCGCCGCGACTTTGATCGGCACGGGAAAAGTGGCAGTGACTCCCACCGCGAGCGGGAGCGTCACGAGCGCCGCAGGGGCAGCCCCCGTGGGAGGAGCTACAGCCGGAGCCGAAGCCGCAGCAGGAGCAGGAGTGGCAGCCGAGGAAAGAGCAGGGACAGGGAGCACAGAGGAGGCAGAGGTGAGAAGGTTCCCCCCACAGCCAATAACAACAGCACAGAGGAGCAGACCCAGGAGTGTAGAGGTTCCTGAAGCTCCCGTCAGCGCAGTCGAACTGAGCATTAGTGATGCAGACGTGCTGCAGGAGACATTCTGAGTGTAATGTGCACAGAGGTGCTCAAGATTTTTGAGAGTAGACCGACCAGAGTCCTGGATGTAGCCGTTTGTATTGTTTTCTGTTGGATTGTTGATCAGTGTTTCTGGGAGTTATCGATAAAGGAGCAATGTGGACAGCTTTGCCATCACATCAGTTTGGATTCAACAACACGGTCTGGAATTGGCCTTATCACCCGCAAGGTTATGGTAATCTAAATCTGTGTTTGGCAAGATAAAGAAGTAGCTGTTTTTAACTTAAATGTCTGCTATTGTCTGTTATTCTACTGTACTAATTATTCACGCTTTGCTAACCTCTATTTCTGCTTGTTTTTAACAGACTTCAAATCAAAGTTTGAGTTAGAAAGGAAGGATACAGACTGCTACAACTCCACCAACACATCCAGCTCCCAGCAGCAGCACCCATCACCTCTCCTGCCCCTGCCCACGCCTCCGCACCCCTTTTCCTCCTCGTCATCCGCCGGAGTCTCGGGAGCTGGAGGTGTTCCCGTAGCAACACCGGCTCACCTGCCCGATAGCACCACAGACAGCTGGTCCGGCTACTATGGCACCCAGAGGCAAGATGGTGTTGGCAAGCCGTTCAGCAACAAGAGTGCTTCGCTCAAACAGCGCTGCAGGGACTACGATGGTAAGAACAGAGGCAGACATCTTTTCCTCTTTGCCTTTTTTTCCTGCTTTTTATCAGTTCTTGTTTTTGGCTGAAAAGTTCCTTCCAGAGCTTATTGACGAGCCTATTTCCCCAGTGCACGATGTGGTCATTGAAGTTTGCCACATAAACGCTACCATTATCTTCCCATGAGGGTTATTGATTGCCTTGTTTAGTCTCATCACTAATGACCAGTGTTTAGCACGCCTTCTCTTCTCCCCAGTGAAAGGCAGGAAAGCAAGCATGCTCGCTCCCACCTCTCCCCAGAGACGCAAGAGGGTTTAAACTTACCCACTGTCCCTGAAGCACACTGCTATCTGTCACAGTGCTCAAACTCAGCCACTAGGGAGCCAGGTCCTTAATGAGACTGTAGGGTAAATACTGTATGTCTTAGCTGCTTTGAACTTGGACAAGCTTTCATTTTGTTCATTGCTTTTTTCATTTGTTCATATTTCCTTTCAATCCTTATTTTTCTGAATGAATTTTACTTCCAAGGGCCCAAACCCCTTAGAAGGATTACAGTAGGTTACAAATAGATACTCGAGTATCTGAGGAAAAAGTTACAGAGAAGAGGATGTTTGCTTATGCTGTCCTAAACTAAAATATCTACATATGTATGAAAAGCAAATTTATGATGCCTGTCTTCTGCCTCATACAGAAAAGGGATTTTGTGTTCGTGGTGACCTTTGTCCATTCGACCACGGCAACGACCCTCTCATCGTCGATGATGTCAACCTACCAAACATGATTCCGTTCCCTCCCCCGCCTGTTATGCCCCCCACCGGCCTGCCTATGCCTCCGATCACTGAGCCCCCTCCTCCGCTCAGGATGCCGGCGATGCCACCCTATGGCCAGCCACCACCACCGGGCGTCTTCCCCATGACTGGTAAGTAGTACCGCCACTCAGGTGCATAATTGCAACTCCTAGAAATCACATATGTTGGCACTTAAAACAAAATAATTGTTTTGTCTTAAAGTTGAAGCATTGCATTTAACAGTTATCACTTCCTGCCACCTTCACTGTCATATCAAGACAACCTCTGTGGCATGAAAAACATTTCAGTAGCACAAACCAAAGACTCACTGTCATACCTGCGATACACCTGAGACACTAGCTTGGGCTTCTGTCTCCCTCAGGACCCCCACTGATAGCAACCAGTGGGATTGACACCCCCAACCACCAAACGGCGATCACTTCTTCTCCTCCTATCGGACCGCCGGGTGTGGGGCTGCCACCTACTCTTCCTCCTCCTCCTCTTCCACCTCCTCCCTCCTCGTCCTCATCTGTGTCTCTTCGTCCCCAATATGTCCAGTCTGAATGTAAGCAGCGATGCTTTTCCTATTCAGATTGGGGAAATGTGTTCTGTTTTTCCTGCTCTCTATTTCTTGCTTTTCTTTTTTCTTTTGTGTTTGACTATAGTAGATATGACTTTATAAAGTCAAAGTTGAACTATAAGGACTGGGGTAGTGAGAGTTAAGTTGTTTTGTTGTGGACTTTTAGGTACCTTGTGTTTCCTGTTATCATAAGTTGGTCCATGTGTGACATAGTGGATGCTCGTCTTTCCTTAGGCTGCAGTAACAGCAGTTGACCAGAGGGTAGCACTATTTATCAACCAAAGAGACAAAGAAGCTGAGAGCAATTAACATTCACTGCTACATCTTACTCTGTTGAGTGCTTTTCCCGTAATTTGGCTCATGAATAATTCCAGTTAAACAGAAAGAAGCTAAGGCTTAGTTTAAATGGAGGGTGTATTTTTAGTTAATTACAAACTTGACCTTAATTCAACTGAGACAGCCAAATTCACAATCACATGCAAGGTCCCATTTTGTTCAGTTGCCATTGTTTTACAGTAAGCTGTGGCTCAGGATAAGAATTATCATCTTATGAAGTTTCATCTAGTTTATCCAGTTGTACCTTAATTTATTTTCTTCGCTTGTATATATTATTCTTAATATTACATATTTATTTTAATCCCTACTCAGAGCTGTATTTAACATAGACTGTCACAGGTTGCTGTCACTTGGACACTTGAAACTCACCACATTCTCAACAATATTTCGTGTGCTAGATAAGTCACTGGTAGCCAGGCAGCACTGTGTACTAATTTTAGTTGATCATTTTGTTCATTTTTGTATTTTTTTCCACTTATTTAATGACTGTTAAAATGTTTTATATTCCCGCTAAGCCTTAGTGTGTTTGTCATTTATGTGTGTGTTCATTTCTTTACATTAGATAACTATGATCCAGAGGGCTATAACCCAGAATCGCCTGGCCTGACTGCAGCAGGTCGCAACCCATACCGGCAGTTCATCCCTCGGGTGCAGACCCAGCGCTCCAACCTTATCGGCCTCACCTCCAGTGAAGGACAAGGCTCGAGAGGTAACAAGTTATGGCCTGCTTAGTACTCACACTCTTCCCTAGACTAACTGGGATTTGATTGGAAAAGTGTGAATGCTTCTGTAATAAAAGGAAGACAAGAAGTTAATTAGTTTTATATGATAGTCCTGTATGATGATGACAGCATTGTGGTGGATGTAGAAAAATGCAAAAGCTCTTCATGCTTATTGTTTCTCTTTGTTTCGTCTGTGTGTTTGTCTTGTAGCTGCCAACATAGTGATCCAGACAGAGCCTGCCACTGCAGCCAGCACTCCTGGAACTAATGTGTCCCGTTTTAACACGGAGCAGGACAGCAGGAAGAGAACAATGGGACCAAGTACAGCTGAGGGACCGGCAGCTAAAAAGACCTGGATGGAGAAGTAAGGATTTCAAAAGAAACACACATGTTAAAAGTGTCAATCAAAGGAAATTTGAAGTCTTACCTATTAAGACAATCCTTCTTGCATCAGGGTTTTGTGCAAGGATCCCAACAACTCAAACCCACACTGATAAAACGAAGTTGCAACAAAAGAAGTTCTTGTTTCGTGAAGACATTTGAAGAAACTAGCTGACCGGTTGAAATTTGATCAAACAAATCGCTGCCTTCCCCATTTCCTGACACTGCAATGGGAGCCTTGTTTCAAGCCAGGGTGACTCATAGGTCACGAGCCTATCTTTTGTGTCAGTTGTGGGAAGCAGGTGCACACCACATCACCATGACCAGGATGCTTCGGTTGCAAAGGCTCTACTTGTAATCCATGGTTGACATATGCTTCTTCTTTCAAGTATAACTGTTATATGGCCTCAGGAAGTTCATTATGAAGGCAGAAACTCGAACCTGAGGTCATCAGTCTGGGTTCTTTTTCCACTGCCTGTTTCATTGTTAGTGATCATGCCTAGAATTCCTTTCTTTAAAACAAATTCTGTGTGCAAACATCAGATGTCAACAACTCTGTCTTCTTCTCATTTCAGGCCAGGCTTTAACAACCAACACAAGAACACTTTTCCCAAGAGGTATCACTATGTGAACACCAAGTTGGAGGTGCGCAAGATCCCGCGTGAGCTCAACAACATTACCAAGCTCAACGAGCACTTCAGCAAGTTTGGAACCATCGTCAACATCCAGGTAAAATTCAGAATTTGCTACTTTGCACTAAGCGAACCTGCAAAGTTCTTTTGTTTTCATGGTTGTCATTTTGACAAGTTAGGATTAGTAATGGTAGAATTATTGGAAATGTGAGAATTGAAGAACTCATAACCCATAACAGACATACAATGCAGGATTCACAGAAGTTGCAGGACATCACATTGAATATATATGGCTCACATATGTGTTGAGTCTCAACACAACTTGGAAAATAAATATTTAAATGACTTTGTAATTTGAATATGTTGAATTTTGGACAAAAACAACGAATAGCTCAATTTCACGAAGTTAAGTTCTGCAGAAGAATTTGTCTCGTCTTTTACACATCACTGATTTGCACACTATACTCTCAATCCAGGTTGTGTTTGGAGGAGACCCAGAGGCAGCGTTGATCCAGTACACAAAGAACGAAGAGGCCAGACGGGCCATATCCAGCACCGAGGCAGTCCTCAACAACCGCTTCATCCGTGTGTACTGGCACCGCGAGCCTGGCACCAACGCCACAGGGCTTCAGCAGCAGGAGCAGAGCTCAGGGAGCCAGGCTGCCGGGATCACGCCCAGCCAGGGGCCGCAGCACGGCAACATGCATAAGGTTAGTATGAAGAGCTGAAACATACCCGTTGTCTTTTCGTGCTGATCCCTCAGCCTTGCCACACTTTTGCATCCTTTCATCGGAGAGACATTTTTCTCCCTTTCCTTTTATCTGCAGGGGATCAAGCAGCACAATCCAGCAGCATACGTGTTGAACAAGACTGTACCCAAGCATCGCGTGCCAGCAGCGCCTGGGGTCACAGTTACAACTAAGCCGGACAGCCTGAACCCAAACACAGACATGGTCACTGTACGTTTCAGTCTGTGTGTGTATGTGTGTGTCTGTCAGGTGATGCCAGCCCCGGAAGAAAAAGCATTTTCAAATAAATCACACACTTGTTCATATCTACAGCAGGATACAGATAATATCAAGAACACTGAGTGATAAGTTAAGTTGACCAAATTACACAGGCCTGTGAGGCTGTATTTACGCACAGTAGTAACATGCTAACATGCTGATGTTTAAGCAGGTATAATGTTAACCATAATAATTATCTTAGTTAAGCGCATTGGCATTCTCAGTATGATATTATCAGGACTGTCAGTCAGTGCCTCCATCAAGAGGCTCTCCAAATAACAGGGAGAGCTTTGTCTGCCAGTTGTCTGTCAAAGAAGCTACAACACAAAGTAGGTGGAATATTTTTAATACACCAATATCAGGACCAACACACTTAGCCCTGCGGTGTGTGCCATTGCAAATAGGAGAACACTGTCATTGCTATGAATCTAGAGACCTCAAAGACACGACGAATGCAGTCCAGTAACACTGCCCAGCCAGTCTCACAAATCTTAAGAAGATATCGGAGTAAGAGCAGTGCAGGAGAATAAATAATCATTTGTTGGCACTTAACAGCTCATGTCTATTGCAGCTGTATACAAGCTCATTCAGATGACCTAAATGTGTCGCTCGCTCTCTCTGTCTCTCTCTCTGGGGCACTCAGGTGGCGCCTGCACTGACAAACACCCAGAAGGGTCCCTACACTTCCACAGCCCTCAAGTCATCCTCAAAGAGCCTTGGGAAAACGGGAAAAGCACTAGAAGCACAGGAAGTCCTCAAGAAGAAACAGGCATGCGGCTTTATTTTTTAATACATATTTTGACTGGTACGAGAATAGCAGAGCTGGGATTAGTCATTTGTTTCTCATGGGGGCCACCGGCGAGAAGCAGGCCGCCACTGAGAAATGAAACATCCACCAGCAGCAAATGTTGTCTTTTCATCCTCCGTGAATGTGTTTTATTTGTGATTTTTTTTTTTTTTTTTGTCATTTAGGAGGCGTTAAAACTCCAGCAGGACATGAGGAAGAAGAAGCAAGAGATGCTAAAGACACAGATTGAGTGTCAGAAGGTAAGTCTGGCCTCAACGACCCTTCCTTTCATTTATCTCTGAAACTCTTCTGTAATCTTTACTCATTCGTTTACAGTTGTTCCCGTCTCTTACACTTTCTGCTGTCTCACTGCTTGTCCTCCTTCTTCCAGGCCTTGATAAACCGCCTGGAAAAGAACAGAGGGATGAAACCCGAGGAGAGAGCCAACATCATGAAGACCCTGAAGGAGCTGACGGAGAAGATCGCACAGCTGCAGAATGAAATGAACCCTGCCTCCCAGGTCTCCAGTGCCAAAACCAACCACAACCAGTCCAAGACCAAGACTGATGTAAGTTTGGGCCTGTTCAGATGGTGTGGGTCATCTCCTTGACACAAAGAAAGTCAAGTTAAGTTCTGTTCTGTCAGTGTAAATCTGTTTTGAAAGTGTGCGCAACATAACAACTGACCTCCTTTTACATGACCTGTGACCAGGCCCAGAAGGAACTGCTAGATGCTGAGCTGGACTTTCACAAGAAGATGAGCTCCGGAGAGGATACAACAGACCTTAAGAGAAAATTGGGACAGTTACAGGTGGAGGTAATAGACACACACACATGCGCAGTACATAACCACAGGCCAACAATCTGAAAACATAGCGAACACTGCGACAAACGGATCAGTCACAAAGAGACAGATAGTGACAGCATCTTTCATCATCAGCACTTTTCTTGAGGGCTGAATTTGAGGATGTGATACCAAGAAATGCCTCAGAGGAAGTCAGCAAGCAAGATAATGGCTGCATATATCACTCAGCACTGCGTGATTGAGTAGAAGAAGAAAAGAGAAAATAACATGCACATCTAGATAGGGCTGTATCTAACAATTATTTTGTTGTTGATTAATCATTAGTTTCTTAAATTAATTGATTAGTTATTAAGTCTACCACATCCCACAAATACTTGATCAGATTGGGATCAGGGGAGTTTTGAGGCCAGGTCAATACATTGAGCTCTTTGTCACATTGCTCAGTTTCTGCAGTGTGGCGTGGCGCGTGTGTCTGTTTGAGGAGTGCTGTCGTCATGAGGGGGTGTGCTTGGTCTGTGTTTGAGTGGATGAAGCGTGTCAAGTGACATCTACGTACATGAATGCTAGGAAAGAAGGTTTCCCAGCAGAACATTGCATTGTATTGAGATTATTTATTTTATTCACTTCCCCACCAGTGGTTTGAATGTTTTGGTTAATCGGTGTAGATTCAGTTAGAGTGAATGGAAGCTTTGAAACACTTGAGCACTAATCTGTAATGAGCCAATTCACAGTTGATCGGTGTGTACAGGTGCTCTGTTACGAATGTAATTGGACTGAATGGGCCTCTGTAGACTCAGGCTGTATATGTTGTATTATAATAAATTTGTGTAATTAGTGTACACTAACACTGAGCATCTTGAATAATTAAGTGAGGTAGTATTGTATACAATGGCTGGCTGATGTACATACACAGTCAGTCTATGAGGTTTGTCAAAATGTAATAACTAGAAAATTTCTTGTCAAAGAAAGTCATACATTGCAACTATAATGAATTCTGCACAATTTAAATGTCACTTTTGGTAGTATTAAACCTGAAAGAGGGGATGCAAATCATGCTTTCAGGGATATTTTATTAGAGTTTAATTATGTAGGTATCAATGTATGATCAGTTTGTGAGTTACAAATGAGCATTAAAGGGCATAGAGTGATAATAATAAAAAGACACATGCTAGACAGTTTGCAGTCACACAGCCTTTCTATGTCTGAATTCAAGTTTACAGCATTGTATCAATCCAGGTGGGTTAAAATCCCCAGATATATCGTTTTCCATACTCATGATACATGGTAAGAATAATGTATTTCACAATATGGTTTGATGGAATTTGAAACATATGGATGTTAACCTGCATATCTTCTTATTGATGCTATAAGATTTGAGTTCATGATTATTTCTGACATTTCACATGTCGTGAATCTGTAGCCCTTTTTAAATAGGAATTGTGCAAATTCGTAGGAAAGCTCAATCAGTCTTTTTTCTAGTGATGGCCTCATGAAGCCTCATGAATTACTTTCTTTATTTTCTGAGCCCACTAGATGGCGCTTTTTGTTCAACAAAATGTTTAAAACACACCAGATTTCTATTCTTTAGCCTCTCTCTTTAAACCAAGAGCACCATCTAGTGGGTGAAAATGAAAATGCTTCATGAGGCTTCATTCCACCATAACTACTTTTTTCAGCATTGGCAGTATAAAAACAAAATCGGGGAGTGCAGCAAAATACCGCCTACCTACTTTTGTTTATACAGAATGCGCCTTTTTCGGGGCAATGGGGGGCGCGAGCAAGTAACAAAACGTGTAGCTCAGCGTGTGACGTAAACAGTGACGTGGGAGGGAAGTCGCAGCCGGTCAGTCCTTTGGCCATTCTCTTGTAAGCTGGCCCGTCCTTCACCGTCCCTGTCATCTGACGGTTAATGGCCTCTTCGTTTGCGAGGGCAAGGAGGATGCGCAATTCTTTGTCTCCCCAGTTGCTCATCTTTACAGTGTCTGTCAGGTTTGCGTTTCCCTCTTGCTACTAGCTGCTCGCTAATTCCTACTATCAGCTGTTTCCTGTTTATCCACCGCCAGAGGGTCGCACATGTGGCATCATCAACAGCTCCTCCCACAAGTCTTCAACAGCCCCTCCCGTTGGGGAAGGCCGCCTCGGTCTGTTTAAACTAAAAGGGTTCTGCCAATATGACTACCCTACGAGGTCGAAAACTGGGCATCTCGGATCAACTCTCCAATCCAGCTCTGTGTGTCTAAACGCTTGCAGCTTGCCAGCAAAACGGCCCAACATTAGTGGAAAATCTAGCAGTGTAAAAGGGGCCTGTGAGTGTATTTGCTGTGACTGTGCATCAGAAAATGTATTTTTTGTTTTATTTTGTTATCCATGAAAAGAGAAAATTGCTCTAAGCTGCATCAAAGGCTGAGAGTCAGATCAGATGTAGCCCTCATCTCCTCCCCCCTCCAAACTGGCAGCGCATGAGGTCGTCTGTGTCACAGGATCAGCCTAACAAGAACATAGATTTTGTTAGCAACACCCTGCCTAGCATGTTTTTTTTTTTCCTCCTCTACCCCTGCGGGTCCTAAATTAACTAGTTGTTAAAAATGCATAACCCCCCCCCCCTCCATCCATCCAAACCCAGCCCTTCTTCTGCACATTAAACTGAAGCCACTTAAGCAAGCCCAGAGGAGCAGCCGCTAACGAAGCCAAATCAGACCCAGGTCCTACACTGATGGAGCCGCGTCTCATTAAAGTTTGAGCTGCTGGTCCTTGTAAGAAAATTGCAGGATGACAATTAGAGGGAGAAGTGAGAGAGTGGTTGTGAGGCTGTTGAGTGGTTAGGAAGCGAGGAGATGTCACTTTAAAAATGGAGGAGTGACAACTAATGGTAAAGGGCAGAGAGTGAGAGAGGAGGAGGCCAGAATCAAGTTTAGACAATGTTTAAGCTTAAGCTCTCTTTTTCTTTTGTACACACATGATAAGTTGTTTTATCACGGCATGTTTGTTTTTCACATTGAAAAACACAGTAGGCACACAATCTGGTGAATTTTCATACATCTGTTTGCAATGATTATTTTAACACAGCCAGGTGGCGCCTAGATATTCTTGTCAGTGTAATTGAAAAATCAGCAGCCAGTCACTTGTTTTCTAATGTTTAAACTTCTCAAACTGTTCCCTTTCAGGCGACTCGGTTGGGTTTGATCAGGTCCCCAGCGGGTAGAGGTCGGGGCCGAGGGAAGATGGCACTGGAGCCTGGTTCGATGCACATGGGTCGCGGCAGGGGCCGAAGCCGGGAGATGATGGCTCGAGGCGGGACTGTAAACCGCATGGTGGTTGACCACAGACCCAGAGCTCTGGCTATTCTGGGGGTCACACAGGAGGAGAAGGAAGAACTAATGCCGCACTTTGTGGTGAGGACTGTTACTTTTTGTTTTTTTTGTTTTTTTTTTTTTAGTTACAGCTTCAGGAGTTACACTGACAACATGATTAGGTTGATTATTGAACAGTTATACTGCAATTTATAGAGATTTTTTTTTTTGTTTTTCTTTCAACAGAAATTTGGGGAGATTGAGGATGTCCGCGACCAAGACGCCAACAGTGTCGTCATGACCTTTAAGACGCGAAGCGAAGCAGAGAATGTAAGTCACATGACTCTAAATTGGACCAGTCCATCTTTACCTTTTTTCTTGCCCTCTTTTCTCTGTCTAATCACCTAAAATTAAATGATATTAAAATATAAATGTAAAACTTGGAACTGCTGTTTTGTTTTCTAGGCTGCTAACCAGGGAGCTAAGTTCAAAGGTCGTGTGCTGCAGATTTCCTGGTACAAGCCCAAGACGCCCTCCATAACAACAGAGCCAGAG
Organism: Epinephelus fuscoguttatus; assembly: GCF_011397635.1. Taxonomy (NCBI): domain Eukaryota; kingdom Metazoa; phylum Chordata; class Actinopteri; order Perciformes; family Serranidae; genus Epinephelus; species Epinephelus fuscoguttatus. The sequence continues at coordinate 32,989,224 of NC_064763.1, read as the reverse complement.
GAGGAGGAGGCTAAAGATGAGGACAATACGGTATGACAGAAAAACCCAGGCATTTAAAGTCGAACATGGCGTCACGTGTTATCATGAGTAACATAAAGCCACCCAGAAACCAGGAAAGGAGCTCCATGTATATTACAACTTGAAATCCTAAGAGGGGGAACTTTTGGAAGTTTTAGTTATATTCACAGATTTTTTTTACTTGTACATTTCTTTCCAGTGCTTTTAAATTTTTCACTGCTGCTCCCCATGGAAAATCAGGGCAAGCCTCGCAGTACTAAGAGCATCGTAGCCCTTTGAGTAAAAACTGCATTACTGTCAGGTGAAATCCTCATACTGTAATTTTCTGTTTTTGGTTGGGTTTTTGAGGTCGCAGTCTCTGTTTAGTGCAAGTGAGTTTAATGACCTGAAGGGACGAGTTTTTGTGTGACAGGGACGAGAATACTTCAACAGAGAACCCATTGATGAATAGCAGTGCCAGGCTGGTGTCTGAGGCCTCAGAGAGAAAGGGACAGAAGTGTTGGGCATCATTCAGACCACCAGCCCAAATCCATTTTTGGCATATTAAGACTGTATCTAGAGCTTGATTTTATGAAGTCAAGTCAACAAAACAAATCAGATCCAAACCACATTTGGAGGGGGTTCGAAATGCATTTCCAATCCGATTTCTACAGAATCAAACGCTCTGTCCACTCAAATCGAGTTTCAAAGTGTCTTTTGAGTTACTGGCAATGTGATACACGACCATGACATGAAATCCAGAATAATGGAAGTGCCTAGCATAATCAATGCTACGATTAGCAGAGCGCTATTGAGGATGTCTGTCTGTCTGGTGCAACAGTTATTTAGATGGCAAAATGCTAAACCTCCATTTCTCGTTTCTACCTTAGAAAACCGTGTCACCAGCGTAGCTATGTGGTTACTGATGCAAACGTCCTTACCACAGCAACCAATGCAGATAGCCTGGTGATGTTTGAGCACACAAATTCTGTCTGATCACTTGCATATTAGATCTGGGGTCTCATTTATAAGAAAGCACATAGGGATCCATAATTCAAAAATGTACGTACGAACCAAAGCGAAAAATGGTGTGCACTAAAAAATATTGGACTGTTTCTACAAATCAAGTTTCTACCTCACCATCTGCAGTTTTTCCATATCCAAAATATTCGTAAGCATGTGTCAGCGTTTCTCCCATCGACTCTGTTTTATAGATAACAACTTTTCTGGGGGGAAGTGACATACACCTCTTTCATGCCTCGTTTTTATGTCTCAACCTACAGATATGTTTCTCATCTCAGACAGGTGGAAGAAAATCTCTTATTATTATGTTATTGTTATTCAGAACTGCAGCTCAGTCTAACCAGCTAATCAATTATTTTATGTTTCACACATGAAGTCGTGCCTATAGATGTGTCCAAGTACAGATTTGAAAAACTCATGTCATGTAGCATTGACCCAAGATGTGACACAATGATGTGACACAATGTAAACTGTCACATAATCTCATCAGTTTCAGTGTTCAAACGTAAACAATACATACAATACATTTATGTTTTTTCATCCAAACAGAAGGAAGCTAGCTCTTATTTACCTGGTGAGGAGGAGGAAGAGGAGGAGGAAGAAGACGACGATGAAGACGACGAGTACGAAAGCCGATCCTGGAGACGATGAAGGCATTGTGATTCGTCGCGACCTACTCCCCAGCAGAATCCATCGTTACTTTATCCCCCCCTGTGCAGATAAAATCAACACAACGAAACTCACCTTTTTTTTCCTTTCCAGTATTTCAAACTAAGTAATTTTAGACTCTAATCAAAGTAAATCGTCTTTACTGTACATCACAAGAAGTCTAGAGGGCCGACAGTTTTTGTGTCCCTCGGTTATTTAAAACATCTCACTTTTGCTGAGAAGGATAAATGTTAAGTTGTTCTTATAGATAGAAAAACCTATGTAAGTTTCAGTGTGCATACCAGATGATTAATATCAGTAATGCACAACATTTGTGTCTACTGTGAATAGTATTTTTATACATACTGTATTTAAGCTCTTTTCTCACCAATTTTTTGAAAAATCTTGTCCTTAGTTTAGAGACAGCCATTCCTCCACCCATAGAACTTTCTCTGTTGCTACCAGAGAGATATTTATTTATTTTTCCACTGCGTAAATGCACTGTGCCGTACCTATATTGGCACAGTATGGTATGGTTCTCCATTTCACTTTGTTCACTTTGTTTTGCTGTGGTTAAGCCCCAACGTGTTTAAAGATCCAAATATTTTTGACAGTGACTCACTGCTGGCATGATTACATGCTAGTTTGCATGTTCTATATAAACAGAGCCACCCCTGCCCAGCACCCACAGGTGCTGACACTGTACCATACCCATATTAGAGCCAGTGCAGGTACAGAAGGATGCCAGTGCAATAGATAAATCTAACCTATGTTTACAAATTGCCGTGTCCATGCACGTCAGATACAGTCTTGTAGTAAATATTAAAACTTTCCCCGCGTGTGTTTTGTTGCTCACTAAATGTCCAGTGCCACTCTGTGTAAATACAAACACCCACACAGGTGTTCTAGATTTTCTAAGAGTGTGTAACATTTTTCCACTTGTTTTATTCTGTCTCCTGGTCGTCTAAAGGGCCTGACAGGACAAGGATCACATCACCCATTTGAAAAAAAAAAAAAAATGTGAGATCCATAGACAGGTGTTTGAATGTAATACTGAACAGTTGATTTTAAAATATATATATATATATATATATATATATATATATATATATATATATATATATATATATATATATATATATATGTATATATATATTAATATAATATAATTTTCTTTGCCTTACACAATCAGCACATGGCTGAATTTTTACAAGATTTGTGATTTACTTTTGTAAATTTTGTAAATGCTTGAAAGAGAAATTACTGTTGTACTTTTTTTGTTTTCTTTCTTTCTGTCATTTTAAACAAATGACAAGGTCGAGTCAGGTAGAAAAGGTCAAGCAAGAGTGCTTAGCGTCTCTGCTTATTCGCAAGGTGTATTTTTTTTAATTTGTGTTGAACCCGTCAGACGTTGTTATTTCACTAAATTTATCATCTACGTAGCACATTTCTTTTAAAAAACAACAACTTTCTAAGCTGTGGAAAACACTCAGTTGGAATGCAGTGGGAGTCATGCACCTCATGATAGGATTTGAGCAGCTTCGCCTGCACCTGAATTTTGTCGGACAGCACTCTAAACCCACTCTACAAGTGCAACCAAAGTGTGCACCGTCAGTGACGAAAGTTTTATTTTGCGTTTTTTGCCTTCTTTGCAAATACTATACTTTAGAATCCTTGGGGTGGGAGGAATACCGTTTATTAAGTTCATATGTGCTCAGTGACAGAAAATACTTTTTTTTACTTTTGTTGCTGCCCTGAAACAAATAACTTTGTTTACATGCAGACTAATGAAGTGTTGTTTGAAGTATGCTTATCACACCTCAACTAATCATATCCGGTAACACAACCAGTCAGACTGAAGCCCCAAAACAAAGGAGATACATGAGCCTATTCGTTAACTGTAGCAGCCTCACTACATTAAAACATGCGGGGAGAGATGTGCATGTAAGCACAGTATGCTTGCAGATCTCTTCCTGCATTGGATTACATGCAGTAACAGAAAATTTGTCTCCTTTGAACTTGCACCATGGGTGAAGAACTGTTTGAAACACATGACGCGATTTCCTCCCACCTACAACGTCAGTAGCGCTCTTGTTTTGATTGCATATCTCACTGTTGACTGATGACTCACAAGCTTCCTGCCAGTGACCTCATTGTCCCACTGAAACCTCCGTGGCGATCGGATTAGGTTCAGGTGTGCGATGGAAAGCTGAAGCGTCTCTCTTTGGCACTCAGTACTTTAAATTTGCTCATGAATTGTTTTTTTTTTTTAACATGAGGTCACTGGCAGTTGTGTAGGACAAAAATCCTGGCAGGGTTCTTGCTCGTGTAAGTGAGGATTCAGAGGTCTCTCTCCCACTTTTTGTACTATCTTCTGTATGCTACTATCACAATGGTGTAAAAATAATGTAAAATGTTTATTGGATAATAGTTTTGGATTTGTTACTGTTTATATTTGCAGGATGTGGATGTATTTTCTTCATGTATTTTGTTTGTAAAAAATGGATTTCTAATTTACTAGCATGTTTGCTTTTGCCAATAAAGATGGAGGAATGGGGTGCTTGGAAGATGATCAAAAAAAAAGAAAAAGATGAAAAGAAAAAGAATACAATTTGAATTGGATTTGGGAAAAGAAAAAAAAGAACTTTTTGAGATAAAAAGAGAAAATTGACCAAAAAAACGAGTCAATATTGGCAAGGGAAAAAAATGCAAGCAAAAGCATTCCAGAAAATATTACTTTGAACTCTTGTGTGGTCTCCTTCATTTTGCATGTTATCTGATAGTTACTACATTAGTTTCCTGACATGAAGTAATTATGCATTACTAACTAAGCAGAAGCCTGAGACAAGGTGTCCATGTGACTAAAAATAATGGCCTTCACGGACACCTTGGAGTTCATTATTGCACGTAGACCTTGGCCACTTAGCACAGACAAAAGTAATCTGTACTCAGATTGTCTAAGTTACAAAGTAACTGTCGGTCAAAACCACGACTAGGTCAGGTTCACCTGTGAGACTCGGCAAATCGCTGAAAGTATCAAGTGTACCAATGTTACTGGACCAGTTGTGCCCAAATTTAAAGGCAGTAAATGGTGACCTGAACTTTTTTTAATTTACTTTGATGTTTCTTGATGGTGTTAATGAATTTTTTCCAACCAATATGAAACATGGCTATGGCCAGTGGTGCTCCTAAGGGGTGGCTAGCAGGTCCATAGCCACCCTGAAACAGTTACTGTCCCCCCCCAACCCCTGCATCAACACATTCTCACCCTGACCTTGTCACATATTGACGATGGGCATTGACTTTCCACATCAAGATCCGTTCAGCCTGTTATGGGCATCGTCTGTTTTCAAAATACACCTCCGTTTAAACAGGAAATGTACAGTTTGCATACATTCTATTTAAAAATAAATGCACTGCGTCTGTACATCATACAACACCACATGGTTACATTTAGCCAACACGCACATGGTTGGGTTTAGGCAACAAAAGCACATGTTAGGTTTAGGGGTGAAAAAACAGTGTATGACTTTACATTCATGCGGGAAGCGAACACCGGCTTGGACTTTCACCCCCTTAACTTACACTGTTATCCAGCCTCGTTTCCTGTTGATGCCGCTGGGTGCAGTTACAAAATAATGGCAACTGGCTGCGTATCATGCCGACATCAAAGGATGACTTTTTTCATCCGTGTCTGACACTGAAAGTCACTGACCAAGCGCCGGTATTTGACAGTGAGACCAGGTTGCCTGCATAAATAATCAAAAATAATTGGAGGCCAACATTACTGTCTTTACCAGGCTGTGGCGTGCTTATTTTTTAAGCGAGGTGGTAGCTACAAAAATAGTGGTATCTTATGAAACTAGACAGCTTAAAGCAGTGGTTCCCAAATAATGAGTTGTAGTCCAAAAGAGGGCTGCAGGTCCATTTTAAATGGACCACAAGTGACTCACAAACATGTCAAGTTTGTAAAAAAACACACTTTATTTTAAGCAGAGTGAAAATCTGGCACAGAGCTTTTATTTTGAAGTGCCCTTTCCTGCTGTAGCATGAGTGACTAACAGCAAACTACTTAAAAAAGACAGTAAACTTACTCAACAACATGGCTAAATGCAAGTATGACGCTGAATGTATGAAATTGTGTGGACCTTGAACTAATGACTAAGGGGAAATCTGGACCCTGTAGCTGGACCAGTTAGGAACCACTGGCCTGAGGCATCTATTGATACCAACCATGTCATGCTAACTTGTTGGGAAGGAGCGCCAAACTTGGGCTAAATTTTAGAGAGGGAAAAACTGCCATGGTCACCTTTAGAAGGGTACCTAAATTCACTTATGGTGTTTGGTTTTTGGTGTGTCACCCCTGGATTTTCATCAGCCCAATTAGGCCACCCCTAGGAAAAAAATTCTGGGGGCACCACTGGCCCATGGCATGTTGAAATGTACCCCAACAATCAACCCAGGGCTCCAAAAATTCCTCAAAACACAATTATCGCAGCAGGTTTTGGAATCTTAATAAGTCTATGTTGGGGAAGTTTTTTGAAAGCACATGTCATGGGGCAAATCTAACTGAATAGTCAACATAGTTTAATAGCCTCCACGGTGTCTGTCTTACTAAAGAGAATAAACCAATCAAACAAATCCCACCACGTCACAGCACAGCCCGTGACCTCTGACGCTTAGTTTAATTACAGCAGCCAACGACATATTAAAATATCCATGAATAATGCACGAGCGTTTCTGACTTTAGGAAGTCAAGTGAAAACACTCAGAGTCTGTTTAGTTTAATTCAGGAGCTTGTGGCTCTCCCCAGAGGAAGAGATTTCAAACTTGGGTCTGAACAGCACACTGATCCTAGATCTGCAGCAGGGTGGTGACTGGGAGGGGACGGAACCAGCACTGGTATAACTGGGCTCTGTGAAGGCCACTTTTCCGAGTACAATTTGATATAGGTCTAGATATAGAAATACATTTTTTGTTTTGTTTTGATTTATTCTTGTATTTTATTGTATCGTATTTATTTTTATCTTCTTTTATTGCATGTGCCTGGAAAGAAATACAAGACATTAATGTTTAAATGTTAAATATTTGATGTTAAAATTAGTAAAACAGACCCATACTTCCAATTATTATGTCGATATAATCTGCTGAATTGTAGCTATGTGTAGTTTGTTGTGAAACACCACAGCGGGTACATGACTGCATGCTGTGACAGTAGTCAGGTCATCTGGGGGGAGTGTATATGCAGGCCAGATGGGGGCAAAGAGAAGACATGCTGTCACATTTGGCCACAATATGACAACGCTTTTCATAAAACATGTCAGATGTAATTTTCAGTATATGAAAAAGCACGGAGGTGACAGGGTTGTAAACAATGGCCACTGAATTATGGATGGCCCCAGCTATATAACAGCTATTAAGGGGAGAGAAAAGAGAAAGGGTGACATGAGGGTGAGAAAAGGGACTTCAGGCTTTACTCAGACTAACATATTATAAGTTACATTCACTGGGATCCATACCCACAGTTTTTTTTTAATATGACACTAACATTTTCTTTCTCTGTCTCCTTTTTTGAATTTAAATTTTACATATTATGAAATTAATATCTATTAATACTCCATGGTTAGAAGAAGAAGAAGAAGAAACAGGACCTATAAATACATTGAATGGAGAGATGTCAGAGTGAGGGGCCTGCCTTGGACAGGTGCCCCGAGCAGTTGGGAGTTCAGAGCCTTGCTCGAGGGCACCTTGGCAGTGCCCAGGAGGCAAACTGGCTCCTCTCCAGCTACCAGTCTACGCTCCATATTTGGTTCGGACAGGGAACAACGACCCTCTGGTTCCCTATGGACTGAGCTACATACACATGAGGTATATATAAACTTCAATTAAACGCTCAGTCTCTTTTACTAGCCTGGTGTGGCTACACATTGTGACAAATAAAGGCCTGTCTCAATTAGAGGCCTGGTCTAGTTGCCAAGCAGCTCATTTTCATAGAAATTCTCTGGATGTATAAACCAGGTTGTAGGCCACCCACTGGAGCTAACATTAGCTGTTTAGATCATGCATATAAATGTTTACACTTTTTATTGTTTGCTCGGTTACATTCTCTCTAATTCAATCATTCACATCATTTTACTAAAACCATGAGCGCCAAAGAATAATTCATTCAGATTTACCAGCCTGGTAACAAGACAGACAGGAAAAAAGGTGGTGACTCCCTACTTCTGAAGCAGTCATAGAGTCAAATGATGAGTCCATTCCTCAATTACCCTGTAAGGCATTCATATTCTTTAGTCTGTAAGGGTCCTCACATCAAAAGAATCAATCATATCATAAATATTAGCCTAATTCAAGATGAAATGAGAGACATTGATTTGTTATCTGAAGCCTAATTTTTACACAAGTAATATTCATACTGGTGTAAATAAATAATTTGATTGTATTTCCCCATGTTTACTGAGTTTTGTGTGAAAGAAATTAAAGGCCTGTCTCATATAGACGCCTGTCCCAAGTGATTTAAGCAGATAATAGCCTGGGCTATTAATTTAAGTTTTACTATAGACATATATATATATATATATATATATATATATATATATGCACATATCAGAGGCATATGTCTTTTCTCTCCTCATGCAAGTAGGCAGCCCACTAATGTTTGGCTCCCCAGCCTGCAACAGGTTTGCATGGTGAGAAAAGACCTCGGCTGTTTTAATCTGTGTAATGAATAAGAACATGCCAACGTGGTAATGGATGCCTGCCACCGTGCAGCTAAATTATTCAGAGTCTGGGGAACCAGAGAGGCGGCCAGCAGGATCGGATGGACCCGCTGTGTCATCGGTCCGCCTGTGCCCGCCTGGCTCCTCTTTCTGGCCCGTCCACCCCGGCTTCATGAGTGTAGAGCAGGCAGCCACATGAGAAGGCTGTGAAGCGGCCTGCACATGGGCGTTGGGGAGCAGAGCAGGCCAGGGCCCTCGGGTCAACTGGTCAGCAGCCTGCAGCAGGCCGTAGATACAGTTTGAAGCATGCAGTTTACATTTTGTTGAATTCGTGTAGGAGATGGGGAAACCTGTGAGCACCGCGGACAGCTCTGGAGCCACCTGCACTAACCTCTGCGGTGCTGCGCTGTCCGTGGTGCTGACATGTTGGCCCACTGTAACGGGTGAATCCATGGTTTATTACTGCCTGTAAAATGTGCCAAAATGCCACATGAAGTCATAATAATGATCTAGTCACTGAACAATGTGTTATTACAATATCATTAGTGATTTTGGTTGGGTTCATTTGACGCTTGCGCACAGGGGCCAACATTTTGCAACTTGTAAGTTGAGCAGAGGAGCAGGTGGGAGGGAAGGAGGAGGAGGGAGGCTGAAAGGAGAGGAGGGGGACGGTGGGTGGGGAGGAAGAGGGAGAGAGGGATGCCGGGAGGCGCTGCCGATGTGAACAGCTCAGTCTGGTGAAGGAGAGCGAGAGGAGCTCTGTAGCTGTCCGCTCCCCGGCTTTCATGTCAGGGGCCACACTGCTTGCGAGGTGCTTGCAGGGAGGAGGATGATGACCATGAACGGCAAGCAGCATTTCTCCATGCACCCGGCTCTGCACGAGCCCAAGTATCCCGGCCTGCACTCAGGCTCGGAGGGCATGCGCAGAGTCTGTCTGCCCGCCCCGCAGGTACGTTCAGGTCGAGGGAGAATGGCTGTGGAGTATACTGGGTGAGAGGAGGGGAGAAAATATCACACTGGAAATGTCTGTAAAGTTGATTTGACAGGACTTTGTTCTATCCGCTATCTCTCTCTCTCTCTCTCCCTCCTCTGTCTGTGCCCCCCCCCCTCCCCCTCCCAACCCCCCTCCTCCCCCCACTCATCCACATGTCTTTTCAAGCAATGCTCTTGCTTTCATATTAATTTTTATGACCTGCGCTTTGAGGAGGGTTCTCTCCTCTCCTCAGCGCTGCTTGCCTTTGGAAAATGTTTTTTAGATCCTGAGAGCTGCCTGACAGAATTCCCCACTGACTCCAGTATGCGCACTCTTGCTTGCAGCTGCAGGGCAATATATTCGGAGGCTTTGATGAGAGCCTGCTGGCACGGGCAGAGGCTCTGGCGGCTGCTGACAGCATTGTCTCTCACGGCAAGAGTCACCCGTTCAAACCAGACGTGACTTACCATACCATGAGCAGTGTCCCCTGCACCTCAGCCTCCTCTTCTTCCTCCACCACCGTGCCCATCTCCCACGTCCCTTCCACCATCGCCTCCCACCACCATCACCACCACCTGGGACAGACCCTGGAGGCCGGGGACCTCCTGGACCACCTCTCCACCAGCCTGGCCGTGACCGGGATGGGTGCTCCGGAGCCTCCCGGGATGACCACGTCGGCGCACCACCACCAGCACCCTCACCACCACCTGCAGACCATGGGGCAGCTGCACCAGGCGATGGCCAACATGGCCCACCCTCACTCTCTGTCAGTGCACGGCGGCATGGCGTGCGTCAACGACGTGGAGTCGGATCCCAGGGAGCTGGAAGCCTTCGCCGAGCGCTTCAAGCAGAGGAGGATCAAACTCGGAGTGACCCAGGCGGACGTCGGGTCGGCGCTGGCCAACCTCAAGATCCCCGGAGTGGGGTCTTTGAGCCAGAGCACCATCTGCAGGTTCGAGTCCCTCACCTTGTCCCACAACAACATGATAGCGCTCAAGCCGGTTCTCCAGGCCTGGCTGGAGGAAGCAGAGGCTGCGTACCGGGAGAAAAGCAGCAAGCCGGACCTTTTCAACGGGAACGAGAGGAAAAGAAAGCGCACCTCCATCGCCGCGCCGGAGAAGCGCTCTTTGGAGGCGTACTTTGCCATCCAGCCTCGGCCCTCCTCGGAAAAAATTGCGGCCATCGCCGAAAAACTGGACCTGAAAAAGAACGTGGTTCGAGTGTGGTTTTGCAACCAGCGGCAAAAACAGAAACGAATGAAATACTCTGCGGTGCACTGAGTTTCACACATCATGAATAAAATAGCCTACTACATTTTTGATCGAGTGATTAATAATAGCCTAAGTAGCCTAACTAACAGGGATTTATCAACAGCTCCTCACTCATCTGGGATTATCTCCAAAAAGACTTCAAGTTTTTTTTCCAGTTCGTGTCACTCACTCTTTGTTGTTGCACTTTTTTTGGATTATGTTATATGGGACTCATAGATGATTGTGATGTGTGAGGAAGAGGAGGAGGAGGGTGTTTATCATGTTGTTGATCATGTATCTTGCACACTAAGTATGAACTTTCAGCAAATCCACCCTGACAGTTTGTCACATTCAGGGATATTAAGTCACTTTTATTTTTTTAACCATGGAGTTTAGAGGCTGCGTTTATGGGCTGTTTAATTATCAGCAGTGTTAAAGTGATGCTGTGTGAAGAATTTAAAAAAGAAAGATCATGGATTTTTTATTTGTAATGTTGGTTGAGTTTATCCTCCACTTCACTGGCTCACATGTGCAGATGTACACCATCATATCCTGATCTGTGTTCTCACTTACTTTTGTAATAGTCCAGACTAATGTGAGTTCAATGATGAGGAGTCCAATGATTCACCTTTTAAACCACCATTTATTTTATTTTATTTTTTGCTGCTCTCTTCGTGAACTGTTTGATAGTCATTTACGCACAAATATGAATAATTCCAGTAAGACTTTCACAAGGTATGACACACTGAGTCTGTTTTTATTCAGTTATTTAGAAATGGAAATGACACCGTCATATTATGAGGCACATCCGTGTGGCTTTGGCTGCTGCTATATTTTAGTATTTTGATGTGAACATGTTTTGGAGCATTACAGGTGAGCTATATATATTTATTATGTAGCCCATATATATATATACAGTATCACCTAATTTAAGTATTTATTTATTTTTCCTCACTCTTGATTTCACTTGGAAAAATGTGTGAAGTTTAAACTTAATAAATTATTGGTTATTTTCTAAAAAAAAAAAAAAAAATCTCTTATTTTTGTGCTTTTTTTTAGTTGTATTATTTTAATTTCGAGGCCTTTAAATGCGGCAAATAAAATGTAAAATATAGACTTAAAAAAAGGTTATGAACTGTCTTTAAATCCTGAGCTGCACCAATGGGCGATAAAATCTTTGTTTGTTTTATGGATACTCTCCCGCCTGTTTTATTTATGACTCCCCAACCCTCTACTGGGATTAAATATGTATTGTCGTACATGATATAAGCGCCGCAGAAAAATAAAAGGCCTCCATTTTCACAGTAATTTTCACACCGCGGAGCGCAGAATGTGCGTCCGCCACACGCCGCTAATGGCCCCCTCGTCCTCCTGTGATTAGCGCGCGCTTTTAATTATGGATGTCCTCATGTCACCGGGTTATGTCGTGCATGGGGGTTTGAAATGATTAAGTAATGACGATGCAATATTAATTATATATTGGTATAAAACGAAGTAATGTGGAGGAGTTGGGAGTAGAAGTCTGACTGGGAACTCTGGGAACTCTAGGGAGAGACGAAGTGGACACACAACAGGTTACCCGAGGAGAGAAAGTATGATTTTTTTCCCCCCTCTCTCGATTGACAAAGTAAGTATTTTCCCCTTTATTATGTTTATTATGTTTATTATTTTTGTTTTTTAATTTCATTTTTTAAAATTTTAATTTTAAAGAACAGGGGCGCACTTAAACGGACGTCTGTTTTATTATTATTTTAATATAGGCCAACAATGTTATAATTAGTATAAATATTATTATTACCGTTGAAAATAAGTCTTCATTTAATGCATTTTTTCGCGTATTTTAATAAGTCCACTTTACTTCTTTAATATTGTTAATACTTTTACGCACAATTCCTAATTTAGTCTCAGCGCACTTTGCGCAAATCACTTTTGCGGTCACTCTCTCCTCATATTAACCAAATATTTCTGAAACAATAATAAAATTAATAATAAAAGGCCTAATAAAAAGCTCCCACCGGAATCCTCTCCAAGCCAACATGACCTGCGGTTGTGTAATTTTCCCAGAGAGACAGTCGGCGGGTTGTTTCCGCCAGAGGATCAATAATTCGCAATTACGCGGAAACGTTTGTGGCTCTTATTAATATTCTCTTTGATGCTGAGGGTGATTAATCACAGTCTGTAATTCACGGTGTTAAATATGACTTTTTAAAATTCATTTATTTTTTGGGGGCCTCCTTCTCAGCCCTGTCGCATATTTATTTGGACATGTATTGCATGTTTCAGCCGGTGTGTCGTGATTAAAAAATATGACCAAACCCTCCAACAATGACAACTATTAAACCCGTAAACGCCCCACAGCTCTGCGTGTTTTCTGACGTAAATGTTCAGGTTAAAAAGGGGGAGCTTCGGCCGTGTGAATAATTGATCTTTGTAATACCCGTATTGATATCATAACGCACTCGCTTTGTGGTAAGTTGAGCTGAAGGCTTGCGAGTTAGCGGCATGTGGCGACTGAGGGCACCTGAATTATTCAGCAGCAGCTGAAAGGTATATTGCATTTTCTCATGCAATAATGGAGGTGTGTTGGGGCCAATTTGGAGATAATGTTTAATATGAAAACTCGTTTGGAATCAAGGTGGATTTAAAACAACTGTGAATAAGCTGACTTAATAGAGTTCAGGCTGGTGTTTGAGGCTGAGTGGAAATTAAAACAAAGATAAACAAACAAAAAGAATAAGAGGGAGAGCCTGAGAGACAGAGGGGATGTGTGTGTGTGTGTGTGTGTGTGTGTGTGTGTGTGTGTGTGTGTGTGTGTGTGTGTGAGTGAGTGAGTGAGTGAGTGAGTGAGTGAGAGAGAGAGAGAGAGAGAGAGAGAGAGAGAGAGAGAGCGTGTTTGCTTAAGATGTTTTCATGCAGGAAAGACCCCTTTTGACAGAATGAGGATGAAAGCTCTGCTTAATTGCTGAAGAATGCATACATATACACTCACTTTAACACACACCATACAGTTTGGCTGTCATCCTTGGGAACAGTTTGAGGGAATGCGAGGGGGGGAGGTATGGTGGGGGGGGGGGGGGTGGGAGCCAAGACACCCCAAACTCAATAATTCATCCAGTGCCAGCAGCAACAAATGAGAATGTGGCCAGAGCGCAGGGAGACAGCTACCTCTGCGCTCTCTATTAGTCACCTTCTATTATCATCAGAAGCCCAGCCAGCTCGGGACCAACCTGCTGATGTCTACACGCATACCTGTACACACACACACACACACACACACACACACACACACACACACACACACACACACACACACACACAGTGAGATTGTGTTACTCTCTGGAAACTTGAGGCCAAGGTGATGGGTGTCTTTTAAAGAGGTAAAGCAGGAGATCTTGTCCAGCTGCAGCTCCTGTTTCCTTCTCTACACTTTGGTGTGTCAATGCACATTTTTTTGTGTGTGTTTCTATTAAGATAATGACAAATATTGTGGATACAGATATAAGTGGTGGAAAAAACAGGTATCTTAATTCTATACTTCTCTATTTATCTGCTGTACAAAATTTTAGGGGGACACTGCTATTTCTACATGTTCCTCTGCCAATTAAGATCTTGAAAAACTGTCTGTACCCTTAGTGTAAATTGTGCTGATAAATACTATTTTTTATAAGCTTTATTACAAATTTGAATGCAGAACTTTTACTTGTAATAGAGTATTTTCACAGAGTGGCATTACTACCATCTTCTTCTTATCCCATTGATGGATACACGATCCAAGGCACAGTGGTGCTACATAGTGGTGAAACAATTAGTTGATTAATCAAAGCAACAATTGACATAAAATAAATTGATCAACAGTTTATAATGTCATTTTTTAAATTCCAAGCATCTGCACTGTAATAACGTAATGCTTTTCTCTGTGTTACATCATTGTAAGTGGAATATTTTGAAGTTTGGACAATTTTAGGACATCACTTTGGTCTGATTGCACAGCCTAAATCAACTGATTGAATATTTAATCAACAGAAAAGGAAGAGAAATGAAACCAGTGCCACAACTAAAGTGAAAATGCTTACTGAGTATTTTCTATAATAAAAATAATTTGGGGACTTTTCCTCACCCCCTTCTGAGCTAAGTGGATTTGATGCAAAGCCTCGGCCCATGTCGCCTCTACTTAACATTTGATCAAATAAACCAAATCAATGATTAATGTGTTAAAAAAAATACACACACATTTAATTAATGAAAAACAACACTCACTCTACATTAATTTAAAACTACACTGAGCACCAGCTCTGCAGAAAGAGAGAGAGAGAGAGCGGTGAACTTCTGTGACGGAGGAACACTTAGTCTCATGGTCTGTGTGTGAGGTCAAGCTGTCTGCTAACGAACACACCATGCATTATGCAGATACTATTGAGATGTGCACACACACCTGAAGACATGTTGTTCTAGCCATGATAAGGAATGAGATAGACACAACTGTGTGATATATATTTCAGTTATATTAATAAAATTCTGTCGTTTTATTTTCTTCACTGCTCAAGTGTGTATTTTTGTTCTTATTCCAAAAATACAAAATCAGAGAGTGGAACTGAAAGGATAAAAGGAGGGACTCTATATTAGAGACACTCACAGAAACTCACTTATAGGCACTTGCTTAATTCATTCAGCGGGCCTGAAGAACAGTATTATACACCTTATTCATTATTCAAGTCCTCTCCATTATCAAAGTGCCCAGAGAAATAAGATTAACCCAGCCAGAAATAACTCACTGTGGCGTGATTTTTTTTCAACAAAGCACTTAGCTGGTCGGAGTATCTGAACATATAATCACCACACAGTCTGCTGAACATAATAATCCTAGTGTAGAGAGACGGAGGAAGAAAGAAGAGAGGAGAGGAAAAGGGAAGGATTGTTAGAGGGAGGCATGAGTTGAAGAACAGAAGGGGAAAGGAGATGGCATAAAAATATAAAAGACAAAGAGGGACGCAATGGAGAAAGGAAGGGCAGAAGGGAGGAAGAAAGGAAATAAAACGGGAAGGAAGTAAGAGAACATGGATGGAAGTAGGAAAGGAAAGATGAGGATGGGTAAAAGAAAGAGAAGCAAGAGAGGAATGACATGTGAATGAGATAAGACAAGAAAGAAAGAAAAAGACTAAATCCCTAACGGTCGACATGTCTGTCATCCTGACTGTCTGGATTTAGTTCTCCTTATTTCCAACTTGATCATGTCAAGGTGAGTGCGTCCCTGCCGGCCCGGACGGTCTGACACTAAACTTCTGTGACAGCAGGAGCACCCAGAGGAGCCGCAGCCAAGAGGAGAGGAGGTATGAGGAGGCTACGCCCCCCCTGCACAGGAGGGACATCACCCAATCTAAAGTCATATCCATTTCCACAGCTTGTTAATTAGCTCTTAACTCTTCCTGTAGGTTCATTCTGAATTTATGCACAAGAGAAACTGAATATAAATACCAGATAATGCAGTTTTACTCTTGGCTGCAATCATGTATAAAAGCGATGGAATCTCATTTGTGTTAAATAAACATGCTGAAAGATGCTTCTTCTTCTTCTTTTGTTTCATTTACAAAAAAAGTAGGTGCAACCTTGGTGTGCTGCTGCCACCCTCTGTTAAACGTCTGCCGCACCAGAAGAAAAATATAAAATTCTTTAAAAGATGGTGGCAGAGGAAACATTTTATTTTGTTAAACTAAAAAATAAATATGATTATAAGTGGGAAGAACCTATATGTAACAGAAGAATTACAGGCTTTTTTTTTGGTTAAAAAATCTTGCTAGGCCCTCCTCAGAATATCAAAACTACACCAAATCATTCAAACAGTATATTCTGTATCTTGTTTACCAACACGATAAGCTCAAAATGTACCCAAGTGTGTATTCTCTTTGGTAACATTAGACCAAGACTCACTTTATTGCCACTAATAAAGTAAATATGTCAAAAAAAAAAAAAAAATCAGGTATATTGATATTGATAGTACTGTATACATTCTGTATTTCTCATCACCGTGAGGGTGAAAAACATGTAAACAAGAAAGTGCAAAACAGCTCTCTGTTGACACGCTCCACCACCTCAGACCCGTGCACAGACCGAGGGCACATGGGAAAATAATGATGGCAGCGCCACTGTTGACGAACTGTCTTCCCCTCTCTCGCTCTCTGCCTCCACGGGGCTGTGCTTTTGAAGACAGACATGAAAACCAAGCCAGGCCACAGTGGGGCCCCTGAAGGAGGTCCCCAAGCAGATGCAGCCACTCGCCCTCCCCCCCCCTCCTGCTCCCAGTGGCCCCAGGCCCTGAAGACAGCCCCGAGGCTAATCGACCAGGAACACAATAAAGAGGCAGCAGAGGCAGCCGGTGCTGAGCGCATATGTCTTATGTGCGTGTAGAGATCAAGAGGAAGAATGTAACATAACGATATTTATCAAGTCACTCCAAATACAAATAACTATCCTGATCAGCTGGGCTTTTTACACACAGAAAGAGAGTCATGTCTTCATGATGGCGGTCATTTGAACTCTTGTCAGACGTTTGACGCAGTGAGTATCTTTCAGTTGACAGCAGATCAGGTACGAGAACAAAGCTGGTGTGATATGGTTGAATAACAGGTCAGGTTATATCGCCTTGGGGTGATTCGAGCTCATTTGCATACTTTCAAACATTCCCACATGGGGTTTGGATTGGTAGCCATGATAACTGCTCTAAACAAATCTTAATCTATCCTTTAATGAGGCCACATGATACTACTGGTAGCACAGATTCCTTTAAATTACCTAAGTACATGTGACAACATGAGGTCCTCTGATTTAACAAGAAACAAAAATAGGAGTGATCTGAATGTGTTTACCTTCAATTAACAAAGATGGATGATTAACATTTTATCAGTAACAATCACACTAAGAATGAAGATTGGTCAGGGTTTGCCAAAAAATCAAATGGTATGATTGCAAGGAAAGCTTTAGAGCATTGGTTCCCAACTGGTCCAAAAGTAGGTCGTGGGTCCATTGTGAATGGGCCGCAAATGACTTAGAAACGTGTCAGCTTTGTTAAAAGACACACTTTATTTTGAAGTACGATGAATTCCCAACAGAGTTTTTATTTTGAAGTGCCGTTTCCTGCTATAAAGTGAATGACTAACTAACTAACAGCTACTTGACAGAGACAGCAAACTAGCTTGAGACATGGCCAAACACAAGTATGACACTGAATGTATTAGGGCAGTTTCATAGTCGACGCAAAGGCACGCAGACTCTAACGCATTGGGACGCATTGGCCGCCATGATGCGTGCTTGCGTCTCAAAATGTGTTGTCCATTTTTTTGATACGTAACACAGCGACGCGTGTAATATGGGGTGATAATGCAAGCGACATACTTGAAATTAATCACTTTTCGTTATTCACAGAAGAAGCAGGTATGACATATGGCGGGCGAGGAGGAAAAACATTGCAAATTCGTACGGGCACACCCCCATTTATATAACAGTTCTAGTGCCCTGCACTCTAATAAAATAGCAGTACTAGCTAGCTACAGCAGTACTAGCTAGCCGGAATGTACCAGTGACTCTGCCACCCCCTATTGCATGAGCGATGTATTGCATTTCAAGTGTTGCCCGCGTCCCTTGCGTTAAATGTGTTGACTATGAAAGGAAGTGCGTTGCTCATGTCGCTTGCCTCGCTTGCTCACGTTGCGTGCGTCGACTATGAAACGGCCCTGAAGCTGTGTGGACCTTGAAACTAGGAGAAATCTGGACCCCATGGCTGGACCAATTGGGAACCACTGCTTTAGTGGTATTGTTTTTAAAAAATTTAAAGGGGTAGTTTAACCCAAAATCAAATGTAAATATTTTTTCTCTTACCTATAGTGCTATTTATCAGTCTAGATTGTTTTGGTGTGAGTTGCTGAGTGTTGAAGATATTGGCTATAGAGATGCCTGCTGTCTCTCAAATATAATGGAACTAGATGGGACTCAGCTTGTGGTGCTGAAAGCCCTGAAAAATAAAATAAAATGCATTGTCACTTTCCAGAAATCATGACCCGGTTCCTCAAGATAATTCACAGACTTTTTTGTGAGCCATTTCATGTTGGAACTTTTTTTTTTCTACTGATAACACCTGCCAACTATATCTCTGTGTAGAAGGAAGTGTGCATGTACTGCCAGCTCACCTAGCACCACTGAGCTCGCTAACATTAAAGCTCAGCCAAGGAGCACGCCATTGTCCCTAGCACAAGCTTCTCATCCATGAGGATATGCAGGCTTCCATTTGTGCAGTGATACGGTTGGCGGGTGTAGTTCAGTAGAAAGAAAACTGTTCTTACATTAAACTGCTCACAACAAGGTCTGTGGATTATTTAGAGCAACCGGGTCATGATTTCTGGAAAGAGACATTGCTGTTGAGTTTTTCAGTTTATTTATTTGAGTGCCATCTAGTTCCATTATATTGGAGAGAAGAAAGAGAACATTCGGCAACTCACACTAAAACAATCTACACTGATTATTAGCACTACAGGTAAAAGGAAAAATGTGGATTTTTGATTTTGGGGTGAACTGTCCTCTAGAAATTAAGCAATTCACTTTAGTCTCTGCTCAAGGCCACCTCAGCAAGGCAGGCAGCTGCATGTTCTCAGAGGCATTTGAATCTTGATCTTGTTCTTTCAAGGGCTGCCTACATTCATTCAACAAACATTTATCAGTAGTGGTGAAATAGCCAAGTAAATTTATCTTACTTAGGTATCATACTTAAGTGCAATTTTGAGCTATTTGCACTGTTTTATCCCAAATGTATGACTGTTTAATAAAATATGATTCTTTTTATTCATAGAATTATATATATACAGTACAGGCCAAAAGTTTGGACACACCTTCTCATTCAATGCGTTTTCTTTATTTTCATGACTATTTACATTGTAGATTCTCACTGAAGGCATCAAAACTATGAATGAACACATGTGGAGTTATGTACTTAACAAAAAAGGTGAAATAACTGAAAACATGTTTTATATTCTAGTTTCTTCAAAATAGCCACCCTTTGCTCTGATTACTGCTTTGCACACTCTACATGTGTTCATTCATAGTTTTGATGCCTTCAGTGAGAATCTACAATGTAAATAGTCATGAAAATAAAGAAAACGCATTGAATGAGAAGGTGTGTCCAAACTTTTGGCCTGTACTGTATATATATATATATATATATATATATATATATACACACATACACACACATACATACATAACACTGACAGAGGCCATTGTGCTACATACTGAGAAGTTCCACCTTTGATAAACTTTTTTTTTGATAATACAATTGTAAGTGCATTACTTTCACTTACTGTAATGATGTATTTCTATATCATTGCACTTGCAGTAAAGTCTTACCCTGGAAATCCAGAGTTCTCGCAAGAGCACAATTTGAATTTGCTCAGTGAGTCACTCTGGCAATCAGTAATCATGCTCATTACCTATGCCCATGAAACCGAGCTGCACCAATCACATCAGTGTATCTGATATAGGCGGGCCAGAGGCGAGCTAAACAGATGACGACAGCGCTGCGACAACGAAGTCCGGAATCAGTCAGTAAACATTGCAAGATGGCTACGGATGAACACCAGCTGTTTGAAACGGCTTTCGCCACTACAATGAACGAGTTAGACTTGGCTTTTTCTCTAAAAGAGGAACAGAAGACGGCGCTCGAGTCTTTCCTTTGCAAGAAGGACGTTTTTGCTGTTTTGCCGACCGCATAAGGCAAGAGTCTAATCTACCAGTTAGCTCCGCTGGTAGCTAAGCGTATACGCCACCCTGTTTATTGTTCTGATTGGTCATAGTGTTATCCAATTGCGTGGAGTGATATTTACAAATGCATGCTTGGTGCCGCCCCTCAAGTTGGGCCATTTTCATTACTCATGGCCAGACCCTAAATCTTTCTAGATTTGGATCTGGATTTCCAGGCGAGTAAAGTCTCTGAATACTTCACCAATGAGTTTATCAGTCTATGGACTACAAGAAAATGCAGTGTGGTGGGCACATGGCACGTGGAGGTTAATCCTCTCATTACACAGTGTTAAACAGATCTGAGAGTTCATTTGTCCTTTGAAGTCCTTCAAGACGAGCAAGGGAGGGATGGGTATACAAAGTATTGAGAATATTCCAACAGTTCTATAAAAAGTGCTGTTGAAAAGGGGAGTGATTCTCTTTATTTAGTAATGAAGGAGCCACGGTTCAGTAGCGCACATACACACAGCTGAGCGCCACACAGAGACCCAACCACCACCAAGAGCAAGCCTCCCCATAGCTCTCACATTGCATCAAGTCACTGAGTGACGGGTACATTGTCCAAGGCAAGGGGGAAAAGAGTGGTGAAAAATGTTTCTCTCAGAGAGCTCCTCAGTCAGTCAGGCAACCAGCTCACCACAGCCAGGCAGAGACCATCTACACAAATGTATTTCTGGGGCGCACCAATTGGTTGAGTGCACTCCACGAAAACAGGGTTCTTCAGAAGTTCTTCGGGGACTGAATGATTTACAGAATCATGAATATTTGAGCAATCATTTGAACTTCTAAACGTTTCTGCATTGCTATTTCTGTACACATATGAATTATTTTGTTGAGTGGTTCCCCCTGGTCCTATTGAAAAGTAAATGATCAACTGATCACCTTAGAACCAGGGTTATGTTTTTATTTTTGTATCCTGCTTCGATGATTTATAACCATCTTGGCACAATCCATTCTGAATGTAATAAAAATGTATTAAAGAAATTTAAAAAAAAGTATCTGTCATTATCTACATGGTGAACTTTAGTCATGCTTATGATTTTGTGAAAGACACATTTTCAAAAACACTGAAGTGTGTCAGCAGCTTAAAGGCCCTGAATAAAACAATAAGTCAGTGGGGTCTGCCAAAAATAGATTCTTATTAAAAAACAGTACTAAAATTAAAATAAATATTTAGTCAGTGCTTTTCTGTACAATTTGATTAACATTAACAGCACAAAGCATTTCCATACACACTTCATTAAAGAAGAATACAATTTATTTTTCATTTAACACCTTACAATTGTATGTCAGTGCAGTGATATAAATACAATAAATATGTTTTCAAGTACATTTAACATCCATAGCTTCATAATTTATGTTGAATACAATAAATATGCCTTTCAATATAGTTAAGAGCTGTGACTTAATAATTTATGTTAAACACAATAAAAAGTAATAAACAGGTGTATTTGATAGCATTCAGGTGAGACTACAAGAACTTCCATGTTGAATTTCTCTAATTGCTGTTGCTCATTTTTGGTCGACAGTTTTGTTTGCAAATATCCCATCTTTGTTTGGTTGTTGTTGGGTCTTGTATTCACGGGCTGCTATTATTTGCCCCCATTGGTGTTTCGATGCTGGACACAGTACATGAGATGTTCAAACAGTTTGGACAATCCAACTCTATTTGTCATCCCCTCTGGTGTCTTTTCACAAGTTACCTGAAAGACAAAGAAATACGGTCAGCACTTCATAAATGTTTCTCTACTGTTACATATGTCAGTCGAACACAACTGGCTCCCAGTTCTTACGTTTCTGTCGCTGTTATACACCTTCAGGGTTCTCACAACTTCCTCCGTGTGTCTTCCGTTACAGAAGTCTTGGCCGTAGTTGTGCAGGATGTGGTGCACTTTGCAGAAGAACTTATCCTGTATGGAACATAAGCAAGAATATTATGAGCACAACTGTATGTTGGGGCAGATACATCATTGTTATGGCCAAGTTATACAGGAGACCAAAATATATTAGATCTGATGTCATAAAACAATGTCTAGTTAATTATAAAAACAAACCAGCCACACAAATATATAATTGTGTGAAATGGCCATTGATTTTTTTTCCTATACCTTATGTGGGCTGGTTTCACTCCCTGTTCTCTGTAATAATTCTATAAATTATTTTAAATCATAGCTTAAAATCAGATCTTCTTAAGCCCACAAACTACATAAATTACAATATAAAGGATTTAGTAAACTTCATCAAAAATAGAGGCAGTGTAAAGGCCTTAAAACCACATTTAGAACAGAAGAAAGGGAAATACTTGTTTTCTTTTTTGAGTAGCTCTAAAAAAAATATGCATCATATGAAATACAACTATGAGTGTGTCCCTTTTATTAGTTTGAGCATGTAAACACCTTACCCCATTTTCAGAAAACCACATAAGATCTTCCCCTGTTTATGAGAAACCCGAGTATACTACTGTACCTAAAATAGTCCAAAAGAAAGTAGTATACGGTTGCATCAACGCCTATCTGCCCAGGTGTGGCTTCAGCTAAGTGAAGTACCAAAAACACAAACAATGGTGCTACTGGAGCTTTTAAGAAAAAGAGGATCCTTAATGGATCCTTAAATGGCTGAATTTCAAGGATGCTATGTCATCAAATCCTGCTTAAGAACTGTTCCAATGTCAAGGATTCTTGAAATTCTACAATGGACTGCCCTTCCTTCAGAGAATTTTCAAGGATGCATGTATGTATCCTCAATGGGTATAAAGTGATCACAATTCTGCTGGAATTAAAGACAAGGCCTCTTCAATGAAATCTGTGCCAGCGGAGCTCCTAAAAGACACGTAATACTGCTTATATTTGTTCAAATGGTAGAACATTAGAGAGTGCCAAAACTATCGCAGTACCATGAAACCCCCTCAGTCCCCAGAGGGTTAATGACGCATGCCTGGAGGCACTCGCGAGCCTGTTCCAATGTATGTTCACCGAATGCCAGGAAGGAGTCTTGCCTTGCCTCTGTAGGATTCTTCCTTGGAAGGACCTGCCCTACCAAGGAAGGATCCTTGACTTTGAGAAACACCAAGAGATTTGGATTTTGGTAATGAAAGGCTGTGTATCCTCATCCGCTGCTCACCTGTCCTAAGTGTGACAGTGACAGGCTGGCACTGGTGAAGTGAAGGACAGTGTTATCAGAGTAGCATGCTGCCTTTCAGGAATAATGTTATGTATGGAGTCTATGGTTAAGAGAGACAAGGAAAAAAAGAGACAGTGGATGTGCTCAGAGCATACCGCTGTTGGCATTCAGAGCAGAAGAGATTAGCAGATATGCTGCCAAGTGGATGTAAATGCAATGCAAAATCTGATATCTTAATTAAAAAAATGTGGGAAACTGATTGTCTTGGAAAAGGTAAGTAAACACAACTTAAGACAGATAGTTATATTACCTTTTTTAAAGCAATTTCTGAGAGTAATCAGTAACCAGGTTACAAGTATTTATCATGTTAACAGGGAATATCAGTAACTCGATTTTTCTGTGCTCATGTGAACACTAAATCCCAAATATGAACATAACCTGGACAAGCTTCATAAACCACTTATTCATCACCATGTAAACACACTCTATTTATGTTTAAAAAACATAACTCTACTCACCCCACATTTATTGCTGCCTTCTGCCAGATGTGACACATCTTCTGCAAAGAATTCCTGCAGCACATATAAGAATTACTTAAATGGCATAATTTTATATAATATGTAGACATAAAGATGTGAAGATATTGCATCAATAAATGCTAAAGATTACAAAGCAAGAAAAAAAGTTTATAGATAAAGTCTTACGTTAGAGAGAGATGCACTGCACTTTTTAGCCAGATCATACATCCTGTTCGGGGTTTCTTGAATAACTTCAGACTCTGTAGTATGGAGAGGACTGGCAGCAGCTAGCTTGATCAGCAGAGCCACGGCAGATACCAGCAGAAGCAGCTTCATGATACTAGTTTGTTGGCTGTTGACCTCCAGAAGACGTTATTTCAAAAGGCCTTTAAACTGATTACTCAGCCTGTTCTGAGGTCTTAGTTGAGAACACACAATTTATAACTGCTTTGCCCTCATTGTTACCACGCTTTCCCCCTCCATTACAGAGCCAGTGACGTTGGTCTATGGTAGGAGATAAGATGTGACTGATTATGGTCTGATTGATGAGAAACTTAACCAAAACCAAGGTATGTTTATCTGAATTCAATCTATAAGGTTCTATACCAGAAAAAAAATCTCTTGGGACTTTTCAGTGGTGATTGCTCAACTGTGGAGCAATCACCACTGAAAAGTCCCAAGAGATTCAGAAAATTAGTTGAAATTATATTAGAAATGATTTACTTTGTTCACACCAGTATTTCAGCGACATAATGTTAAGACCTCACAAAGAGAAAATAACCAAAATGACAAACCATTGTATTATTTCCTTCCTTTCAGCATGAAATATCTTGCTATTTCAACTGTTGGCCCTAAAGCAGAAAGGTTTATGAGGAAGTTATCTCATGCATGGAAGTTTGTGACAACAAGCAGTTCTCAAAACACTGAATATTACAAGGATTAAGACCTTTTTAAAGATCTTTTTAAACTGCAGAAATGCAATGACTACCACAAAGCACTATACAGTAGGTCTAATACATATGGACTAGCTGCCTCCAAACGCACATTATTTTTGTATGTTTATGTGCAAAAGGGACAGGAAATGGCCATAAAGTATAGGCAGTAATGATTATCAATCATCAATTATTAAAAAAAAACCAACAACCCATGAATCAATAGTAGAGACAGCTTCTTCAAAAAAAATTTACCTAAATTATATACTGTGGCGAGACTTGACTACATGGACCTTACATCTGCGGCCAAAGGTAGACAGTGGGATTTAAATTTGAGTTTGTCAAGATATTGAAAGTCCAGTCATGTCAAATTTTCCATTGATGTTGGCTGATTTTATTTTGCTCGTATTTATCTTTTAAACCTTAACAATAATCATTACATGCTGACATTAACTCTGCTGAAGGCTATAAGAAATAAGCACAATATTATCTGAAATAAATAAATGTATAAATGAAGTCATAAGCTGATTCAGCATATGCTGATGACATACAACTGTATATGTCTGTGAAGCCAGATGGCCCAAATAATCTGACTGTGTGTCAGCCATCAATGAATGGATGAGGAAGGACTTCCTCAAACTAAATGAAAAATGAGAGGGATCTTGTTCTCATTAAACTGAGTCATCTGGCCACACAGACACAACCTCGGTGTAACTTAAGATTCTGATCGCAACGTAAAAGCTCATTTTTATTCATTAACCAAAACTGCATTTTATCATTTACACAATAGAGTTAAGGTACAACCTCTACTGAGCCAGCAAGATGCTGAGAAGCTTGTTCATGCCTTTGTTTCGAGTCATCTGAACTATGGTAACGCCCTACACACTGACTTACCTAAAACTGCCACTACAAAATTACAGACCATTCAGAATACTGCTGACAGGATTTCAACAAAAACTACAAAGAGCGATCATATAACTCCCGTTTTACATAACCTACACTATCTCAAAGTTTTTTAAAATCAGTGTTGCCAGATCTCGCAGACAAATAAACAACCAGACCTGTGAAAACAAGCCCAAAACAAGCGACTTTTTCTACGAAGCCCCCCTAGGTTCCGGGGAGAGAAAAATAAATACACTGTGTGCACGGTTTTACAATCCATGGGGACAGATTTTAAACTGTGGATACAGATTTTCAATATACATCCATGTGGACAGATTGGTAAACTGTGTGCAGTTTTGCAAAACTGTACCCACGGTACACAGTTTATTTATTTTTCTCCCCCCTGAGCTTTAGGACAATGACCACAAGAGGGAGTTAAACCACCTTTTAACATTATTTAACATTAGAAAACAGATGGGATATCAAATATAGACTGATGTACCAAGTACAGTATATACACAGTAAACCTCTGATAATTAAAATTTGCACACACAAATAAATATCATCCTGAATTCACAAATTCTTTATTTATTATTGCTTTTTATGCACTCATCTAACTTTTTTCTTTTAGTTACAGGACTGACGTTTTCCTAACCAGAAAAAAAACCACATTGCCCTGCTCTGCCTCTGATTGGCTAGTACTCGTTGCCATCAGGGTCAGAGCCAATTAGAAGCAGGATGCGGGTGGGAAAAAAACTCTGCTGTCTCCTGTGTGTATGGAGAAAGGGGAGGGACAGAGGGAACAGGCAAGACAAACTATCCTACGTTTAAATAACATATCGAAAATATCTGCTTGACAACTTATTATGGAGCTGGGAACAAGCCTAAATAAGCAACTACGCTTTAGAAACAAGCCCCCCAAAAAAACGCGACCTGCGACTATCAATGTTTGTAAGCAACTTTACAGAAAAACAAGCCCGAAGTCGCTTATAATAAGTGGTCTTGGCAACACTGTTTAAAATTTATTTTAAAACTTCTGTTTTTTAAGGCTCATAATGGTATCGCCTCATCCTATATGATAGAATCCCTATCACCTTATGTCCCTCCATGAACCCTGAGATCCTCCACAGCTGCTCTTTTAACTGTTCCTAATGTCATAACAAAAACCTTTGGGGATGCTTCTTTTAGCTAATACGCCCTCAAAATATGGAACACCCTGCCTTTAAATATTAGACTTGCAGGCTCAATGGACAGTTTTAAAGAACGACTCAAAACATATCTTTATAATATAGCTTATAACTAGCATTGTTTATTTATTTTATTTTTTATTACTTGATAAGTTAATGGATTTATTCTTCTCATTTCTTCTTGAATGAGTGTTGTATAAATGGATGGGTGTTTTATTTTTTTTGCTGTTTGTCACTGCAGCTGAATTGTCATTTATTCCTAAGTCTGCTGTGGGGTACAACTGGATCTTATACAATAGGTAAACATGCTTAATTTCTGGTTACAAGATATAATACATAGCTGCCAAAAAATCAGCTATAGTGTTTGATGTAACTAAATGCTAAAAAATAACACCAGTCAGTGATATAAGAGGAAGAACAACCAAAATATAGCATATGAAATTATAAAATATCATATGCTGACAATTTTACTCCTTACTTATCATGCATAGCATCATAAAAAATGTTGTTTATATTTATGTGCTGATGATTTTACTCTTTACCTGTCAGATGTGGAATCATTAAAATATCCTTATATGCAGACAATTTCACTTTACTTATCAGATGTAGATTCATTGAAATATCTTTATATGCTGATGATTTTACTCTTTACTTATCAGATGTAGAATCACTGAACTGTTATATGCTGATGATTTTTACTTTTTACCTATCAGATGTATAATCATTACAGTATCTTTATATGCTGATGATTTTTTTCTTTACTTATCAGATGTAGAATCATTAAAATATCAATATGTTTTGAGGATTTTACTCTTCAAACACCACATTCTTCCTATCAGATGAGTTTTGATAAGCTCTGGATACAAACTGGACTGGGGTGAATCTGAGTTGATCCAATTTTAGCATCATTGTGAAAAACACACCAAAATAAAATGAAACTCAGGACACCGAGCAGCATTTATGAAACATGAGAACTCCACCTCACACAAATTCTAAATCGGGGGAAGAAAATGTTAGAAACATGTTCTGTTTTTCAATATCATTATGGGGTACGGTAAATGTCTAATGTAAAAATGTCTATAATTGCAGTGTGATCTATGTTTGCAAAATGTTAGTACTTTACATCACTCTATGATGACTTTACATGTTGTGGGAATTAAGCAAGATCCTTATATTTACAGCTGACAATTTAAGTTTAAAAGGAGAACTAGAATTATAAAATATAGCTAAAAAATACTGTGCGTAAGACTGCTTCCATTTATGGTTTCAAAATCAGATTTCTGGTTGAAAACTGAAATGAAACAAGATTTAACAGTGTAACCTTTACTTCATGCTGGTTATTCCATATACACAAGAAAATACAGACTTCATTTTATGCCACCCACCAATGGGCCTCCCACTCTCTGTGCTTTGTGTGTGTA
Organism: Epinephelus fuscoguttatus; assembly: GCF_011397635.1. NCBI lineage: Eukaryota > Metazoa > Chordata > Actinopteri > Perciformes > Serranidae > Epinephelus > Epinephelus fuscoguttatus. Next base: position 32,960,774 of record NC_064763.1, on the reverse strand, counting down.
CCCAGTCACTTTAAACTCGCTACCAAGCAGCCTCGTATTATTTTGCCTGGATCCCTGGTTACCAAACACAGTCTGAAACACTACCTGGCCACGGGTATGCCACATGTCAGACAGAAGACAGAGGAAGCAGAACAAGACTTATCAATCCATCAAACCTCCTTTATCTTATTTACATAATTTCCTGTGCAACAATACCCTTTGTGTTGAACTCCGACACAAAGGGTATTTAACTTCAAGGAAAACAGCACGACAAGTAAAACTATTTAATACTATATTTGTCAATGAGCAAAAAATAAAAATAAAAAAGTATGTTTGCTGATATACAACTATAACTCATGATGATCAAACATTGAATAAAGTGATTATTTTTTAGATACTGTGTTACAACCTTCTGTATGTCGCTAGGGAAAAGGGAAGAAATACAGCAACATCAAGCCTACAAATATTGGCAATAAAGTAATTTATTGTTGTTACAAGGCAAGCTACAAACACAAGTCATTGGTTTGAAATGTCTGAAACTGACCACTAGTCATTGAGACAACAATCTTGGATGATAGAGGTAACATCATTAAATCACATTCTCTGCCTTGTGTTCATTTTGTATTGCTGTCCAAGGCAAGTGGTAAAAGTAGTTCTCTAGTACAACAGTTACACACAGATAAAAAATTTCACTGATCAAACAATCAGCTGGATTAGCAGCCAGCGCTAAACAAACCCCAAGAGTCATTTGGCCTTTTTTAAATGATATTTTTTCTAATTCGGCAGTGGTTTTCATAAACTGATTACAAACATATTGATTTATCTTGAAATCAACAAATATCTAGTTAAATTTGCCACTTGGTATCTAAGGTCAATGCCACAAAAATGCATTCAAAGAAATGAAAAGTAAACAAATACAAAAATAAATCAGTTCTCATAATGCACAAAAAGTGAAACAGAACTGAATTTGGGACTATAAATATAGGTTAAGCTATAGTTCAGTTCAGCAGTTTAATGTGATTCACACATTTTAAGACTATTTGTTTTATATAGTAAAAGGTCAAAGGCATGTGATGCTGTTTGAACGACTGAAAGAGAGAAGATGACTTGTCAAAAGCACAGCATCATCAAAATTAACGCTACAGGTAAAAATAAGCGCAGTAAAAGAATCTTTCTTTAAATGTTAATTAACAGGCCATGTAGCACAAATCATTTTCATACACACTCCACTCATGGGTAATATGATTTATTTTTCTTTAAACACTTATTTCAATGCTGTGTGATATGATTACAATAAATATGTGATTCAAATATATAAAAGAACTTAAATCCATTAACTTATTTTAAATACAATGGAAAAAAAAATAAATATGCAGGTGTATTTGATAGTGCTCAGATCTGCGTAATAACAACTTTCACTTTTAATTTTCTACTTGAAAAGCATCAAGTCACTACGGTCACTGCTGTGCTGATTAAAAACAGCTAACCAGACAGTTAATTACTATTTGAATATGTTACGGTTTACTGTTGTCTTGTCTGGAACTGTGCTGGCTGTGAGTCATGCCGAGGAAATGTAGATATGAATTTGTTTGAAGATGACTCGATCAATCTTTAGAATTATACTGTGCAGTCGCTCCTAAACAAAAACAACTGCTAACAAAGAAACCTGTTAAACAAAAAACAAACCATAAAATAAAATAAACATAGATCATTCCATATTTCTAATCATATCCCGAAATACTTTGCTCTTTGCCATTATCAGTATCAACTTTTTGAAAATGTTAACATCTCATTTTTGAATTAAATACTGACATGGGAAAAGAAAACACTTAAGGCTCAAGTGCTCCACTGACAGTTGGGTCGCAGACTTGGGAGGCATTCAGGGCGCAGGGGTTGGGATTTTTTTGGCCCTAGTGAGGTTTCTTTGCCGGATACAGGCCGTGAGGTTCTCCACAAGTGTAGGTATTGGTCTGCTCTCGCCTTTAGATGTCACCTCCTTTAGGAGCTCTGTACAGTTTGACTGAAAGACAAGAAATAAAGTTGGTTCAGTGCACTACCCTCATGACAGTTTGTCATATGTCACTCTACACTTCAGCTGCATTTGCTTTTACTATCTAAAAGTACAGAGTGTTTGTGGTGTTCTAGACCTGCGTAACACAGATTTGACTTTCTCACTTTGCAATTGTGATGTCAGAGGGAATTCTTACATTGCTGCCATCAAGAAATATCTTCAAGTTTCTCACAAGCTCTTTCTCTTCCTTCTTTTTACCGAAGTGTTCGTGTTTGTGCAGGACATCATGCACTTTGCAGAAGAACTTGTCCTAGATGGAATATAAGCAAGAATATATTAGCTTTAGACACTAGACCAACACAAATATATATTGAAAAAGTACTTGTGCTACTGTCTAATTGCAACAGTTAGATTCGTTTTGCCAAACTTCACAGCACTTGAACTGCAAGCAACAATATTTCAAGGACATAACACTCTTCTCACCTGACATCCAGCTTCAACCAAGTGCGACACATCCTCAACAAAGAACTCCTGCAGCACATAAGAAAAAAATTAGGTAACTTCCTACTTCAGGCAGCCTTTTTTTCCAACATATAAAGGTTTAACACAATAGAAAGTGTTGCAAAAATAACAAGTTAACTAGCAAGAAAACAGTTCAGATGAATTCTTACCTTTACAAGAGTTTCATTGTATTTTTCTGCCAGGTCGATTATACTGTTCAGATTATCTTCAAGCTTGCAATGAGTAGGATTGGCAGCAGCCAGATTGACCAGCAGTGCCGCAGCAGATACCAGCAGAAGCATCATCATGTCCATGATACTTGCTCGTTGATGGTCAACCTCTGAAGGAAGCTATTTCAACAACTGTTTGAACTGATCACTCAACTATCAGCTTGGAGCTTGCTCTGAGGTCTTGGCTGAGAACACAAGATTTATATTTGCTTCGCCCACGCATTTTGACACGTTTTTCCCCTCATTACAAAAAAAAAAAAAAAAGTAGTGAGTCTGCAGTATGTGTGAGATCAGATGGTTTGATTAAAGTGTGGTTGATGAGCAACATCACCTCAACTGAGCTATGATTCTCTTACACCAGTGAAAAGAGACAGTTATAATTAACAGCCCATGTCCTTCACAAGAGATTTAATGAGAATGTTGATCTTATAAAGTGGTAAACATGGAATTACAACTGTTAACTGCAATATTAACCAACATTTTTTAGCAGAACACATCCTTCTGTCGCCACTGCTGGCCAGCAGGTGCCTACTGAACACTTTGTAAAAACACCAATGCAAGACTTTATCAACAAGTTGTGGTCAATACCATGGACACTGTCAGTTTGTTTTTAAATGTTTTTGATTTGTGATATCATCCAAGAATGTTTAAACAAGACATCTGAAAAGCACCAGATCATTTATGAACTCTGTAGGTACTTTGCCTTATACTTTTTTGGTTGAATTTAAGCTGTAACACAGTGTAAAGCACAGCTGAAGTTTAGGCTATTGAACGGTGACATTAAAAAGGAACATTATCAACCTACTAAACTCTGAAAGAGTTTTTGGAAATGTCTTTCCAGCTGGATGGAGAATAAGACAGGACAGAGATTGCCCTTTGTGTTGATGTAATATTTAAAGAGAGCCTACTTGTATATGAATCTCTTTGGTTTGGGTAGGTTAAGTATTTGCAGATCAGTTAACTCTCCAACCTCCAAATGGAACGAGTGACTTGAAATTGGATTTTTGCTTCAAACACACAGACATACATTATCATCATTACTGTTGTTTGACTAAATCAACTGAACATTCATTTTGCCCAAAACAAGAAGATCAAGAGACACTGTGCATTTGCAAAGGAGTGTAAAGAGTCTCTCGACTGTTCAGTGGAGATAAGATGAGAGGGACGTGATGCTGCATTTTGTGATCTCAGAGTTCTGGTCCTGGTTTTTACGGATGCGGTAGAAGTGCTCGATGTAGCTGGACCGCCCCAGCAGCTCCACAAAGTCCTCATCGTGGGTGATGACCAGCAGCTGGAAGTTACGCTGGCGTGAGCGACTCTTAATGATTCTGGGGAGAGTGAGCAAGAGGAGATAAAAAAAGAACATGAATTAGATGAACAGAATGGCAAACATTACATAGGCCTAAGAATACTGAAAAATAACAACAAAACATATACAACGTGAACAACTTTTATTAATAAATATTTAAAAAAGTGCAAATGCAGCAGTCACCAAAACCGAATGAAATAACAACAAACTGTCTGTGGGCTACAGTCCACTTCCAAAAAAGTAACAATAACAAAGGCAGTAACGATAATATACATAATATATGTATGCTATACAGCGTATCCTCAGACCGCAACGGGTACTGTCTGATGGTTTATTTTAAGAACCTATCAACATAAATCAAATAAATTAAAATCACAGCTCTACAGCATCCAGTACTAGGGCTTACCAAATAAGAAAAACAGAACAATAACTAACAAGGCATAACCGAAAATGGGCATATATAATCCTATCCTGAGAAAGCAACGGGAAATACTGTTTGCTGGTTTATTTTTAGAGCCTACCTTTAGTTTGAAAAGTTCACCCTCTCCAAGTCTGAACTTTTCTGTCCGTCAGAACAGGCTACTCCTCATTGAAAATGACATTTCAACAAACTATAATGATAACTATAGCAGCATCCTATGCTTCAAAACTATTCAAGGTTTTTCGCCAGAAAAAACAGCATGTTTACTTTTTCCGGCTGGAGCAGGGCACATAGTGAATTGACAACTTCAGCCGCGGTGCTGAACATCGGCTCTGATGGAGAGCTTGTGGCACAAATGCACAGGTACTTTCGGGCAACCCCCGACGTCAGAGGAAAACGCCTGGCTCCATCACTTTTCCACCAGAGAAGGGCGTCTTTGTCTCCCTGAATAACAGGCTCGCGACAACAGGCAGTTATCTCTGCTCCTGCTTGCTCCTGTATGGTGCCGACCGGACCTGCCAACGCATCGGCTCTTCTTTGAAGGAGACTGCCCAGAGTCATCTGTTTTTCAGTGGTTCGGGTTGCGCCTCTCCCTCCTCCACTCTGATGGCCACTGGACCTGCTGCTGCTGCTGCTGCTGCTGCTGCTTGCAGAAGTTGTGGGATTTTTTTGCAACCAACTGGCTTGATGCGCGGCTTGCCATCTTTTCTTCTTTCTCACGTCCGAGCTGTCACGTGACGACGTCACATCCAAAAACTTTATCAAATGTCATCTCCCAACAACAGTGAAGGGCAGTTATAAGAGAAACATTATAGCCTACTATTAGTTTTAAATTGTAATTAGTATTAAATTGAAAACTCAACCACACATACATAGGTGCTGGACAAGCACTCATTATTTAGGCATTAAATAAATTATATTTAATATTATATCAGGCCCCCATAGGCCTATATGGGCGGCAGATTTTGTTTAATGACGTAATGAAACTGATACTGATGCTATTTTTAAGATACCGTGGGATATCTTATTATCGTATTATTGCCCAACTCTACTGTAAGAAAGCAGCTGTTTATCAGTTTATCAGTATATCGGTAATAATGGCCTTAAAGCAAGGCTGAAGATGAGTTGAAGAGGCTTTTGAACCAGAGTCTGCATGCTGCAAAGTCAGTGTGTGTGTGGGTGTGTTTTGTACCTCTACCCTTGTGAGAACCATAAGAGTGTTTGAGACCTATTTTCAATACCTTGAGAGTGAGAACATTTGGGTCAATCCTCACTTCTTCAAATGTCTCATGTTTCTGTTTCATGATTAAGACATGGATTTAAGGCTAGCAATAGTTACAGGTTTCAGGTAAGAGTTGGGGTTATGGCATACAGACATGACTGTCAGTCAATATAAGAGATTGAGTGATGCATTGTGTCAATAAGGGTCCTCACAAGTTTAAAGTCAAAAACATGTGTGTGTGTACTGACTCTACGAGGGCGTGTGCCAGGGACTCAATGTTTTCTCGGTCCAGGTTGGTAGTGGGCTCATCCAGGGCCAGGATGCCGCAGTTCAGACAGAAGGTCTCTGCCAGAGCTAGACGGATGATCAGGGATGCCAACACCTAGACACACAACGCCAGATTTGAAAGACACACACAAATTAATCAAACAAAAAAATCCAAACCGGTGTTGCGAAGTTGCTTTGTATGAGCTAGACGTTTGTACTCCACTTGCTTCCAAAATGATTCACTGGAGAAAACGGTACTTTTTTTTTTATCACATACATGACTGGGTTTTCTGTGATATACAGTATGTGCTAATATAGAAATAACTGGTACCCTAATTATCTGGTACCTTCTGTCCAGCACTGCAGCGTCCTCTCATATCCAAAGCTGTGTCTCCTTTCACCATCACTACTCTGTAGTTGTAAACCCTCCGCCTCACTCCAGCAGACGAGTTTTCGTCCACGTCAGACCTGATCTCCACGTACTCAATATCTGGCGAGCGGAAAAGGGAGAATGATTACACAATGAGTGAAGGAGGAGAACTGTGCATACAATGAACACAACAGATTCAGCTTTTTTTTTTTTTTTTTAAAGTGAAACACACCTTGACCCCTGTAGGTGCTGCGCCATAGGTCTCTGATTATCTTGTTGATCTCATCCATCTTCATGCTGTGGAATTTCATGATGGTTCTGAGGAAAGCAAAAAAGAAAACAGAGGTATAAACCAAGCTGCAACCTACTGGGCTGAAATATGAAGCCAACATGGAAGTGCCAGAGTGCAGTTCTTTTAATGGCCACAAGAGGCTGTCTCCAAAAGCGAGTGAATCCCCATAGACAGCCAATGCTCAACTTTACAGTCGAAACATTTTTACAGCCTGGTGCAAAACAGTTTTGGTCTCTATAGCTAATTTCCCCTTTCATGAAAACTGTACAGGGGGTGATTTTGTTTATATAATATTCATCTATTAACATTTTATTAAGGCTTAAAGTTACACAGAATTAAGGGTGGGATGCCTTGAGTGACAGGATGTCAACTGATAGTGTCCTCAGCTTCTTAGTCAGATCTACCCCTCACTCCTCCACAGTGCCAGCCTCTTGCCAAAAAAATAGTCACTTTTGGCTCCGAAAAGCCAAGATGGCAATGGCCTAAGCACCAAACTCGAGGCTTAAAAAGGAGAGTCCACAAACCAATGGGTGACATGAAGTTACGTTGGCTACGATGTACTAGATAGATAGACATGTCCACCTTACCGAAATCCAATCTACTACACATTATTTTGTTTGACATCTTACTTTACCCTAGTAAAGGGATGTAATTTAATGTAATTGTAATTTATACATACCAAACTGTAAAGCAAATAGTTTTAATAATATAAAAAAACGTTTATATGTTTACAGGTCCTGGCGTGACAGAGTAAAAAGTGTGCAACAACACAAAAGGATAGAACTAAATGTATTTTAGATGAAGAAGGGAACACGTTGCAGGATTACAGCATACGGTGGATTAAACTCTTGGTTGGTTCAGAGATGAAGATATCCAGGCCACACCACAATGTGCACACATGCTTGTACACATAAAGGGCAGTTATGTGAGCTGAAACCGACACAAACCGATAATTACCATGAACCTTCATGCAGTTTAGACAAGTGTGCCAATGCACACGTGGCCTGGCTAACTATAAGACACTTTCTGATCATCTGGTTACAAAATGACAGCGACAGCATTTTTTTTTTCCTAAAGCCATCTCATATTGATACATGGCAAAGATACATACTGATATAAAAGATATGAAGGCAGCCAACTAGATGCTGCTTTCCGGCATACCAAGAAGCATTCTGTCTATAATCTAGAAAATTGACTGTGTGGTTTGAAAACACCACAGTGATAACACAAAGCTTCTTCTTGAAGCCCATATACGGTGGATATATCGACAAACCATGAAGAAAGGAAGAAAAGACAGAGGGAGTAGAGCCGTCCTTATCAATTCATCTGACCTTGTGTACCTTGCATGTATTTACACTCTTTATGCAACAAAAGGAAGTCATGGTTTATGACTTCCTTTTGCAAGGGAATTCAAATTCAAGGAAACAAAAATGTAACCTGATTAAGTCATGATCAGAAGATTGCTGATTAGGCCTTTTTAGAGTATTGCCCTCTCTAGGATTGTCCTGTTATATTGTTTAGAATATTGAATTAGGGTGAAACAGCATCCTTCTGTTCATGATGGCTATTAAAAAATACGTTCCCTGATGTGAGACATGACCGACAAAATTCACAGTTCCTGACCTGTGTGAAAATATAGTCCAACGTCTTTTAGAGATTAAATGTCTTCCGAAGTATCAGCCTGTTTAGTACAGAATTTTCTACTTGTTTTTCCTTGGACAGTGTTTCCTTGCTGAGCTGCGGTAGAGAGGTTGTAACACAAAGAGGGAATTTTGTTCTAAAAAGACTGACATTGGATGATACTCACTATTGCAGCAACACAATGTCATTTGGCAAGACACTGCAGTGGCCGATTAAATACATTTAAGTTCACATTGGGTAGGTAAACGCTGTATTTCTACCATTAATTTGCCATAACTGCAATGAATGACAAGATAGTTGCTGCTCAGTGTCCAGCAGATCAGACTGTGGTTGTACTAGCAAGTGTCCAGGTGTGAAAATTCATAACTTTGTAAGTGGAGCTGGGTGAAGCTTCCTTTTTTTACTCCCAAATATATAATGTATACAACAAGGCGGAAGTCATGTAGGTCATGTCAGGGTTGCAAGTAGTACAGAAAACCAGAATCAGCAGACACACACGTGCACACACAAGAACAGTGACTGCTCTCTATTTGTGACCCAATAACCTGGCAGCCTGCTTCGACATACTTACAACTCCCTAAACGTACTTGAGCATCAATTTTAAAATCTATTTTGTTTCATGAGAAATACATGAAGACCTGTACATTTGATGTAGCAAACCTTAACTTATCCCACTGAAATGAGTCCAGTAAAACATTTCTTTTAGTTTTAAATGAAATAAACAGAATGCTGGAGGCTACTAGGCTTAGGCAGTATGAAGGTATCACAATGCACCAGGGTATATAGATATCCTGATGGTATGATTTCCAATAACATCAAAAACACAGATGCTCATCTTTGTATTAAACTAATACAGAGATGCTGTATTGAGGGTATATTGTATGTAGTGCGCACTAGTGGCGGTGACAGTGTTACAAGACTTTAAAAAGGCGGCCAGCGACAGCAGAGAGTTCTTCCCAGAGAGACTGGGAAGAACAGCAAATTTTCAAATCTAACTCGGTCAATTAAGTTTATTTTTCCTGACCAAAGAAGAGCCGGTGATTGTTAGAGCAGTGAACTAATTAGACCAGTAGTTCAATTTTTTTGTGCCAAGAACCCATGAATTGATACCCATTAGGCCACAGACCCCCATTTTTATGAGATCTCGCTTTAGGGATCTACAGCTGAACAGTTTTTGGTTGTTAGATATGATTAAGAACAGAATTCTATAGTTGGCAATTACAATTAAGAAGACAACTGGAGGAAGTGAAACCTATGATCAGAATAGTCACTCTTACGACAATCACTCACAATTGGCTTACTTTGTCAGTGAATTCAATAGGGCAAAATAAACTATTTCCCTTTATTTCTGGGGATCCTCTGGAACACCCTGGAGGACCTGGTGAAATTTCAGGAAGGTATTAAAGGGATAGTGCACCCAAAAATTAAAATCCAGCCATTACAACCAACACAACTCCACCTAATGGAGGCTTACGGCGCCCCAGATTCAAACGTCCAAAAACACATAATTGAAACCACAAAATATTGGATCACTATGAACAAGCAGTATGGAGATATTTTGTGGTTTCAATTATGTGTTTTTGGACGTCTGAATCTGGGGCGCCATAAGCCTCCATTAGGTGGAGTTGTGTTGCTACCCCCTCTCCCCTGGGATCTCTGCAAGTGATGTGAAGACTCTAAAACTTCACCTGAGCCTCCCTCCGCATACGGGTGAGTAGATAATGGCTGAATTTTCATTTTTGGGTGCACTATCCCTTTAAGCAGGATTTACACTTCTGTGTCAAATTGACGCCATACTAAGGGCGTAGGCTCTGCGTCGATGTAGAGAAATGTAACTACACGTCACATGACGCAGACCCCCTGTCCATTTCTGTAAGCTGAAACCATTTCACTCAGTGGAAAGGAAGCTGTTACTTACTTTAATTTCACAAATAAGAAACAATACATTGTAAAAACAATAAAGCCTTCACAAAATAGCATTTTAAGTCTTGTGTATGATTTATCCTGGCTTCATATAGGTAGAGGAAATTTCCACTTCCACAAATTTATACAATGTAAAATGCCTTGTGCTAATAAAATTAGCATGTTGTAAGTGTTTGGAAAACACACTTAGTATAAGACAGTTGTTTTGTCAGTGAACCATGTGAGCTGTAATAGAACCGAATTTTGTAATGTTACCTGTGTGTAAATAGAGGAAAAGTCTGCTAGTGGCTCAGCTAATTTATACAATGTAAAATGCCAAAGGCTTGTGCTAAAAACATTAGCATGTTTTATTTGTGTGGAAAACATGTCCAGCAAAGGACAAATGCTTTGTCTGTGAATGCTGTAAGTTATAGTGAAGCTGACTTGTGCACTTGTGTTTAAAATTGTCTCTATTAAGCCATGTTTTAAGTGTGTTTTGAGTGTTTTTTGAATCAACTAAACTTGACAGCACTTCACAGAAACCCCGACACCGACAAGTGTTTTGGAGGTGTAACTGCAGAGTGATACGTACACAACCTCACAGTGGTGTAGGCTCTGCATAGAGCTGACGCACAAGTATAAATCCCGCTTACAGGCATGGAAAAACAGATACCCCCCCAAACCTAAAGGTTACTGTCCCTTGCTCGTTGTGGCCTAGCTGTAGTAAAGTTAGTTTTAACATAAACTGTTTTGTTAGAATGGGTTTTTAGGGAGTCATAAGGACAGCTATTGCATATTATGTAAGCTAAAATTATAATGTATTATATATGTGTATATAAGAATATATTCAAATGATTCCTTTATAGTTTTGGTTGAACGTGATTTACCTGCCATTTATCTGACTTATACATGCACTACTTGAGACCACAGGTACAAATTAGTCATTGAGTTAACCTGGGCCACTTATAGTGATGTTTTTGAAATGCCAGTGGACAAATAATGTGCATTTTCAACTAGAAATAAACAAACAGTCACACAGTTACACAATGAGTTTTGAATTTTATAACAATGCAAAAGAGATTATGGATATTTGATAATCACAAAACAAGTGATAGTGTGAGTTTCATATTGCCTTTGTTACACTCCCAAATCAAACATCTCTGAATCATTTTCTGTGTATTCAAACAGAAACTGTGACCTGGATGTAGCGTCTGCTGTTGGAAGGCTGCTAAAGCTTGCTTTCAATCTTGATAACAAACACTGCATCATTTCAGACACTGATGGCTTAACCCACACATATGAGTAAATGATGTTTCAGCTCTCGTCTCAGATGGTATCTGACACTGAGTTCACACTTCATTTCTGAGGTTCACTTACAACTTTTATCCTCAGTTTGTTTCTCTATCAGACTGTTTCTTATGTCCCAGAACATACAAAAATGGTCTGTCGCCGTGTCTGCGCATATTGATTTCAATAGGATTTGAAGATGGAATGAAAGAAAGTTTTTTGGGAAAGAAAGCCACTGAAAAAGAATAAACGGCCTGATTGATGGCCTTACAAAACAGCTACCCAATGTGGCTTTATTTGCATTCAAGCTGTAGCAATTTTGTTCTAAATTTAAAACCTCTAACCTCTGCTGATTATTTTCCAATTCTTTGCACATTTTTATCGCAGCAATCATTACAGCAAATGCAAACCTGATGCCACATTACAATGATGACCATGATAGTAACGTGGTCATATTTCTAGGAAACAAACTTGTGATTTGTTTCATGCTTGTCAGACTTGCAGAGTCATTTGGGTATTTTGTTGGAGCATTTCTACAGGCAAATATTTCACACTTAATTCATTTTATGCATCAATTGTATTTCATCCATAGATTATCTTGCTGATTCCCTTATCCCCTTAATCTTATCTCTAATTGTATACCTAACGTGATTGTTGAAAATAATCGTTATTTCCAATGTTGTAATAATGAACATTTACTTTTGATATCCAGAATAAAAAACTAAATGTGTTAGGGCTCCAACTCAATGATTTTTCTTTTTTCAGTGAATCAATTAATTTAGTGAAATAAGCAGTGAAAATTATAATTTCAATTATAAGATCATAATTTCTCTGTAAATTAAAGTGAATTGAAATGAATTAAAATGCTGTGTTCTATCTGACACACAGTCCAAAATCAGTGTACAATATGTGACGATGAAAAGCAACAGCACACTGAAGAAGCTAGAAACAGCAAATATTTGGCATTCTTTGCTAAAAAAAAAAACAACAACAACAAAAAACAACAACTAAAACTATTTTCATAATAGTTTTCTTTGATTGACTAATTCATTAATTGATTAATCGCCTAATTATTTCATACACAGAAAGAAAATGTTAAGTCCAACCCTACAGTGAAGCCACACATTTTGCAAAACCTTCATGTGTTCACCACATCGGTTTCCAGTCCATAATGGTGACAAAAGATAACAATTCTTATTCACAATGACTGACGTGTCTTACTGCAGAAACTTACACCTACACACAGTGCTACAACAAATGTCGTCACTGCTTTGCTTTTGTGGTGAATGAGTGTGCTTTTGATCAGCACTGCCAACTGTTTTCCAATTAAAGCTAGCTCCAGTCACTATGAAGAGATGATGTCATGCGTTTCTATGCATATTGGTGATGTCACTGTGCATTGATGCGCACTGTGAGTTACTGGAAGCATTTTACAACGTTGCTGAATTAGATTCAACAGAAAAATGCTCAAAACATTTGGTGTCTTCTGTCCTCATGCCTCTCCTACACCTACTGCATGGGAATAAATAAAATTAGAATATATTTAACTATATTTCTCTTTTTCCTCTATGGTTTGAATAAGTCGCTTAATTTGTTGCTGGTCATTTTTTAGAAATAAAATAAAGACAGTCTGAAAAGTCGGTAAATCTAGCAAGATGGTTGCCGAGTTGGCAACACTGCTTTTGAATAATTCAGTACAAGCTAGGTCACTAGATGGTAAACTGGACGTTAAGCAATAATGTTCTACTGTGTCATGACATTCAAAAGTGGCATTATCTTTGTTGATAACAGCTGCATAGTTGGCCAGTTATTGCAATAATGACCTGGTGAATCATATGTCACTCTATTGATATCCAACTGATGACATTGAGATGGGTTAATGCTACTGCTGATAATCTGCACTACAGCTGCGTGATGCAACATTAGCTTCACACTGCCAGGACAAGCTGCTTCACTGGATTCAGAGTGCTATAGTGATGAGCTCAAAACAATGATTGCATGCAAAAGACAATACAAAGAAAACTCTTCACAGGATGGCCCTAGCCGGTTGGCAGGATGTGCAGTGACACTGTGTCACTGTGCTGTCCTTATTAGTAATAAGTAACTGATATTACTGTTCAAGTTTCCAACCCAAAAGCAACTGACTTTTAGCTAACAACCCACAAACTTTGTGGTGGGCTTTAAAGACTAACTTCAAAGGGCCTGATAAGGAGGACAGCAGACAGATGTCTCATAACGGGAAAATTACTAAGGATGGTTTGACAAAGGATGTGCTGCGAAGCTGAGACTAAATCTTACACTGCTACCTACTTGTAAGCATTAATCGCCTTTCATAAACAAGATGTAATCATAATGTTTTCTTTTCATTCTTTTCTATAACTATTTTTCCTCAGTGTTCGTCTTCTTTATACAAATCTCTGCAAATCAAAGAAGTGACTTCAGAGCTGTTTTTGATTGTTGGTATATGAATATTTGAAGATGTTTTTGCTGTGTTGTTCTTGGCTCTTCTAAATGAGGGGCACCCAGCTTTTTTACACTTCTCTACTTTTACATTTTTTCAGCATCACAAGATCTATCAGTCCCAAATTAGCCTCAGTCCCATGATGAGTTCAGGGTTGCTACACATTTTCATGGACAAAATTTCCATGACTTTCTAAGGACCCATAATAATTGTTGGGGTTTTTTTTTTGCTCCACTTGCCCAGCACATCTCAAACATTTTAGATTCATACTCTATTTGACTATAATTTCAGTTAGCTGGCATACCTGAAGGGAGAGACAGAACATGCAGAGAAAATGGAGAAACGTATATGATGGTAAACAAAATGTCACCCATCGACTTATATTATAGCTACATAACGTCGACATCTACAGGAAATAAATACGACGTTATACATTACATGTAAGGTTATCCACGGAAGATTACATATCATTTTCATCATACAAAACAAACTTCTAAGACTTTTCCAAAACTTTCAATGATTCTACTAATTCCATGACATTCCCAGACCTGGAAATTGCAACTGTGAAATTCCATTAATTTTCCAGGTTTTCCATGACTTTGGGAACTCTGAGTTGAACAAAGCTACTTATATACAGCAGACATGTTTTATATTTTGGAAAAGGGATTAAACATCTTTAATGGGCATTGGGAGAAGGATGTTAGATTCTCATAATCAGGGGTGTAGCAGCTGGTGGCAAGTCTCACGCAGGCAGATAGGTGGTCACCTGTCACGGTGGATCGGAACTTGGCCTTTGTGGGTTTTTATGTGGGAGAAGGCAGATTCACAAAAGTGGGTGGATCCAAATAGGGCTGACAGGCCAAAAAAAGCATATCTTCTTACGTTAGGATACTTCTCCTCTGAGAGCAGGTGCCAAAATTCACCCTTTATGTCACCAGTAGCTGCCCTGGATTTCACCTTAACGTCATCCTGAAGGGTGAGAATTTGGTGTCCAGGAGGAATGGTGTTCCCACCTTGGAGGCAATATCACCCACATCCCGTGTGATGCAAAGTCTGTGAAACGGCTTTCAAACTCAGATGCAATGCTCTGAACTTGTTCAATGTAATGAGCACTTTCGAGTTGAGCTGCATCATTGCCCTGACGTTCAAGTTCTGACTGCATGTTTTGAAAGTAGTGCAGGTCCTGGTGCTGCAACTGTAGTTTGAGCTTATAAGTGTTCAAAATGCTAGTTCAGTCAGTGAGAAACATCAAGTCCATGAGCAACTGCTTGTCATCAAGCTCTGCATACACTGCACCTTTAGACTGCCTGAGAAACTCTCTCACTTAAGGCAACAGCTTGCAAAATCTCACCAGAAATTTGCCATTCTTCAGCCATCACACGTTGGGCTTCATTATCTTCCACCTGAGCCTGGATAGCCTCCTTGAAAGGCTCCTCTTACAAATGATATTCACAGTCTTCGTGATAACTTCCATCACATCTCTCATGTTCAACATCCGCCATTACAGATGCTGCATCAGTGGTAACAGAGACTAGTTTAGAAATAGGCAGGAAAATATCCTCTTCTCAAGTACATCCTTTCAGAGGGAAAATGTCCAGTGTCTTCTCTTAGGGCACTCATGTTGTTGAACATGTAAATACACAACAGTGCCACATGTGTGATGTCTGGACTCATCAAATTGAAGGGAAACACACTCACAACTCTCAGAAGTCTTTTTTTAAGTTTATCCTCAATGTTTTCTGCTATTTCCACACATTGCCATGCTACGGTATTTCGGAATAAGCGAATATCTTTGACAGCTGCCATGATTAGAGTTTTTATTTTTAAAATCTCCAAACAGCCAGTCCACAAGCCCAAAAACGGCCTCGTTCACCATCTCTCCATCTTTGAACGGCTTTTATGTTTCATGAGAATCTGACTCACTCGATACGATGCTGTGGTGGCTGCAGAGATGGGCAATATGACGACTATGTACAATATATCTATATATTTTTGAGCAAGATATAAATCTGGACAACACCGTTTATATTGATATAGTGTCAAGTTGGGTTACATAATGCATTCCAGTGTTCATCTTTCCTCTCTCACAATCTCCGCACAGCTCCACCCCACTAATTCACTCACATAGTCTCCAGTAACACTAAGAGAGACACTGAGCTGCTACTCTGTTTAATCTGTTAATTAGTCTATTGTGCGACATTGGTGTGTATCTTGCACGTGCTACACTTAATCAAACTTTGAGATGAATGAAATGACTGCAGCAGCACACGTGCAATCCAGCACTGCTAGATTGTGTGGTGATTGTAAACGCGTCGTTGGTAGTCTATTTTAGGACACTGAGACAGCGCCTGGATGCAGGCAACAGACGTTTAAATAATGCAGCGACAACACAGGCGTTTAATATATAAGAAGTATATAACGCAGACATTGTCTCTCACCCCTTCCCTCCCTCGTCCTCTCTGTTGATGCTATGCGCATAAATAAGATTAATAGTTTAAATAAATAAAAATCAAAAATCATTTTCCAGCACTACATTCATTTGAAAGGCCATGGAAAGTGACTTTAACTCCTCCCACAAAGATTTTAACTGTTCCAAGCTACAGTAGATTTCGGCCAACTTGATACTTTTATACTCATGTTAAAGTTTTGTGTCCAGTGCTGCAAACCTTCAAACTTCTGTAGCTCGAGTGCTGTGTGCCAAATGTTCATGTACAGCCCTGCTATTTCTTTTATATCAGTTTTCATTTACATGTTGTGCAGCTGTATATATTTTCAAACAGGGAAAAAATCCCTGTCTTTGCATTTTATTTTGATCACAGTCTCTTTTTATAAAAGTGCTTGTAACATCTCAAATGCGGCTTTGACTTGCAACTTAAAATATGGAGCCCATTTTGTAGAAAATAATGAGAGATATATCGTGTATCGCCATTCAGCCTGAAAATACCGACATAAGAGTTTTTTCTAACTCGCCCAGCCCTAGGTGGCTGCTTTTCCCATGGTGCTTGGCTTTGTGAAAATGGGCTGCTGTACTGCTAGTTAAGATTCCAGTTCTTGAGTCTTGAGTTTTTTTTGGGAGTTTTTGGGAGCTCACCTTTGGCTGGGAAATCTCTCTAGTAGGTTTTGTGTATGGTTTTAAAATGCCGTTCTAGGTTGCCCTTCTTTGCTAGCGTGATACAAACTTTGGATAATCCTTTCCATTACATGTAAAAATGATATGTCTTCCAATTGTTATCTGTTCCATTATTTGTTTTGCTACAAACATGCTAACACCACAGGTTAGTCCACGTCTTGCTTTACGGCTTAGCTAGCAGCACAGCATGGCTCAAATTCAGCCTGTCTTTCGCTTTGTCGACAAAGAGCCCATCATGTTACACCTTACCTAGCCAGTAGATAGCATATGTGACAACAAAATAAAATTGCATAGACTGACTGGTTGAATCCAAGAAACTGACACTACAAAGATCTGTGTAGAGAATCGTTACATACGCTCATTACCCAAAAATGATATTGTGATCCACCTGTAAGAACCCCATGATAAACTAGATTCCAGATAACTACATTGCAGTCAGCACCACTGCGTGTTACACTCTTTGTTAATTCTCCATCATAATCACACGTGGTTGCATTTTTCACTGCGGTTTTACAGTGAAATCACTCTTTAAGATCTGTTTCAGTCTGTGTCATTCTATACGTAGATATACACTTTCCCAAGCTGAGTCAACATCTCTGACATTTGCTTCTACAAGCACCGCCCTCCGATGTTTGTGGGAAAAAACATCATAACAAACAGACGATATTTTCGCGATAATAATACAAGTTACATAAACTGCATCCGTCATTTCCAGCTCACAACCTCAATTATGAAAATTCTGGGAGAAATCTGGGGCGTCGGTGGCTTAGTGGTAGAGCAGGCGCCCCATGTGCAAGGCTGTTGCCGGAGCGGCCCGGGTTAAAATCCAGCCTGTGGCCCTTTGCTGCATGTCACTCCCTCTCTCTCTCTCCCCCCTTCACGCTTGTCTGTCCTGTCACATAAAGGCTAAAAATGCCCAAAAAATATCTTAAAAAAAAAAAAAAGAAATCTGCTTTGGTAATTGATTTGTGTTTTCAATATCAGGCGATAGAAAAACACCACTAACACTAATACCTCACGCTCCATTGCAATCTCTGATTAGTTAATACTTTGTGGTTAACACCTACTTTAAGTGTGTGTGTGTGTGTGTGTGTGTGTGTGTGTGTGTGTGCGTACATGTTTGGGCAACACTTACTGATCAAGGGCCTTGTAGTAGAGATCCAGGTCTTTAATGACCAGCTCTGTCGTCCTCATTGTGATCATCTTGTTTTTGTAGCGCTCATCAGCTTTGTCATACTGATCTTCTCGCAGCTCTTTTCTGCAAACAATCGATTCATAGAGGAAGTTCAATTCATGAGAAAGAAATCATGGTATTGATAAAACAAATACCATTGTAGCAAAAGGCCTGGACATAACCAACAACTACATGTGATTCTATTGTTCGGTAAGTGATGAAGATGTTAACAGGAAATCACTCATTTTAGATCCAACGTATGGTATATGGTATAATAAAGAACATCTCAGCTGAATCTGGTTTAGTTCTGTACTGCATAAACCCAACAACAGCTCTGCCTATCTCACCTGCATTCCAGTATCGCCTCCTCGAAGCCTTTTTGACGACCCAGCGCAATACTGCGGTTCTTCTTCAACTCTTCCAACTTGCGCTCCGCTTCACGCCGTTCTCTGGACAATCACATGAAGCAAAGAGGTGAAAACACTGTCGCAAACTTCTAATATTACTCCCAGCGTGACCATGAGTAACCTTCACAAGAGTGACACTGCCAAGGAGATAGAGATTGAGGATGTCTTGAAAAGGTAGCCTCTGTGCAGTTTGGCTCCCTTTGATCAAATTAATTGACATTACAGATAATTAACAAGAGTGTTGTGCTCTTACTGGCGCAGCTGCAAGACTTGCATGTTGCCCATTTCTTTCAGAAGAGCCTCACGTTTGGACACAACCTCCTTTAACTCTTCAACACGTTTCCTTAAGGTCAGGTTGTCCTGCAACCAGCGCTCCTGGACCTAAGAGCCATACAAAAAGTTATACTTTTATGCTGCCTATCTTCTCTTTGCATCTTTTAAGTGGATGAATTTCCAGAAACTCAGACTCTATGAGGGCCTAACTTGCATCAACAAAGATGGCGGACTGAATTTACAACTTTCTTTGAAAAGAAAAGAGACAGAAAGATGAGAATGAAGACAATAATGACTCATTGGACTGTACCTTCTGAGTGTCTATGTCCTGACGGATGTTTCCCATCTCCTTGGTTATCTTGTCTTTATGCTTCTCAGCTTCATGCAGCTGAGTGTTGGTTTCTTGAAGCTCAGACTCTTTTTGCTGCAGCAACAACAGACAAAGTCAACAAAGTTGTTCAGTACTTTCAAAAGTGAATAATCTGACACAATCAAAGCCAAGCTTCTGCAGCCAATATCAAAGTAAACAATAGCCCCTTTTACACTGCCAGATTTTCGGCGAATGTTGGGCCGTTTTGCCGGCAAGCTGCGGGCGTTTAGACACACAAAGCCGAATTGGCGAGTTGATCTGAGGTGCCCAGTTTTCGACCTCGTAGGGTTGACATATTGGCGGAACCCTTTTAGTTTAAAAAGACCGAGGCGGCCTTCCACAATGGGAGGAGCTGTTGACGACTTGTGGGAGGAGCTGTTAATGATGCCGCTTGTGCTAGCCACTGGCGGTGGATAAACAGGAAACAGCTGATAGCAGGAATTAGCGAGCAGCTAGTAGCAAGAAGGAAACGCAAACCTGACAGACACTGTAAAGATGAGCAACTGGGGAGACAAGGAATTGCGGGCCCTCCTTGCCCTTGCAAATGAAGAGACCATTAACCGTCAGATGACGGGGACGGTGAAGGACGGGCCGACTTATGAGAGAATGGCCAAAGGACTGACTAGCTGCGGCTTCCCTCCCACGTCATTGTTTACGTCACACGCTGAGCTACACGTTTTGTTACTTGCTCACACCCCCCATTGCCCCGAAAAAGGCGCATTCTGTATAAACAAAAGTAGGTAGGCGCGGGGCGTCGGTGGCTTGGTGATAGAGCAGGCGCCCCATGTACAAGGCTGTTGCCGCAGCGGCCCGGGTTCGAATCCAGCCTGGAGCCCTTTGCTGCATGTCACTCCCTCTCTCTCTCCCCCTTTCACACTTGTCTGTCCTATCAACTAAAGGCTTAAAAATGGCCAAAAAATATCTTAAAAAAAAAAAAAAAAGTAGGTAGGCGGCATTTTGCTGCACTTCCCGATTTTGTTTTTATACTGCCAATGCTGAAAGAAGACTGATTGGGCTTTCCTGCAAATTTGCACAATTCCTATTTAAAAAGGGCTAATGGCAAAGAAAAAGGAAAGCTGGTGTTTCAGAGTGAATGAAGACAGCATATATTTACCTTTCATGATAACCATGTGTATGTAATGTCTGCCACAAAATAAGCCATGGAGGTAGCAGAAACGCAGATGCATCAAGTATGTCAGTGGCAAACATGTTACCTCTTTGTATTCATCTTTGCCGTCATCAACATATTTGGTGATGTCTCTTTCCAAAGAGGTGATTGCCTTCACTTTGTCTTTAATGGCGTTGATCTGTCAGAGGCAAAGGGTCAGAATTGTGATTCGAATATGAGTAATCAGCAGAGGATCCTTACAGTTTTTTGTGTTGCCTAATTTGCTTTAGAAATACTTTCAGAGTGCACTCTTAAACGCTAACTTCAATAACTGGCTGTGCTTTCTAAAATAACTAATGTTTTGTCATCACATATATCCAGTGATTAAATGTGAGTGAAACAACAGTTTGTTTCAGAATTATTTGCTGATATCAGTACAGAGAAAGAGTATAGTGATAGAGAGACAAAACTGAGAATGTGCCCACCTTCTCCTGCCCCTCCTCCTGCTTTTGCCTCTTGCGCTCCACCAGCTCCTTCTTCTCCTGTTGCAGCTTCTCCAGAGCTACAGTCAAAGGGGACAGCTGTTCCTTCGCTTCCTGGCCGGACACAACGTAATAATAAAAATTCCGATGTAAAAAATGTGCATTGCAGTCTTTATTCAGAGGGTGAACTTGAACTTAAAAACGTGAAGGTGTAAGCACTACAAAAATCTTTATCTACTGTAATTCACAGCTGCCTCTATATCAGCATCTTACACATACAAAAGCAGTAACATGTACCCTGATGTCCCTGGTAAAGGCCTGTATTTCAGTGGTGAACTCGACACACTGCTCTTCAAGTTGCTGCTGTTTCTGCAAATCACTGCTCAGCTGCAGTTTCTCTGCTCTCGTCTCATTCACAGCACTTTTCAGCATCTGAATCTGATCCTGCTGGTCCTGGATCAGCTTACGTTTCAGCTCCATCTTGCTGGAGGCTGCAAAGACACAAAAAGTTACAAACAGGCAGAGCCAAAAAGTCTTACAATTGCCTCAAATTGATTCTGTCTTTCATCCATTTAAGCATGCTTCGAGTCTCTGAAAGTTAATTTTATTTCCTTTACTTATATGGCAAAAACCAAAAAATATTGTGGCATAGAAGGTGCAAACAACACAATTCCCAAAATTCTGACCCAAGTTTCTACAAAATGGTCACTGTGGTCTGACTTTAAGATGCATACAGTACTGTGAATCTACATCATTGAGATACTTAGCAATTTTTGACTCAGCTGCCAGTTTATTAGGTACACCTAGCTCAATCTAATGCAGTCTAACACAGCAGTCGTGCAATAAATCCTTCCTTCACGAAGGTTCAAATGTTCTTTTAGTTGTAACTGTTTCAGAGGTGTTGATTCAACTGTATGACCATTTTGGAGGATATAATATGTGGTGCAGGTGAACTGTACTGCATTACACAGAGAAATGCTTCTGCTTTTTAGCATACCTTTATTGCAGAGTCCTGCACTGGGTCAGTACCCGGCGGGTAACCCATTGTGTAAGGGGTAAAAAATATAATAATATAAATTCACAGGTATGGGCATGGATAAAAATGAACTTAATGCGGGCAGGCAGCAGGTAAGAATAAAAAAGTTGGGTATTTTTTAACATCTTATTCTAGGCTAAGCTAATATTGTCAAGCCTAATCAGCTGTCAGGACTTTTTTTTATTATGAAAGCTATGTTCTCACCAACCCAGCATTGAATGCAGACATTAAAGAGAGCTGTCCTTGGCTGGATTTGTGATTCAAGAACACAGGACGCAGCTTATATCAGGGACTGTTGATGATGTTCTTTTTCTGCACAGCAATCTCAGCAACATAGATGGTTAATTACGATTTGAATTCATGTTAGATGCTCCAATTGCACAAAAATATTACAAATAAAGCATAAATGGGTTGGGTCAGGCCCAGATTTGTCTTTGAAAAAATAGTGGGTATCTGATTGATTCCAGTAATGATCTGTATGGGTGGTGAGAACAGATTTGCCAAACCAGAGCCCTGCAGGACTCTGCCTCACTGATATAAATAAAGTGAAAAATACCTATCAGTATTATGTGATCAACTTTAACTTCAGAGAAAATTAAAGCAACACACTGGAGTTTCTGAGCCCTCAAAATATATATCCAAGATCCTTGTGATGGTACATCAACTCACAATAGGTTGGATGACACCTCCGTCATTGTTCGAGAGCGTCCGTTTCGCTTGCACTGGCACTATGCGGTTTCGGGGTTCGGGTAGGAACCCGGACACAAAAAGGACTACAAAATTTGGCTGCTTTACGGCATAAGTCATATCCACCTCCTCTCTTTAGAGTAGCACAGCCGAACCGAGGTGAACGAAGTTAGATGTGGCTGTCATGGCTGAAGCGACAAAGAAAAGGAAGAAGGTGAAGGTGTTGTCTGAGGAGGCAAAGAAAAGAAAACGGGAGAGCAAACAAGGATTATTATTGGCCCGGCTTTCACACGCTGGCGAGAGCTGAAAGAGGAGGAGGGATGCCCGACCAATGGTGACCTGGCGCTGTTACTGCTGTTACCCTCTACTGAGGACACTCACTGTCTGCAGGTCAGCTGCCTCAAGTACATTTTAAGATAAAGCGTTAGCCTACATACAGACAGCTTTCATTTTAGTTTGTCTTTAAAAGTCTGCTGTCAGCACTGCGAGCGCGATGTGCTTGTGTCAACCGCGATCGTAAATCATGATAGTGGTCTCATGATAAAGACTGTGGACAGAGCAGGTTGATATATGGCTTTCTACATGCTGATCACATGACAGTAGTGACAAAGTATTGGCTTGGCTGGCAAAGGTTTTATCATACTTAGTAACAAGCGTAGTTGTCGTCAACTAGAGTGATCTTGAAGTTATATTCCCTTCATCTGCATCGAGGCCTCTCTGCTGTTGTCTGACTTCACTCTGTTGTGTTTGTGTGTGTGTGAGTGCGCGCACGCGCTGTGAGGAGGAGGTCAGCCCTGACATGCAGAGAGCAACTCATTTCTGAGTTTCGAAAATGAATAAATAAATAAAGCAATCGGCCTAATCCTGTATGTACAAAATGCTATAAGGCTGCTTTACCTGTTCTGATAGTGGGGCAGATAACTGTAATAATCGTTCATTTGTGGAAACAAGCACCAAAATTGGCACACATACTCCTTGGGGATTGCTCTTTTGATAAAACCCGTTAGCCACCTAAAAATTCATGATGGCGGCCATTTTTCAAGATGGCCGCCATTGACTATACAGTAATACTGCATTTCGCAATAAAATCGCATAGACTTATCCTATTTGAATGATATTGGTGTCAAATCATACATTTTTCACTATGTAGAATCCAAATTTGGACCCTTGGACTCACTCACTGGCTTCCTTGTACCATATATCAGTGCTGTCTAATAAGCCCCGCATCAGTTAGCTAGTGTAGATTACATGTAGTAATAGCGCTGTGGGGCCACTCTTTGTCTAGTCTCTACCCTTTGACCTGCTCGACTTGGGAAACCCTGCCAGGAGTACAAGACTCCCGCCGACAAAGCTCTAGGGGTCATGGAGACACTCAAACTGCCTTTGAGGCAGGTTTTTTTTTTTGTCTTTTCCTTTTTTAAATTTTTTTTGTCTTTTTCTTTTTATTATTATTATTATTATTATTATTTTGTCTTTTCCTTTTATAATTTTTTTTCACATGTAGGCAGGAGGCCTATACTTGTTTTTCACTCATTGTCTTGCTGCCTGGATTAATAGGCCTTACACTACAATGCTTCTAAACCTCGCATCTGCAGCTGCACAGTGCCGTGCAGGTCAGACCAAAGCAGTAACATTTGCATCGAACGCAGCATTCCGACTTGCATCCACACTTGGTCAGCTGCTGGCAACTCTCTGCAATGGGGGGGAGCTCTGTCCAAACAATCTGCCATAGATCTCCTTTCTTGGTCCAGCCCCAGTTGGCAGGAGTCTGTGTTTCTGGTTGACGTTTTGTTGACTGACTCCAGATGCAGCCCGCCTGGTAGGCAGCACGCTTCACATGCTGCTTCAGCGCTGATTGGGTCGGAGGAATGGCTTCATACGGCCTCTGCTTCCGAGCAAACATGTCCAACCTCGCATCATCGACACCTTCAGCTGTGCTGGATCTGTCGTACATCATGACCACGAACTTCTCCAAGGTCTTCAGGTCTTCATCATCCACTACCGGTGGATACTGGCTGAGTTTGCTGAAGACACCGGAAGCCTCATCACAAACAGCCCAGGTTTGCCAAGCAGACTTTTTCCCTTTGCCACGGAATGCTGAAACAACATCGCAGCCAGTGAAGGCATGGAAGAAAAGCATCCCTTTGCTCTTTTCTGCAAGAGTGCAACACAAGTCATGTACAGGAACCCACTTCAGGTTCTGTCGTTGCCCAAAGGCAATCCACAACTGCTGCAGACTAAGCTCTTGAAGTGTCTGCAGAACACTGACTGCGATGACGACAACATCTGTATCGTTGGCTTTGATCATGATGACCTTGCTGCCTGCTTCTGTTGCATGCCTGGCATGCACAAAGATCCTTGTGTCAGCTTCTTCATGACTGCATGGTGCCACCCCAGCCAGATTGATAGTGTGGTTGCTGACAGCATCCTCTTCCTTGGTCACAATGACCACATTTGGTGTGGCCATACATGCTATCTTATCAGCCAGAAAGTTAAACAGCTCGGCTTTGTTGTCATTTTCTCTCAGGAAGTTTTGCCATTTTGGGGGAATTTTGCCCAAACCTGTCACTCTGCGTCTCACCCCGCTTCCTCGCTTTGATCTAGTTTCAGTTTTCAGACTAGATGGTCTGTAAACATCAAATACAATGTCTGTTCTCTTGTACTTGGTAGAGTATGCTTGTATTGCAGGAAGGACATCGAGAATTGCATACTCTTCAAATGTCTTTGAACTCCGTGGGGGCAGACTGTTCACCATCGCTGCACCATCAATGATGATGGTGTCGGCGTACGGCTCTGCCTCCGGGGTTGTAACTTGGTTCTCAAGAATGGTAGTGAGGTGGGATTTCTGACAGGTGTGGAGCTTTCCACCATCACTGAGGGCAGCAGGATGTGACTGGTTCTCATGACGGAAGAATTCGTTCATCCAGTATCATTTAAGTCCCGTGCGATCTGTACACCATCCGGGTAAGTCCATGAACAAGTCATGTTAGCCCCCTTACCCTTGGCTCGGCTCTCCTGCGCTGGCACACCCTGTCAATTCAGGCACGGCTGGCTAACTAAACATCTATGTTGAACTTCATGTAATCAACACTAGCTAACTGATGCAGGGCTTGTTAGACAGTATTTGGGACACTAAAGTCATTATTTAGCTACAGCAAACTAATTATTTAGCTGATACTGAACCCCATGCTGAGTTTCACAGCAGCAGTGCCACCAGTGTGCCCTGGCTGTGCTTTGACATCCGCTCTGTTGACCCCCACCACCACCACCACCACACACACACACTCACTCACACACACACACACACACACACACACAGACAATACATTGTGTCATGTCTAGCTTGGAAGCCTTGCACAGGAAGATGCTATACATACTAAACTGAACCTCTAAATTAGCAGAATATTAGGATTCTGGGACTGATATATGGTACAAGGAAGCCAGTGAGTGAGTCCAAGGGTCCAAATTCAGATTCTACATAGTGAAAAATGTATGATTTGACACCAATATCATTCAAATAGGATAAGTCTATGCGATTTTATTGCGAAATGCAGTATTACTGTATATTCAATGGCGGCCATCTTGAAAAATGGCCGCCATCATGAATTTTTAGGTGGCTAACGGGTTTTATCAAAAGAGCAATCCCCAAGGAGTATGTGTGCCAATTTTGGTGCTTGTTTCCACAAGTGAACGATTCTTCTGTAATTTGCAGTTATCTGCCCCACTATGAAGACATGATGATCACGCATTACATGGCCAGCTGCAGGAAGTTCACCGGTATCGTTAGCTCGTCAACAAATGCACGCACAGAAAGATTTTTGCGACAGTTCTAACAGACAATGCTGTTTTTCGTCTGTAGGGGGACCTCATGAGGTAAAAAGCACAATCCTCCATTGTGTTGCTTTAAAGGGATAGTGCACGCAAAAATGAAAATTCAGCCATTATCCACTCACCCATATGCCGATGGAGGCCCTGGTGAAGTTTTAGAGTCCTCACATCCCTTGCGGAGATCGGCGGGGGGGCAGCTAGCACACCTAATGGCATACGGCGCCCCAGACTAACATCCAAGAACACAAAATTGAGTCCACAAAGTATCTCCATACTGCTCATCCGTAGTGATCCAAGTGTGCTGCAGCCCCGACATAAAAAGTTGTTTCAAAAAACGTCATATGAACTCTGTTTTTAGCCTCACTGTAGCCTGTAGCTCTGACTGCTTCTCTGTGCTCCGCGTTCACGTGTGCGCGCTTGCGCGAGACCAGCGAAAGCATGAGCTTTGCTCACCCGTGTTTACATCACGTGACACATGCACCGCAGGGGGAGACAACAGTAACCACAGTCACTAAAAGATAATTTGCATTACGGTCTTTTAGCAAAGGACAGTCCAACATGTCTGAAGACTTTGAAACTGAGGAGGAACAGCATTTCTTTGTTGAGCTGTATTTGTTTGAGCCTGAGTATACGGACGGAACTCAGGCTACTGGACGAAGCAGCCGCCGCAGCTCATGAGCCTAACCCTCAGCCAGCCGCAGAATACCGGAGTCGAGCACTGGAAACCAGGTGGTGTAGTTGTTTCAAATGTAAAACAATGCCAATGGATGAGGAAAGTCTTTGCTGCTCAGACTGGGAATTGGCGATGCCTGCACTTGAGAATCTGGACATCAGTACTGACGAGACTGCTGCTCTTCAGAGACCGTGCATCACTGATCACCTTGAGTGCACACACGTGAGCGCGGAGCACAGAGAAGCAGTCAGAGCTACAGGCTACAGTGAGGCTAAAAACAGAGTTCATATGACATTTTTCAAAACAACTTTTTATGTCGGGGCTGCAGCACACTTGGATCACTACGGATGAGCAGTATGGAGATACTTTGTGGATTCAATTTTGTGTTCTTGGACATTAGTCTGGGGCGCCGTCTGCCATTAGGTGTGCTAGCCACTCCACCCGCTGATCTCCGCAAGGGATGTGAGGACTCTAAAACTTCACCAGGGCCTCCACTGGCATATGGGTGAGTAGATAATGGCTGAATTTTCATTTTCGGGTGCACTATCCCTTTAAGATTGATGTTAAAATTATAACCCAAATTGCCCGTTGTGAACGTCTTTCAGACTTTGAGAGCAAATGAAAAAATTGATGTTATATCATATTATAACAGATATTTTATGTGTGATATGATTAAGTTAAAGGGGACTTGTTTAATATTGTTGACCCGTGTACAGCATTTTAACCTTATTCCCTGAATTTCAGCAATTAAAGCAAAGACGAGTAAAATACCAGTGGTGGCAAAACTACAACATGACACCCAAACTGTAGACACACAGCATTTCCCTCTAAGTGGGTACAACTGTATGATGTCATCTTACTGGTGTCCAGCCTGTGCTGAGTTTCTTGTTTCTCTTGACTGACTTGCTGGATGGTTCTGGTCAGGTCTACTCCCTGGAGTTTGGCTGCCTGCTGAGCTATTTTCCTCTCCAACTCTTTAAGGTCCATCTGGAAAGAAAAATACAGTAAGGTAATGAACATGGAGAAAGGAGATGTATATAAATTTCTAGGGATATGTAAAGTCTTGTGATGTTTCTTTGTTTTTTTGCTGCTGTTTGTGAGTTTGATATAATTAAAACTGACAAGAAAAGAAAGAGTCTCATAGTTTCTATCTGGGGAATATGCAGATGGACTCGGGCAGAAAGACAGAAGGATGGAGGACGGTACCAGGTATCTGTCCATTAGAGATATGTCCTGCAGGCAGGCCTTGGCTGTGTCCTCCTCTGACATCAGGGTGCCAAGTAGCGTCTCCTGCTCCTCCACGTCGCCCTTCAGCCTCTCTATGTCTCTGTTCACAGTCTGCAGGCGGTTTCTCAACTCAGGCAACTCCTTTTCCTGAAGCTGTACAATGGACTGCCTGGAAGGCATGAACGAGAACAGAAAGACAATTAGCGATACTGTTTTAAATAGAGCGGAGAATAAAGATGTGTGTTACATTTCTTTAAATACTATCATCCAATATTCACTCTTATTTGACTTCCTGTTGGTACTCAGGGAACTGTTTTCTCTGAAACTTCCTGTGGATTTATAAAAGGATGCCCACAAGTTATGGCAGAAGTTTCAGCACAACCAGATCATTTGAGAATTGTCTAGGATTTCATGTCCTGAGGGTACGCTGAACCTAAAACGCTAAGAAAAGGTTTCATCGTAACCTGGTAACTAAGACACACTAAGACAAACAGTGAAGAATCCATTGCGATGGGTGCTAAAACTTTGGTGATGTTTGTTTCGATAAGTCACTAAATTAGTAGATGATGATTGTTGTCTTTCTTGGTTTTCGGATACACAGTCAATCAGTTAACAAAATCATCTCCACGACAACCAAGAAATCCTAATCTGCTGATGACAGCCACAAAAGAAAGCTTGAGTGAATACAAGTGGATCTTGTGATAAGATTTTTTGGTGGAAAATTACATTATATATTTAACTCGAGTTTCATAACCCCCTGAACCACAAGAGCGCTGTTTACCCAAGTACACATACTCAGAAAATATGATTTGGTTGCAGGCATTAAGACAGATGTCTATCTATTTACCTGACAGTCACGCTTTGTGCTTTTTTTATTTGTTCTGAATATATTTTCTTCTATCATCTTACTTGTTGAAACGTTAGATATAAATGTTATTTTTAAAAACAAAAAAAAGAGGCTGGTGCGTCTTTTCTCTCTCAAAGGTAGGGTTCTGCTCAGGTCAGTAAAAGACAGCGGAGAGAACTACAGATAAAATCTCAATCACATGACAATCGGGCTCCATCTAGTGGACTAAAACATGCACTTCACTCTTTAACAAACGTGAGTAGAAACAGGACAAGGACTTTTTGTTCTTCATGGTGTAAATATATGAAATCAAATCAAGGAGAATATGAATAACTGAGTGAAAACACAGATACTCAATTTGCAAGAGAGTAGGCTATGAAACAAGGAAAACTATGAAAATAAATTCTGAGTTACCCAAGTGACAGTAGCAGACTTATTCTGATACCAAACACAACTTTATTCTTAAAATTCTATATTTGTCCTTCATGTTTTTTTGATGGTCATTTATTTATTTCATGATTCATATTCAGTATAACAATCTTGTGCTACACAGCCCCAGTGGGCTGCTGAGAACTCATCCTCCTTTCTCTACATGCCAGACTGCTTGAATGAACACAGCTGAATATCTATTTTTAGTGTGACAAGCAAGTCTACAGTCTGTTGTGTGTGTGTGCGACTGGGTGACTGGATGAATACATCAGGGATTTTTTTGACAATTTTAGTAGCCTGCTTTAAATGGTCTTGATCATGAGTAATTCATGTAGTCTAGTGCAAGACATTCAAATGAGGAACCGTATCCACTAATGAAGATGATGCTTGAGCTGATTTGGTTTTTGCTTATGGACACAACAGAAGAAAGGCAACCCTGAACACACCTGACATGTCTGAGCCTTCATTAGAGTGCATATAAAGTCAGTGAATCCTTGTTGTAGTGCCACTACAATGTCTGTATTCCTTTTTTAAGTGTGAGAAGTAACAGAATGATTGATAGTCCAGTACACCTGTTGCACCATTACACAATCTCCAAAAAGCCAGCTTTCTCCATACCTGACAGGTCTGAGCGCCAACATCTCATCTCTCTTCCTCTCCTTCCTCTTCAGGTCCTGCTCTGTGTTTTTCAGCTTGTCTGGCACCAGGCGCAGCTTGGACTGCATGTCACTGATAACTTCCTGCAGATCAGACTCTGAGGGGAATGTCCGCTGACACACGGGGCAGCAGGGTTCTCTCTCCTCTGTCAGCTGGCTGATAAACTGGGTGTAAACTGCTGTGGCTCCAGCTAGCATGGCTATAAAAACACAGGTGGAGGGAGAGAGAATAAATTCATAATATCCTAATCTATGCTACTTCTATCACTTGGACTATGGGGTTAAAATGAGCACATACATGAGTTCAACTGCCACTGTGTCTGATACACAGTACAGTTATCTGCTCTTTGGTTGTTTTACTCCAAGCATAGAGACCAATAGTAAAACTGGTAGTGTCTGTACCTTTATCACTGACAGGTACAGTGTCACATTAATGTACCTCACATCAAATGACAAGCATTGCATTGTGGTATGTTGAGTAAAAAGTGGTGCACATACTTGGCTTGTTCATCATTCATTCATTTGTTTGTTTGCTGGTTTTTCTTTCACTTCTCTGTATGAAGGGCTTCTCCAGGTCTACTATTGTTTGCATCTATGTCAGGAAGTTCCTTCTTATTTCTCTTTTGGATAATTCACCTCTTTGCTTGGAGATCTTCTCCAGATCGTCTCCCAGTTTGCTCAGGTCCTGCTCCAGATCCTGACTGCCACACACATTGAAGAACTTCTCTTCGTCGCCGGTTACCTGCTGCTCTTTCTTCCGTAACTCAGCAGCGATGTGGCTTTTATTCTGCTCGCTTGATGCCAGGTCCTTGCTGAAAGTTTTTAAAATCACGACATTGTTCAGGTCAGTGTCACAGGAAGTGATCTTTTTCTCATTTCTTTTTATTGTGTCTGAGCTTGAATGTAAATAAGGCTTACTGACTTGAGTTTGGCGAGTCTATCCCTGGTGCTGTTAATTTCCTTAGACTTGGAATAGATCCAGTCCTCCAGCTCTCTCTTCTTGGGGAAGTGACCCAGCAATGACACCAAATCCTCGCTGTGACGAGACTTGATCTTACGAACCTGCTCTTCCTTCTCTGTCTGGACAAACAAAAGAGGAAAGATGAGAATAGGAAACAACAGGAGCAGGTGAGGAAGAAGGTGGACATATTCACAGTGCAAGAGGCTCAAGTCTGAGACTAGAAAGGGGGAGAATGTTTCACACCAGTTGCCTTCCAGTGGTTACACACTACCTTGTCCTTATTCAGCATGTCCATCTGCGTGCGGGCGGTGGTGTGTGTGTTGAGCATTCCCATCTCTTGGTCGAGCTGCCTCTGTGTGCGGTCAAGCTCAGCCTTTTCTCTCTGTAGCTCCACGACCTCGGCCTTCAGCTCGTCCACGTTAGAGCTCTGAACTGCGCTCTGCAGCTCACGCTCCTGAAGAGGAAACACACACAAACAGAAAGAGATGCTATCAAACCACCAAATCTGCTTCAACAAACAAGAAAACAATAAACTCAAACAAAACAACAGACACACTTTTACACACACTCTACACTGTGTGTATACTCACTGCTTTGGCCAGTTCATTCTCTAGCTCCTGCAGTCGGCTAGACGAACCCTCGAGCCTCTGCAGCTCTGCCCTGATGTTCCTCAGTTCTTGCTGCTTCTTTCCCTGCAGGTCTCTCTTCAACTCCACGGTTCTCTCCAGGCCGGTCTTCTTATCCCTCATTTCATCAATGGACTGCTGCTTCTGCTGCTCCTTTTCCTGCAGGTCCGCCTGAGTGGACAGAATAATAAGAGGAGGCATCAGGCACTACTGAACAGCTCATTTATTTACTCCATGTCTGTGGTATAAAATATTATAAACAGCATTGAGAAGAGAAGTGCTGTGACTTTTTTTTTCTTGTTGTTGTTTTCAGAAATTAAACTAAAGCTTTTCTTACCATAACCTGAGAGACTGTCTGTTTTTCCTGCTCCAGTCTTTGTGTGACGTGACGATTGAAGCTCTCAAGCTGAAGAGTGGAGAAGGGTGGGCGGTCGTAACCCTCCATGTCCAGATAGGACGACAAAGAGCGAACCTAAGAAAGAAATATGTAAGTACTTGAATCAAACATGGTTCAAAATCTTTAGGTGCAGTCATTTTCAGGTATCAAGTGTCATTTTCAACATACTGCAAAAGTTTTTGTGTCTTTGTACGTGGAAAAATATTAAGTTGTTACTGTACATGGTTACAGAAATGAAGGGACCCTTTGTTAAGCTGACAGGCAGGCTGTGTGTGATGGGCTTGACTTGCTCCTTACATTGCATTACATTCATTTGCCAGTTACTTTTGTCCAAACAAACAGACAACCAGTGTTGGACTCATTACTCTAAAAATGTAATGTATTACTCAGTACACTTTTCAACAATGACATTACTTTACTCTTTACTCCCCGCCAACAGTAATTCACTACTCGTTGTATTACTTTTTTACACCCCATAACATTGGCTATTGCGCATCTCCCCAAAATTCAGATGTGTGCCTCTGTGGGAATGTCAGGGTAACTGCTGTTAAGAGTAGCTAAGGCCAAATAGCTATTTTTTTTTTTGACCTGGGGGTTTTGTGCTGCCTGTGACCGGTATTTTCCCAAGACTCTGCCCGAAAGACTGAGGGTCACTTGTTGAGCAACATTTCATCTACCACATACCCAGCCACAGGCTTCAGTACTTCTTCGTAGCCTGCAGCTGTCCTTGAGTAAAATCTGGGGTGTATTTCCTGGAGCTACAAGGGGTTGTGCTGTTGTAGTAGCCGAGGTGTTTCAGACAGGAGGTTTGAGGACGTGTTTTTTGCAGTGGAAAGAGTTTTTTCGTCATCTTTCCTCCTGACAAAATCAAAGTGATGAAAACATTTCCAGCTGCGAAGATAAGTGTTTCCAACTAGCTCGCTGCTTTGACACGTTTAAAGAAATGAGTTTGCGGATGTGATGTTGTATTTCAGGTACTGCAAGTAGTGATGTGATATTAAATGCAGCGTTGTAACGAGTTGTTTGGTTTTGGGGTAACTGTCATATTAGTAATTAGATACACTACTCATCACTGGATGCATTACTGCCCAACACTGTTTACAGCAATTGCATTCGACCTCTACGGGAATAACAGCTAGACGTCATCAAAAATGTAAGTGCATAGAGGCACCTGAGTATCGCGGTTCTTGATATGTTGAGTGTGGCGATCAGCCTCCAGCTGCAGACGACCTGGGAACAGAGACAGGAATTCAGCAGCTATGTTAGTCTGAAGGAAACATCCCTCTTCATTCCTACTGTCTATCCATCCATCCTTGTATCTATCACCAACATTTCTTTAGTGCTTTATTCCTTAAGAGAATAACAGAGTATTCCATTGCACTCACGAACGATCAAGAATAAGATACATTCACTTATACATATGGGTATAAGGTCTGCTTAGAAATTCAGACAAAATGCTATTTTTTCAGACCTTTATAAGAGTGGTACATGTGTGCAGGTGTGTGTACCTTGTTCTACCAGGAGATCGGCCTTGACTCTGTTGAGTCTCTGACACTCCCGACCAGCTCTCTCCAGCTCCTTCTGGCAGTCTGTCAGCCTCCGCTCCTTCTCCCTCACCGTCCTCTGGTGGTTCTGGTAAATCTCCTGCAGCTGCTCATCTGAACCCTGGAACACCTGCCGCATACACAGTTCACTGGGTTAGAGCGGCTCAGAAGCTCAATGACTACAACTTAGCAAAGTGACAGGGTCAGAGGTTTGAGCCCTGGGCAATGGATTTTTGAAAATGAGCTGGATGAAAGACACAGCATATTGACACTTCAGGAGTAACAATGTCACACAGACACAGCATTACATTATTATTACATTATTAAAAGGCGGAAATGCCAAAAAATTATCAGCCTCTTTGCGACCAAAAGCAAATGGTAACTGTGGTCATAATTCTGACATACACAAAATGTATATCAATCATACAAAGTACCTTAAATTCCCTACAAAGACATGCCAACACATAGAAAATAGGGTGCTCAGTTGCTGGCACTTTCCCACTCTCAAACAAAAACAAACACTCTTCAGATGCAGACACAAACACAACTGAGAGGCATCAAACAGATGGAACAAAAAGATTTCTGGATCCTGTAAGGCAGACGAGCAGAAACATCCATCAGCTGTAAAAGACATTCATATCAATACAGACCAGTGATGAACCTCCTTGTCATTACAGAATTACAACAACCTCATTGGCCATCTGCAGTCTTTCAGTTAGCTTCCCATTTAGGTTAATGGTACTTATAGAGCGGTGTCTGGAGAATCATTAAGCGGGTGTTTAGCTGAATAAACCCTCATGTCAGAGAGACAAATAGGAAGACTTGCTGTGTTTTCCTCTTTTTAAACTCGTCATCCCCGTTCATGCATTTCATTTTCTATCTCGTTCCTTTTAATCCATCCTCTATTACCTTCCAAGCATCTTGTCAGGTTTCCCAAAACATTTTAGCCAATGTGCTGCCTCTGCAATTAGTGGTATGTGAGCATTGATTTTAGTGCTGGAACCAGTTTCCTCTCATTCTTAATTAGTCATTTCTGTTTCTCATTCCTAAACGAGCTTATCCATTTTTACATCATAACAGTAACATGTGTATGTCAATGTTTACATGTGTATATGACATATTTTATGGTACCTGTTCCATTGTTTCCTCCAACTCCTTGTTGTCCTCCTCCATCTGTTTCTTCCTGCTGTCTAAAGCCTTGATGTCGTTGTCCAGCTTCATCACTTTCCCCAGTTTCATGTCGATATCTGTCAGTCGATTCTGAAAAATGTTAATAAAAGTTAATGAGCTACTGGTAGACATCAGACATGCCTACAACTGTAAACGTACTCTATGTTTAGCTTACATGCAGCTGCTGGGCTCTGTACAGTAGTTGACCAAATACCTTCACCTCTCTTTTTAGGACATACAGAGCTAAAATAAGTACCTAACATACAGTACATGTAGATTTTTTTTCCCAGAGTGATACCAATATCTAGTGCTCCAACTCGTATTTGATTAATCTATTTGTTGAATGACTTTGATTACAATTATTAATGAAATACTATATTCAAATATCTTAAAGGGATAGTGCACCCAAAAATGAAAATTCAGCCATCATCTACTCACCCATATGCCGATGGAGGCCCTGGTGAAGTTTTAGAGTCCTCACATCCCTTGCGGAGATCGGTGGGGGGAGCGGCTAGCACACCTAATGGCAGACGGCGCCCCAGACTAACGTCCAAGAACACAAAATTGAAACCACAAAATATTTCCAACATGCCCATCCGTAGTGATCCAAGTGTCCTGAAGCTCCAGCATAAAAAGTTGTTTTGAAAAATGTCATATGAACTCTGTTTTTAGCCTCACTGTAGCCTGTAGCTCTGACTGCTTCTCTGTGCTCTGCGCTCACGTGTGCGCTCAGGGTGATCAGTGATGCACGGTCTCTGAAGAGCAGCAGTCTCGTCAGTACTGATGTCCAGATTCTCAAGTGCAGGCATCGCCAATTCCCAGTCTGAGCAGCAAAGACTTTCCTCATCCATTGGCATTGCTTTGCATTTGAAACAACTACACCACCAGGTTTCCAGTGCTCGACTCTGGTATTCTGCGGCTGGCTGAGGGTTAGGCTCATGAGCTGCAGCAGCTGCTTCGTCCAGTAGCCTGAGTTCTGTCCGTATACTCGGGCTCAAACAAATACGGCTCAACAAAGAAATGCTGTTCCTCCTCAATTTCAAAGTCTTCAGACATGTTGGACTGTCCTTTGCTAAAAGACCGTAATGCAAATGATCTTTTAGCTACTGTGGTTACTGTTGTCTCCCCCTGCGGTGCACGTGTCATGTGATGTAAACACGGGTGAGCAAAGCTCATGCTTTCGTTGGTCTCGCGCAAACGCGCACACGTGAACGCGGAGCACAGAGAAGCAGTCAGAGCTACAGGCTACAGTGAGGCTAAAAACAGAGTTCATATGACGTTTTTCAAAACAACGTTTTATGTCAGAGCTTCAGGACACTTGGATCACTACGGATGGGCATGTTGGAGATATTTTGTGGTTTCAATTTTGTGTTCTTGGACATTAGTCTGGGGCGCCATCAGCCATTATGTGTGCTAGCACTCCCCCCGCCGATCTCTGCAAGGGATGTGAGGACTCTAAAACTTCACCTGAGTCTCCATCGGCATATGGGTGAGTAGATAATGGCTGAATTTTCATTTTTGGGTGCACTATCCCTTTAAATGCTTGTTAGGTCAAATACTATATATTTGCTGATTACAGCTGAGAATCTCCCCAAAAACAAATGTGTAAAACAACTTGCTCTCATGTCAGACATGGCCACAGATCCAGTTATTTAAGCACGTAACATGACTGACAATTAACTATGAAACACTGTGTTAGCGGTGAAATAACTAGATCAACACAAGTGGTCTATTTATCAATGCACCCCTAAATGTGCTTCATACAAAGAAAAATAGCTTACAAAACAATACAGATAATGAAAGAGTATCTGTCATCTTACACTGATAAAAATATCTGAGCAAACTAACAGTGTTAGAACACTTCATCAGTTTTACATTTGAGAACTAGAACTATGTAAAAAAAATAATCTCTGTCCGATAACATCATCTGTTGGCTTTGCCTTGAAACGTGTGTATAAACACACACACACACACACACACACACAAACATCCATCCTCAACAAACCTCCAGTGGATCAATCTGGCTCTCTATTTGCTGGATGTTGTCCCTAGAGGCCGTCAGCTGAGCCTCCTTGGTGGCCACGGTCTCTCTGATCTGCTGGGCTTTCTCTTTGTTCTGCTTCAGGTAGCGCAGCTCCACCTGACACTCTTTGACTGTATGACTCTGTTTGAGACGCAACTGACGCATCGTCTCTAAAGCTTTGATATACCTGGAGAAACACAAAGCATAGGGATACAGAATTTCTCTTATAATATGCGGGTCAGTATGTTTGCGTCTGAATCATTTTACGTAATGTGATGCTTTACGTTAAAAGAAATGAATAAGAATGTAAGAATGAGTGGTCTTTACTTAGTCGCAGCGAAGATGGAGTCAAATTTATCTTTGAGTGCTTTGCCCTCACTGAGGGGCCAGTTAGACTCTTCTTGGTGACAAAAGATGACATGGTTCAGCACAGGCTTCGACACACCCAGTGAAGAAATCATCTCCCGATCCAGTTCGCCGCATTTCGATGACAAGCTCACCTTCTCACCGTCTCTGGATGAATGATGATGGAGGTCACATGTAAAGAAAGGGGTCACGTAACATTAACATCACTTAAAAAAAAAAAGAATAAATAAATCCTCTCAATAGTCAACAAAAAATGAGTTAAGAAACTTGTGACTGTGGCTTACTTCATTCTAGTGATGACCTGCTCCAAGCTTTTGAAGGAGTAGTTCTTTGCCTTCTGAGTGCAGGACATGGAGCGATGGATAGTCACTTTCTCTCCATTGACGTCACTGAATAAGAGTCGAATCTGTGCTCTCACATCTGTCTCATGGGCATCCTGGAATTCACACAGCATGAATTGACATTAACAAAGATAGCCGCAGTAATCAATCTCTGACAGGGACTAGAAACAGGGACTGTTATGAGGTTAGGATTAAAATAGTAGGGACAAGATAAACCCAAATAAATTAGCTTGCTGTAATAATAAAACCATCACAAATTGGCCCGAACCATCCAGTAAGTCATAAAAATCTAAGAAGTCATTCACTGCTTCATTTTAAGTGAGTATTCTGTCTCTGGTATGCGGCTGATCACTGAAATAATCACAACTAATCAGCTAAAATATTTTGTTACAAAATCGCATAACTGCTTGGCTGGTTATTCTCACCACAGCACCTTCAAGCGGACCAGATCAAATGCCTTGTGTGAGAAAGCTGCTCTTGATTGGTCAGAATTTCCATTTGGGAAAAATCCAGGAAGTAAAGCAAATGTTGAAGAGGAGTACACTTGCAAGATAAATTTGACACTTTCTAATGTCACAATGGAGGGACAACTACGCAGGTTGATTTTAGCGCTGCTCATCGTGGACTATATTGCTGTCATTGTTCATTTTAGTCAAACCATACAGTTTGAAAACGAGGCGCGGCTCCAACTAGAAAACAATGTTTTGATGCATTGGATGTGCTGAATGTGCATATTAAGGCAGTACAGGAGGAGGCGCACATTAATAATCCTCCAGGACTGTAACATGCTCATGTTTAACCCAAACAATGTGTCATGTGACTGCAGTTGGTTCGGATCAAGGTCGGAACACGTTCTCACCACAAACGAACCGCACCAGTGTTAATTTGTAACTGGACCGAGACCAACTCTTCAAGAAGGCCTCGGTCCGGTTGTTTTGGTGCACACTAAGTGCGGTTGCTGTGTTCACACGAAAAATTAACTTAGATTGAACTGAACTAAACAGGGCAGGTGTGTAAGCACCCTTTAACTCACGAGACAACACAATCATGTGAGGAATTTGCAAACAGACCACTGTGGACTGGTGTACACTGTAGTAAGTAAGTGCAATAAAGTACAAGAGAGAAAGCTCACCCTTGGATCGTGAACAAATGCACCTCCTTTAGATCCAGGGGGAAGTTCTCCTGATGTTGCATACCTAAGGCACTCAATAATAGTCTGGAAACAGAAAAGAAGAGGGTCATATGAATACACAAGAGTTGCAGTTATCATTTGTAAATATTTGCTACTTGAAAAATATGAAAAAAAAAAGGCACAAATCACCAGACCAGAGCATAACCCCTGCGTACACTGTCAACTTCTTTGTTCATTCTCAACAGGTCATGCTTTATAGTCAACCTTTACTCTCCTCCAGACATGTTCTCATACCGTTTTCCCTGCTCCGTTGGGTCCAACCAGTACAGTCAGTGGAGTGAAGAAAGAGATGACTTGTTTGTCTTTATCCTCAATCCCAAAACTCCTCACCCCGAGGATGCTCATCTTGTCTATCTTTGACATTTTTACTTTCTGAAAAATAAGGAGAAAGAGAACACATGACATAAACCAACAAGCTAGACCAAGCCACAAAGCATTTGACTGTGGGATCAATTAAATAGCCTGAATATTGTTGCAAAAATGGGCATGAGAGTAAATCACACAATATATTAATGTACTGACAAAGAAAAGTGATCAAAACCTCCAGCTGTGGTGCATTTACAATCATAGAATATTCAATAGGGGGACACCAACTGATTATCAAACAATTTGGTACTTTTTTTTGCCTCAAATTAGATTACTTAGTCAAACTATGCAAAAACATTGCATTTGCGCAAGAGCTCCACAATGTAAACACATACAGTCAACAGTTAACTTAAACTCATCCTGAATTGATACATACATACACATAAATCATGATAACTGCAACAGTGTGGCTTTGTAAGTGGTTTTAATAGTTTTGGACACCATTTAGGGGTATAGCACAGAGCAATGAGCTTTACCAGGCTCTGGATACACAGGCAGTGCTTGTTTATGATGCATTCACTGTTGGTTTTGGTCTTTTCAAGGAGTTTGGTGACAACATCCGTGTAGCTGGGATGCCTGGGAAGCTAACATTACACATGGCTACCAACTCAGCAGGCTAACGTTAGCTAGCAACGTCAGTTGTGCAGTTTGACAGTGAGCGTCAGCGTCA
The DNA here is from genome assembly GCF_011397635.1 of Epinephelus fuscoguttatus. NCBI lineage: Eukaryota > Metazoa > Chordata > Actinopteri > Perciformes > Serranidae > Epinephelus > Epinephelus fuscoguttatus. The sequence continues at coordinate 32,920,898 of NC_064763.1, read as the reverse complement.
AACAGAGTGCGATAAAACAAGGCTGCTTCCCGCTACTTGCAGTACTCTCTAGTCGCGTGAATGCTCTGAATAAAACCCACCTTTGAGTTTTGTTATGGTCCAGACGTGAAAGTACAGTTTTCGCGCTGTGGGGAATGTGACGTAAAAAGCGCCGACTTCTGACTTCCGGGAGTGGGAGCGTGATATAGAATACAAACATATAGAGCGGTAATTCACACTCTAATATGCTGCTTTATGTCACCGTGTCTTTGCATTGTCGTTAAATGAAATACATGTTGATTTACACGATTAACTCATAAGCATAAAGAGTAATTTTAACTACACTAAAGGACTGAATTGCCGATATACAGCTACAAGAGCTTTATCTATTCATTCTATTTCTATGACCAGGGGTCAGCTCAGTTCTCTTCTGTGTTGACTGGCAAACTCCATCTAGTGAGTTATTTCTAATGAATTGATGAGACTTATCTAGTAATTTAGAAGTATAGAAGACGAATGTTACTGTCTCTTTCACTCTTCTTGTTTTTTGTTACAAATCTATACATACTCAGATATGTAATAATATTACCTATATTTGAAGCCTTTTTGGACCATTTTCTGCCCCATATCCTTGTAAGACTTGTATGCTGTCCCTAAAAGTCTATCATATCCTGATCATATCCCGTTTTTCATCCTCAAATTGACATTTCAAATATATTTTCAGCTTTAATTGTTATTATTATTATTATTATTATTATCATTTTTTATTTATTTATTTTTTAAATATATATTGGTCTTTGTTGTCAGCAAATCCTATAAAAGAACAAAAGCCACAATGCATTAGTCCAGCTCTCAATTCTTTATGACTTCCATACGCTGTGGCACTCACTGTCAATCCTGCTGGGTCCTTTTAATGATGCAAATGTAATTTTTTTTTTTTAAAATAGTCTCAAACATTAGGGGTGTAACGATACATCGATCCACATCGATACATCGATTCATTGATTAACGATCCGATTATATCGATGCAAAATGAAAACATCAATCCATATCATCATCTTAAAGATACACATTTATTTTGAAATTCACATAGCATGTCTGTGTCACCATTTCTGGGCAAGCGCGCCTCCGCTCAAACAACAAATAGAGCTCAGAAATAAAATGGTCAAATCACGTTCTAGTTGTTTTTGTGAGTTGATGTAAATGATAGTGTTGGATGGGCATATGATATCACGTCATATCGATCAAAGGCTCCTGAATCGAATCGAATCAAAATCGTGTTGTGACAGACTTTGTGATATCAGCATACAAACAAATCGATATAATATTGTATCGTGATGAAGCTGGTGATTTACACCCCTATCAAACATATAGTTTTAGCAGATGGTACTGAAACAGGAGTGCATTTTGTCGGGGACTATTTTTAGCAGAGGATTAATATACAGTTGAAGCTCTAATGAGTATTTTCAGGGTGTGGTATATGGGATAAATTCAAAATAAACTGTAGTGCCCATGTACGTTATGATGAAACAAGACATCACTGTGTTAAAAAGGATTAAAGAAGGGTGAATGACTTGCAACACTGCAGGACTCTTTGCAGAAAAAAAATATAATATATTGCACCGTTATGGTGCAATCAATTATTTCATCTACGACTATCGACTCAGCACCTGCCCTCCCACGGTGAGATGTGCGTGCCTTTGGTTTGATTTTTAAAAAAAGGATTATCCTACAAAACACTTTTGCCCTGTCTTACAACCTACACTGTTTGTGAATCACCATCATTGTATTTATAGTTTTTAATGCAACATAGTAAACTGATAGTGGTCTGTTTATGTACTTTATAGCTGGCATATACATGCAGCATGCATGTTCATAATCCAGAACTGATTTTAACCAACTCCAACCTGTGCATGTTCTCATTCAGGTAGACCTCTGTTTATGTTCCCAACAATCTCTCATCAGAACATTTACCACAAGAGGACAGTGTTTCCCTGTGGAAAAGCCATTGCTGCCAAATCCCACAGATAGTCTTTCTCTCCTCTCCTCTCCTCTTCTTATTTTGCTAGGCACTACCAGCAATAAAAGGGGAGTGCTGTGACGATGCTAGTAATGCTGTTGGCCATTGCAGTATGTCAGTTATAAGAGACCATTCACATGCAGAAGAGATCTGTTTATTTCTGTATATTTCAAAAAATTATATTGTAAATTCCAATAAATAGCAAGCCCCAAATGTAGAAATTGTACATTGCAAAGTGGTGTTAATTTTCTTTAAACTTTAAAATTCACAAAGAGAAGGAATCATCTCTGTTTTTAAACAAATTGTCCTGCGTTTTTTTTCCCACATCACAGTGCCTGAGCAAAAAAACAGAATAAAAAACAGATGGTACGAACGTAAAACTTGCAAACCAGCTGAGACTGTGCGTGTATGTGCATGTGAGAAAGGAGGGGAGAGACGAAATCTAATTGGTATAAAGGGACGTGAGTTATTTTGGGCCTGTGTTTAGGGTATGAAGAACAGTTTGCGGATGTCCACAGGGACCTGCAGGACTGGTGTTCACGACCTGCAGCTAACCCCCTAAAAACCTGAGAACATCATCTCTCCGACTTCCTCTCTGTTCTCTCCCCCTTGAAAGAACACACACGCACACACACAAACACACACACACACACACACATACACACGCTCCCACAAACCGCCTTCTGCTTTCAGCCCACTGATTCAGTCTGTCTGTGTTATCAGCCCACTGACTCATTGTGCCTCAGTCTGTCCAGCTCATGGCCCTATTTCTATTTTCATCCTGTCCCAACATGAAAATGTCATGACCTTGTGTGTTGTGTTGGACCACTCGAGGTATATGTGTATGTGTGTGTTATTATGTTTATGTGTTTGAGTGTGAAAGCCTAATCCCACATGCCTGCGGTCACCCTCCCTGTCTAAATGGCTAATGGAATTGGTTTACTTGGCGTTTTTGATAATCACACAGACGAATCGGGAACCAGCTGGTTCTCCGCCGCTTATCATCAACACATGGTGGGAGAGCACTTAAGGATAGAGGAGAGAGAAAAAACTGAGGGGGCTCAAAGGAGCAAAGGGAAGAAGTTAGAAGGGAAACAATGCAACAAAGCTATATTTCTCTTCTAAATAAATAAATGAGATGTTGTGGACTGACAGCTAACAGCACTCATCAGTGGCAGACCCAGAAACAGAACAGACAGTTTTACCTTTCACTGAACTGTCTGTTTTTTGACATTTTATAAACTCCTTTCACAAACATAGCAGCAATATTATATTCAATATTTTATTAAATCCCGAGGGACTGTTTTGATGGCAAGCTGGGCTCATGCAGCCCATCTCTGGAAAACGTCTCTAGACAGAGAAAGAGAGAGATGATATAAAAGATGAGGAAAATGATCAGTGATGGTGCATTACAAGGTGCGTCCTGGGTTTGACTGCTGTGTGATGGATTGAAATTGTACATTACGTGGCAAATTATACATGTCACAGCAAATAATCCTTGAAAGTGATTCTTTTTTTCTTTCTTCAACAATCAGCAGTTTCCTGGAAGTAGTTTCTACCCCACTGAGAGCTCTGAGTAGGGCCCATTTCAGCCAGTGGCCGTAAGATGGTTCCAAGCCGAAAATAGAGACGGGCTGAGTTCTGAAAAGCAGCGTTTTGCCCTCATCTACCCAGTATCCAATGAATAGTGACTTGTCCTCTTCTTGCCACCCCCAGCCTTGCTTCCGCTGCAGTTTCTTTTTACATCCATTTCCTGTGTTGTGGGACAACAAAGCTGAAATCCCTTCAACAAAAACCAAGAAGAAAAAGAGAGGGAGGAATTGTGGCATTTCCATTGAATCTCACTAGTGCAATTCCTGTGGAATATATATGCGTAGGCCTACATCTGTGTGAGTCATCTCCCAGCAAGATATCTACAGTACACAGTGCTGTCATGAGAAGTTATTTTTTATGGTGTGACTGTGATTTTACACTGTCAGAGGGACATTTTCATCTGTCTGAGTTCACATTTATGCCCAGGGCTTTACAGTATAATCACTGAAACGTCTTAAATGTCTATTTCCCTTTTCCTTTTTGATTTTGAAGTCCTGCTGCTCGTGCATATCTTGCACAGCACCTCTCACACAGTCGGGATTTGTCAAAATGAGTTAAACTTTGAGGGGAGGAGGCTGTCTCCTTCAAGAAGAGCTTGATAGCTTTCAGTTTAGGAGGAGAAGTAATACAAATAGAACAGGAAGAAAATGCCTTTAACTTTTCTTGCTACATATACTCGTACGTAGCAAGAAAAACTAAAAGCAATTTGACAAGGCACAGTCAGGGGGAGGAAGGTGTCCGATTTGGGGACCTCAGAAATGCATCTCTGCTTTTTGCAGATAATGTGGTTGTGTTGGCTTCATCACACCGTGACCTCCAGCATGCACTGGGGCAGTTTGCAGTATGAAGTGGTCGGGATGAGAGTCAGCACCTCCAAATCTGAGGCTATATATGGTTCTCTGCCGGAAACCGGTGGACTGCCCACTAAGGACTGGGAGAGGGTTACTGCCTCAAGCGAGGGAGCTCAAATATATTGGGGTCTTGTTCACGCGTGAGGGTAGAATAGAACGTTAGAACATCTGCAGTGATGTGGGCGCTGCGCCGGCCTGTCATGGTGAAGAGGGAGTTGAGCCGGAAGGCAAAGCTTTTCGATTTACTGGTCCATTTACTGTACATCCCAACCCTCACCTATGGTCATTAGCTCTGGGTAGTGACCGATAGAATGAGATTGCAGATACAAGCGGACGAAATGAGTTTCCTCTGTGGGGTGGCTGGGCTCAGCCTTAGACATAGGGTAAGGAGCTCCGACATCTGAAGGGAGCTCGGAGCAGAGCTGCTACATCCTTTGCGTCGAAAGTAGTCAGTTGAGGTGGTTCGGGCATCTGATTAGGATGCCTCTTGGGCGCCTCCTGCTGGAGGTGTCCTGGGCACATCCCACTGGTAGGAGGCCCTGGGGCAGACCCAGAACATGCTGGAGGGATTACATATCTCATCTGGCCTGGGAACACCTTGGGGTCCCCCAGGAGGAGCTGGAAAGCGTTGCTGGGGAGAGGCATGTCTGGGGTGCTTTGCTTGGCTGCTGCCCCTGCAAACCAGCCCCAGATAAGCGGATGAAAATGGATGGATGAATGGATATACAAGAGTGCTAATAATAAAATTATGTCCTGCATTTTTTATTAGTGGCACCTCATAATATTGAAGGGATGAAATGAATTTATCTAACAATTACACAAAAAAAGACACTCCAATACAAATTTCTGTTGCATCTTTCCCTCCTTCGCACACTTCTTTTGACCTCTCTTTACTCCCATCAGCTCATATGAACAGAAATACTCCCTTGGCTTATACAAGGCAGTTTTTTAAGCCACTTTCAGTGCGCTCTTCATAAAGACTGCTCTTTGTCTTCATGCTTGGCTACACATTTATTCACTCAGTTTGGGTCAAAAAGGCAGCCAAGGACATGACTGATGACAGTATTAAATATTACGTAAGATGAAGACGGGATGCCTCTAGACTGTCCCGAGCCGCAAATGGCAGGTGTGGCAGGATGAGAAAGTAGGTATATCGATTAAACTCTGTTTTTATTCTTCACACATTTCTGTCACTTTCAATATGCACAAACAAGTCATGCACTATGGATACTTTTTGAGGAAGGAGTGTCCGATAGCCTGTGTTATTATCCCCGTATTTTATTTATCCCTCTCTTAATATCTCCCTGCCTTAAATGTGTGGCTCACTAAGCAACTGCCTATCAGAGAGTAGCATTATTGCTTCTATGCCCTTGGGTGTGTTTTCACTCCCTGTGACTTTCTAATCAGGTGGGAGAGAAGTGGCTGCTATTGATTTTGAACCAGGCGATTATGAGAAGGCGGGGAGACAAAGAATTGGTGGATATAAGCAGGTGAAATGGGAAAAGAGGTGGAGGGAAATAATGAATACACAGGTCGTGGTTTTCAGTGGCAGTAATGAGGTCAGTGAATTCAATTACGGTCGGCTGCATAACATTAATAACAACGTAACCTAAAATCCACAAAAATTGTATAATGGGCAGCTGTAACCAATAAAATTAATAATGGGTACGCTTGATTTAATTGAGGCAATTAACAATATTTGCTTGACAATAAAATTGACTATTTGTATTGGCACACCTGAATCACATTAATTCGTATTGGCTGCAGCTGTGCTTGTGACATTTCTGTGAAAGAGTCTGTCTATAAGCCATTCTGTGGTCACACTGTAAGTTTGAATATGGCCTCATGGTGCCAAAGCTGTTGGCTTTACTGTCACTGTTGTTTATTTAACACGCAGCAACTCTTAAATGTTATTCCAATGTCATAACATTAGCTATTTGTTGGATACAAGCCAGCAGTCCAATTTCTACTGTGTGGGCCCTTGCCAGCTGTGACACTAATTTGATTTATAAGTTTAAGCTTTTTAGGACATACGCTTTCTTGCTTTGTTTTCAAAAGTTAGATGAGAAGCTTCATACCACATGGAAATACTTAAACCTTGAGTCAGGAGACAGTTAGCTTAGCTTAGCTTAGCACAAAGACATAAAACATAAGGAAACAGCTCACCTGGTTCTGTCAAAAGGTTAAAAAAAAAAAACAAAAAAAAAAAACTTTGTATCAGCAACTCTAAAGCTCACTAATTTATCTTGGATAGCCAGGGTAGCTGTGTCCCCATGATCCTGGTATTTATGCTAAGCTAAACTAAGCTAAGCTAACTGGCTAGCTTCGTATTTAGAATACAGACATGAGAGTGGTGTCAATCTTCTTGTCTAACTCTCAGGAAAGACAGCAAAT